>NW_006159934.1:340478-382179 GCF_000334495.1 Tupaia belangeri chinensis
CTTTCTAAAAGTGGCTGCTTTGGGGAACCAGCAGTTAGCGTAATGGCTATGTCGCTGGACTCCCACGTAGTCGACCGCGGTCAGCGTCCCGGACCCAGTGGCTTAAAACTCACGCAGGGCGCGTGTGCGCCCAAGATCCCGAGAGGAGAATGGAGAGGGGATTGCGGCATGACCATCCCCTCTTGGGGGTGATTTCTCACTTTCTGTCTCTCTGTCTCTGTCTGTCTGGCGAGCGCACGCACCCTATAGCAAAAACCTCTCCAAAAAAAAAAAAAGGGGCTGCTTTGGAATCCAGACCCTGCCTGATACCCTTGAACCCACTGACCCCTCTCCCTCCCCAAGACAGAGGAGGCATATTCAGGATGAGAGGTCTCAGCTGATTTCCAGAAGTAAAGACTCAAACCCCTGTCCTCAGGAGCTGAGTTCTCATGCCCCTATTTACAACATCAAAAGGAAACTGCTTCCCCTGGGGTCACCAGGAGGAATGTGCTAGGAGGCTGAACAAGACCAGGATACAGACTCTCCAGGAGATCTAGCCTGTGTGCCTAGGAGCCCACCTGAGGAACAGGCCTCCACAGATACGGCCTACAGCCCTAAGTGCCACTGTCACGGCACAGAAAATGTTCTTTGAAGCACAGCTCTCTTCTCCAGAGCTAAGGGGCCAGTGTAGATGAGCTGGTTGAATCCAGTTGTTGCTGGTTGCAAGCCCTGGCAGGACTGAAAATTCCTGAGAGCTCAAGGCCTTGGCTAGAAGTCCACACTCGCCAAAGCCATGAAGTCAGTGGCAGAACTTGCACCCAGGGCTGAGGTATCATCTAATATGCTCTTCCCATTTTACCATATGCTATTCCTGCTTCAGGTGGTCAGGGACTGGTCATCCCATTTCCGAGTAAACAGGATCATAGCAGCAGCTTGGCAAAATCTTTGTATCCTGCAAGTTGCTGCCCAGCACTGACCTGCTCAAATTCACCATTCTGACTTTTCTAAAAATTTCATTATTTTTTTAACTTGCTATATGACACGTATAGCAAGAGAGAGAGAGAGGAGAGAGGGAAAGTGAGAAAGCAAGTTGCCAGATCTGGGACTCAAACCACAGTCGACCATGTGGGAGTCCAGTGCCCCAACCACACCACCTGTTGTCTCCTCTGATTTTTAAAAATAAATGAAGGCATAAAAAAACAAGATTGGCTATGTGGGACAGTTGTTGAAGCCAAATACATGAGAGTTCATTACACTTTTCACTTTCTTTCTGTATATACTTGAAATTTTTCTTTTCTTGAAGAACATTTTATGGCCAACTATAGTGCACTGCTTCGGTGCTGTACTGTACACTGGGAACAGGATCCCACATGGCCAACTGTGGTTTGAATCCTGGCTCCAGTGGCTTGAAAACACGCACCTGCTGTGTGCATTTGTGCCCACCCCAATCCTAACAGAATGGAGAATGCAGCTTGACCATGCCCCACTGGGAGTTGCTTCCCTCCCTCTCTCTCTCTGGCAAGAGAATATAACCTCTGGCAATAAAAAAGGAAAAGCAAGTGTTTTAAAATGTTAGAAGTCCCCCCCACCCCAAATGAAAGGACCATGTTAATTTTCATAGTCAAGCCTTTAAAACTATTTTCTCTGTAATTCCTAGTTTTCTAAAATGAATTTTGGAGGAGATTTTAAAGACAAAGTCATCTTGCCTCATTTACCCAAGGCACTAGAAATGGCTCCTGGAGGCTAAGAAGTACAGTAGGTGGATCTGACCTGGATTCTAAAAAGACTGAGGCCCTCTCACTCCTGCCACCCTCACAGAGGAACTGGCTCCAACAGCAAATGGAAAAGCAATACTCGGGACTGACTTCCTGCAGGAGCACAAAGAAAGACCCACCATAACTGTTTCTTCTTTATAAACACAAGTACATAATGTTTATTTGAAATTCCAATTTATTACAAGTTCACCCTTTAATGGGGGCCCTTCCTCTTTAAAGACAATTAAAAAACAAACAATTCAGGTGTCACTGAAGTGGGAACATAGGATTCTCACTATTAACAAGAACAGACTGAATCTAGAAGAGGCAGGGGAAGGTGGTGGTGCTTGGGATTATGAAATTATAATGTCAGTGCTAACCCCAAGCCTGTAGAAGGGACAGTACGTCTATCCACCAGCCACTGGAGCAAATTTCCACAGTCCTTGGGCAAGGAGGACAGGGGAGAGACAGGGACCACACCTTGCAATTTAGTATTAAGAGGCTTTATTCTCAAATTATAGGAGTTGTGATTCCCTTGGTGGACTCTTTTCTCTTTAATAAGTACAGAAGAGCTTATGTGCTCAAATTTGTCCAAATTCAAAGTTAATAGAAAAGCAAATTAAACCCTGTTTTGTACTTTTATCAAAATCTGTCATAAAAGGGAAAGACTACAAAGTTCTGCTTAAATGTAAGGACTAGCTAGACTCATTGTGGGAAAGGGCTTCTCTGAGCTTTTGTCCTGCTTCTTCCTCCCACCCTCATTGACACTGACCACACGGATATCCAGGTTCTCGAGGAGTTCTAAATCTGAGGCCAGAATGGGTCTGACAGGAAGCAGATACTGACAGAGGAGGCAGAAATGGCCACCACAGTAGGCAGAGGGGATGCCCCCTCTCCCAGCTTGTCTTGATAAGCCTCCAACCCAACTTCTCTGAAGGAGAGTGGTTAGGCTGAGGGAGAGGATGGGGGGAAATAAAGCAAACACATTATCATATAAACTGTACTGTACATGTGCCAAAGCAAGATGACAAATATTTTACAAGATGTTCTTTTTACAATATCACTGCTGAAACAAGCAACTTTGAATAACTAGAAAAGTCATTTTAAAAAAATTAAACATTTAAATTCTTCCTGCTTTTCTTCTGCTCCCCTAAGAGCGTGTCTGGTATGTGGGTGGGCTAGGCTCCAACACCCCTCTGGCCAGATCCATCAAGGTAAAGGTTATATGCATGATTATAAGCAGGACTCCAGTCTGTAAGTGAAGTGCCTTCGTTTTTTTGTTTTGTTTTGTTTTGTTTTGTTTTGTTTTGGGGGGGAGCATAGAGAGAGGGTAGTCACAAAGGGGGGAGGAATACTCAGGAATGGCTCCAAGAAAAGTCCCTTTACTCTGCCAAGATCAACTCAAAAGACCACAACTGTTTCATGATGCTGGTGAATACAGAATTCTGTATGGCACTCACTGATACCGTCACCTGAGAGGGGAAGGGAGGAAGAGACAGAGGATGGGCTTAAAGAAACAAGATTGTACATAAATACAGATAAAAAACAAAAACAAAAAACCACCACCGCCTCCCCACCCAGTTGGCCTGATGACCCTTGACCCTGCCATGTAACACTGTTTAATCCCTCTCCTGGAGACCAGAGGGGCTTGGCACTGTTGTGGCAGTCAAAGGGGGAGCTCTAGACCTTATGGGAGAAGATAGGAAAAGGAACTGGGTTCACAAGAAAAGCTTTCCTTTGGACTCTTCCTGTAAAGTCTTAGGAATGGGGTGGAGGGAAGCAGGTGGTAAGGCCTTCTTCTGCCCATAGGTAGTTCTGGGCAGAGACCATCTACCCACTATCAGCCTTCCCTAAGAGCTTCACTTGAACACCCTCGTGGGGAGTTCTAAACAGCACAAGCTGGGGATGACAGGCATTTCTGGACTCCCTGGGATGGCTTCCAAGTTCTCCTCACTCAGCCTCTTTTGCCTCCCTCCCACCCTCCTTTGTAGTCTCCCCATATCACCCCCACCTCAGCTCCCTTACCAGGGCCCTGCCTCTCCCTTACCAGGGCCCTGCTTCTACTTCTTCTGTCTTCGTGCCCTGGACTGTCCAACAGGCTCTGGCTCACTGTCCCCTTCATCTTCGGCAAGTCGATCGGGAAACTTCTTGCGTTTCCTGCGAACATATGGGTGGCCAGGAAGGTGTTTATGCAACAGAGCCACCAGACACTGTTCTGTCTTCACCATGCAGTTTAGCACATGGCTGCCACGACAGTTGTAAAGCTCAGCATTGGTAAACACTTGCTTCATGTCAGCGAGAAACTCCTGTACAGAGCGGTAGCTCCCACAGGAACATTTGTTCTGCATTGTCTGAAAGTCCATAGGGTGAGTGATAACATCATAGTAGTCCTCAGCCTCATCTCTGGTGACAGGCTCCCTGGAGAGAAGAACCAGATGGAGATATTTATTTGTGCAGTCTTGAGTAACTGAGAGAAACTGGTGCCAGACAATCAGCCCCAGAACACCCACACCTGCTGGGCTCAGCCAACTGCAGACACTGAGAAGGTGTGTGCACCCTGTACTTATAGAGTTATTGCTACCAGTTTGGGGAAGCTAATTCCCTGCTACTCAGACATTTCCTGAAAGGAAAGAGAACAGGGTAGTACCCAGGGGTTCAGCTGAAAGCTCCATCTGCTGGCTGCCTTTTTTGAATGCTCTGTGTTTGAGAACAGAGAGCTCACCTGAAGGGCCAGCTGAAGCGGTACTTCACTATCTTGTGCAGAATCTCTTCACACTTCTGCAGCTCCAGGCTTTGCCTCCGGGAGCTCCGCTTGGTCTGAAGCACCTGGAGTCAAGAAAGAATATTATTACAGGTCCAAGAGAGGAAGAAGAACAAACGGCATAAACGCGATTATCTGCAAAAGAAAAAGGGGGGAAGGGTCCAACCACTCCTTAGAGCAGAGACAGTAAAAATCTTGTGACATTTAAGTCAGGGAATGTCCTCAGCCCAGAAGGCAGGCAAATTCCCACCAGGCCTCCTTTCTGGTGGACACTGGTCAAAGCAGCAGAGGGTAGGCAGCAGGTGCCATATTAGCAGTATGCCTAGAGATCAGACAGTCACTGGCAAGAGAACACTAGCCCTCTGAGAGCAGGTGGACCTGGGCTTATGGTGACACCATGGATGGGTATAAACAAGCAACTGCAGAAAGTCAGATGGTTTAGCTGGGTAGGATGTCTCTGGGAAGAAAAGCAGAGGCCCAATTTCCTTCATGGGCTGTCACTGCAAGTGTGTGGGGGCTAAGTGGCTAAGGAGAAAGGGAGCAAAGCCTACTTCCCAGGGAGGCATAACAAGCTGTGACATTGAAGAGTGAGGGCTGGACAAACTGGAGATCTTTTAATGCCCTTAGGTCTCCCTAATGGCCTGCTTAGTGCTCCTAACCCCAACGTGATCTATCAAACAAGCATGTTTTCAAGAGGTTCTTTTTGTTCGTTAAAGCTCAAAGTGAGGTTTAAATAAAAACTACTAAAATTACATTGGTTGAGGAGCAGGGGGGAGAGTAATGCTCCTCCCGTAACAACTGTTGGCTAAAGACCCAACAGTAAGTGAGGCTCCAACATTGCTGACATTCCCCTAAGGAAGACCCAGCCCCTCTGAGCCCACTGGAGACACATGGATACTATTTTAAAATCCTTAACAAGTTGTAGGCTGCCTGCTAACTAGAGGAGACGTTTACAGGACGCAGCAAGGGAATGCCGGACATAGCTGTTCCTGGAGGACTTGCTGCCTCTGTCTGCCTACAGGCCCACCCATCTGCCACATCAGCCTCCCAAATTAGGGAGGGAAAACAGAGGGAGGCTCCCACCTGTTGCCTGGTGAATTCCTAATGCTGGGGTAGGACATAAAGGTTAGAGGAAGGATAACAAATAATTCTTACCAGCTCATCAACCTCAGTGTCATCCACGGGTGGTGCCCTCAGCCGAGATCTTCTGGCAGGACGTGGCTTTTTACCTGGTCGTCGGCTTGGCCTTGATGTAGGGGGGATGACACTCTGCTTGCCCCGGATGATTTTTCGAGGTCTCACTGGAATAAAAAATATGGACTCAGAAAAGAAATGGGATGAAGGAAGCCTCTGTGATTGGGGGAGGAAGGAGTGGGGAGAACATCTGGACATGCAGAGCAATGCTTTCCTTTGGATATAAGGTGCTCGTACTATTTTTCTCTTGCCCTACCTAAAGGAACAGTAAAAGGTAACAGCAGTAAAAAACAGATTCCTTTTTATCAACTGCTAATGACCTTCCAGAAGGCCATTTCTTTTGATACTTTTTTTTTTTTTTTCCTTTTGAGAGATTCTTGCTATAGGGCACATACGTTTGCCAGACAGACAGAGACAGAAAGTGAGAAATCACACCCAGGGGTGATGGCCATGCCATAATCCCTTCTCCTTCATTCTCCCCTCAGGATTTTGGGGACACAAGCACATGGGCCCAGCATGAGTTTCAAGCCACCGGTTCCAGGACTCAAACCATAGTCGACCATGTGGGAGCCTAGCACCTTAACCACTACGCCACCTGCTGGCCCCTCAGTATTTCTTTTAAAAAAATTTTTTTTAAATGATACAGAACGTATGTGTGTGTATATGAGGAGGTAGGGCACTCTCAACAGAATACTGGCATGTTTTCAGGCTGAACAGGGGATCCAAACTTGTGACTGGTCAAGTGGCTTCTAGCACTGCAGTTCGTTACCAACTGCACCAACAGGCCAGGCCCCTTCAGTACTTCTATCCTCTGTCCCTACCCTATTCAGTTACTCCCAAGAATGAGGCCTTGAAGGAGTCAATTATAAAATGACTCACTAAGCAGCCATTTGCTAAAGGGTCAGTCTGGATTTCCTACAGTCCAGCCTGAGAGAATGTATATATTTATACATGACATGGAATTTGACTGTTAAAGAGACCCTCTTTCATAATCCCCAGAGCTATTTTATACTCATCATCACAATCTTTTCAGAAAAAGCTGGTACTTACGTGAAGGGTCATAAGTTTCCCTCACTAAATCTAATTTAAGGTAGCACCAGCTCTGGTTTCTTGCATTTGGGAAAACCATAGACAGTGGGCTACTTCCATAAGAGCCCTTCCCAGGATCCCAAAGAGAAAATAAAGACTACAGGGGCCAGCAGATGGCATAGCAGTAACAACACTGAACTCCTATATGGCCAAATGCAGGTCGAATCCTGGACTTAGTGGCTGGAAAATCAAGTTGGGGGCAGAAGTGTGCATGCCCAATATCTCAGGAGGAGAACAGAAGAGAAGGGATTGTGGTGTGGCTATCTCCCTGGGGAGTGATTTCTCATTTCCTCTTATTATCTCTGTTTCTCTCCAGCAAGCACACGTGTCCCAAGGCAGAAACCTCTCAAAAAAGAAAAAAAAAAGAAAATATGAAGGCAGTAAGTGTGCTTGTGTCTCTCAGGTTTATAATGGGCTCAATGTCTGGCAAACCAACGTTCCTCAGTATGCCCTCAGAGAACAATGTCCTGGAAGGATTAGTTCTAGTCTTCTCCCCTAAACAAGATTTCCACAACTCTTCCTTGCTAACACACTCTGGACGGTGGTAGATGATGTATGGACAGAAAGAGGGGTATAGTTAGGAGATGATACAATAAACAATGAATCAATTAACAATGTTCTATATTCTACTCCTGGACCATGATAACCCTTCCTTGGCTATTTTAGAGTCTTTAGCTCAAGATCAGCCTACTGAGGTGAGAGGCTCATGTTCAGGTGCTACAGCCTTCAGCTATACAAGGGAACAATGTTGTTGGTAGCCTGCTTCAGCAGACAGGCTCTAGAACCTAGGTAAGAAATAATTTCTTGGGAACCAGTAGGTTGCACGGTGGTTAAGGCGCTGGACACTCCCACATGGCTGACCATGGTTTCACTCCTGGACCTGGTGGCTTGCTTTCTCACTCCCCCTTCTCCTCTCTATCTGTGGGTCTCTTTCTCTGGTCAAATTAAAACAAATAATTATTTTTTTTTAAAAGAGGATTTCTTAGAAGAACAACAACATGAAAGTAGAAAGCAATCATTAGTTTGAAAATAAATAGATAATCAGTCTGTTCCCAGACAAATGTGTAACCAAGTGAAAATTCTGGCCAATAGGGGACAACAGCCGGCGTGGTGGTTAAGGTGTTGGACTCCCACATAGCCAAGGTTCGAGTCCCGGACCTGGCAACTTGCTTTCTCACTCACGCTCTCTGATCAAATTAAAAAAATAACAATAACAATGATAAATAAAACAAATTTAGAAAAACAAAACAAAACAAAAACTCTAGCCAATACAGAATGTGTTCCTTGGGTCTTAGTCTATTTTCTGCTGCCACAACAGAATACCACATACTGGGTAATTCATAAAAGTAGAAGTATATTCCGTTTAGAGTTCTGGAGGCTGGGAGGTCCAAGAGCATGATATTGGCCCTTGGTTAGAGTCATCCAATAATAGGCAGAAGCAAAAGCGCCAGAGAGCAAACAGAGGCCAAACTTATAACTCACTCCTGTGATTAGGGCACATTTATTCATTCATAAGGACAGAACCTCATTCCTTAATACAGTTACAATGGTAATCAAGCTTCCAACAGGTGAACTTTGGGGGACATATTCAAACCACAGCACCTTGTAATGCAGGATTAGTGAACAACTTGTTTGCTTATTCTGGGATAACTGGAAAATCATGCCTATTGAACAAATAAAAGGTCAGCTTCACAGACTAGGAGAAGTTAAATAAAGTATCCTAAATTACACTCCTGGAGTACAGGAAAGTGGAAGTATGGGAGCAAGTGTCCAAGCCCAAAGCCTTTAGATTTGAGCAGCACCACTGCAGTAAGCAATTGGTTATGTCAAACATCCCATCTCTTTCGTTATATGAAGTATACTCAGTAAAGTAGCTATGATCCTGGGAACCATACCACCTCTTCAAAAGCTATCAAAATCTTGACCTATGGACTGTTTTCTACTAAAAGAAGAGCATATTTTAGAAAGAGGGAGGAAGTTAAAAAGCTGGACTGGAGAACTTTAACCAGTGAAAATGACAGGTGGTGAGGTGGTTAAGGTGCTAGACACCCATATGGCTGACTGTAGTTCAAGTCCCAGACCTGGAGGCTTGCTTTCTCACACTCTCTCTCTCTCTCTCTCTCTCTCTCTCTGTTCAAACTGGAAAATGATGTAAGGTCTTTTTCTCCCACTGGTATCTAGTGGAGGGAAAGACAGATCTGAACCTTCCTAATACCCTTACGTCTATGTCAAGGAAATACTGATCTTTTCTTTGCAAACTAGCAAAGCTATAACCTTTCCCACCACAGGGAAGAAAAAAAATCACTATAACCAGAAAGAAAAAATAATTCTCTGGAAGGAGCACTTTAAAAGTCAAAAGAACTATGCAGGATCAGCAATGGCCCCAAATCGTCCTTACTGATCTCCCCCTTAGACTGAGGAGTTCAAAATCAGCAGTCCTTGTCATACACATACTTAGGATCTTGAATTCATAGATTGATGTTTCTGAGATCAAGCCACCTTACTAGGCAAGTGGCATCTTGAAAACTGATTTAAATACATGGCAGCTGAGTTTCCCCCTAGCAACAACATGAGGGGGAAAAAAAAACGACAGCAATGACCTACTAGCCTTTCCAAGTCAGTCTGGAAGACTACAAGCTTATTACTGGGTCATCGAGAAAGTCATGACACATTTTTGCATAGGAAAGTATGTCATGACTTTCCCAATGACCTAACAGAAAGGCAAACGGAAAACTTACATCGCAAACCAGCCACCTCGTAATCTTCCTCCTCCTCCTCCTCCTCTTCCTCTTCTTCCTCTGAATTGCTCTCATCATCTTCACTGTCCTCAGAAGCAGACTCTTCAGTATAATTCCTACAAGGAGGAAAATTCATGTAGAGAATGCAGTTCTAGCCCAGAGTGGCCCTGAGAAGGGCTTAAGTTTCACAGGGACCCCAGTGACTTTTTCTCTTCACAGACTAGATAGATTTGATGATATGGGAAGGAAACCTGAATCTAGGCCAGAGCAGTTTTTCACAGAATGAAAAACTAAGCTTCAACAGCATGTCGCCTTCTACCAGGCCCCAAATGGTTTGAACAAGACACCAATGGCAACAGGAATCTAGACCAAAATGAAACCCTAGTCATCCACACAGAAATCAATACAAAACACTATTACTTTTGTCTCACAAAAAGAGCCAGATAATGTAACATTCCAGCTACTAAAAGCTGTCCCCAGCTCTAGAGTGAGCTAAAAGGATAAACAGAGCCCAGACAGGTGTTACTCCACCTTGATGGCCCTCTTCCAAGGAGCTAAAACAGCTTGCAGATGACTATAACATCAAAGCAATGGTAATCCCAGCTCAGAACAGCTGGTGCAAAGCTCCACCATTCAGAACAGCATGGCTCATCTCCCTAAGTGGAGCTAGAATGGAGTGAGAAATAACCGAGTAATACTGTTAAGGATCAAACAGCTCTGTCCTTTAAAAAGAGACCAAGCCACAGTGCCTATAAGCTGCCCTTTTACAACCTCAGATTTCAGTGTGGAAAACAACGGTAATTAAGTTGGCAAATATTAGGTGTATCTTCTTTACAAGGTCTGGTGTTTGGCCTTATTGAGATCTGAGTGAAGAACAAAGCATCGCCTCTATTCTCAGGGTACTAACAATCTCTACATGCATGTGTGCCCCCAATCTTAACAAGATGGAAACGTGGAGGGGAAGGGATTACGAGATTGTGATGTGACCATACTCCATAGGGAGTGCTTTCTCCCTCTCTCTTGGATGCTCTCTGAGGAGTACATGCACCCTCTGGAAAATTTAAAAAAGAAAAAGAAATAGGAATCGAGAAGTCACTGAAGCAATCCATGTGAAAAATGTAGGAGGGATAAAAAACAGCAAAGACAATGGAAAATACAGAACAGGAAACAAACTCATTAGACATGTGAACACTGGATGTAGGTAACATCTGGCAAATTAATAAATATGTAGCATGAGGGAAAGAAATTTCATGTCCAAGTTGACACCAAAGTTCTAATGATGAAAAGGAAAACAACAGGCATGGTAATGAGTTTACCACTGGGTTGTCACAGGAGTAGTCATGAAGTAAGAAGTGGGCCATGTAGAGGCAAAGGCAGAGAGAGCTATATTGTTACCTGAGAATAAAGGATGGTCAAGAAGATAGAGAATATGGCTGGCAGTGAAAACCAGAGATGTTAATATTAAGCTAAAATTAGATCAGAGCTCCTTGAGCTCCTAACGAAGCACCATTAAATGATCAGACTCTGTACAGAAAAGACCTTAAAGCTTCTTAGAATCATTCAGTTTGAATTACTGAAACTTAATTATAACAGGTAGTTATTCATTCATTTATTTTTAAAAGAAAAAAAATTCTCACCTGCCACGCGAGTTCCGCCTGGCAGTAGCAGGCTGACAAGCTGGGCACTGCCACTCACCATCTGGTACTTCATAGAGGGCCGGCCTCAGACAAAACAGGTGGAAAGCTTTATTGCACTCATCACACAAGATCAGTTTGTCATCCTCACCTGCAAAAAGATAAACTTGTACAGCATTGTCAGGAACACAGCAACAGTTACAAGTTTTAAGAGTCACTCAGCCTCAAGTAACACCACAGAAAAATAAAGATTCTAACATAGCGCAAGCCTAGATTTTTTTTTTTTTTCTTTTTTAGAAGCATTTTCTGAAAAGAAATACATCGTAAATAGGTAATCTAGGGATCAAGTTTCCTTATGTATATTCCAAAATCTACTCAGGACTAGGACAAGATAATTAACATTTACTAAGAGGTAGCAAAGACTAAGTGACTGCAGGAAATTTTGTTCTCTGACCTCCTCAATGCTTCCTAACTTGGATTTATGAGATACCCTTCAGTCATGTGGTTTCCTTACTTTTTTTTGAGAAATTTTTGCTATAGGGCGCGTGTGCTTGCCAGAAATACAGAGAGAGATAGAGAGATAGAAAGCGAGAAATCACCTCGCAGGAGGTATGGCCACGCCACAATCCCTTCTCCATTCTCCTCTCGGGATCTTGGGCACGCACGTACATGCTCCCGGCCTGAGTTTAAGCCACCAAGTCTGGGATTCGAACCGCGGTCGGCTACATGGGAGTTCAGCGACATAGCCATTATGTTAACTGCTGGTCCCTGGTTTCCTTACATTTGAAAATATACCGAACATAATCACCTTCCCTCTCCAAACTTCATTAATTTTACAAAAATTGAATGATTTGATCTTTTTATCCTTGGAAATTAAACCCTAATATAACTCACAAAATAACTTTAGTCACTGAGACACTGTCAATCACTAACAGGTTTTTAACTGTAAGGCTTCTTTTACACATGTGCAATCTGAAATATCTCAGTATTAAACAGTCTCGAACCCCATATTCTCGAGAACTCAGTGCTAAAATAACCCAAACTAAGCTTTCTTCACAATGTACAAAGACTACCTTCTGCTTCAGAAATAACTTCTGATATAATAAAGAGATTTAAAATTTTAGATGAACTAATTTGCTCTCTGTAGAAAATCTGAAGATAGAGAGATTGCTACTTTATACTCTATATTGAGGGACAAAGGGCCTGCTCGATTTGCTGGCATGTGATTTCAAAACTAGCATCTTGGGGGAACCAGCAGTTAGCGTAATGGCTATGTCACTGGACTCCCACGTAGTCGACCGCGGTTCATGTCCCGGACCCGGTGGCTTAAAACTCATGCCGGGCGCGTGTGCGTGCGTGCCCAAGATCCCGAGAGGAGAATGGAGGAGAAGGGACTGCGGCGTGACCATCTCCCCTGGGGGGTGATTTCTCGCTTTCTGTCTCTATGTCTCTCTCTGTCTGTCTGGTGAGCGCACGCGCCCTACAGTGAAAATCTCTCAAAAAAAAAAAAAAATTAAAAAAAAAAAAAATCTAGCATCTTGGGACCAGCAGGCTGCATGGTGGTTAAGATGCTGGACACTCCCACATGGCTGACCGCGGTTTGGGTACCGGACCTGGTGGCTTGCTTTCTCACTTTCCCTCTCTCTCTCTCTGTGTATTTCTCTCTGGTCAAATTAAAATAAATGAATGAATACATAAAATTAAATACATAATTATTTTAAAAAGATTTCTTCTTAAAAAAAAAAAAAAACTATCATCTTATAAACCTTCATGAGACGGTAAAATCTGCGGCACCATACTTATAATTCGTGTAGACAAAATTCCTTTGGAGAGAAAACAGTTTCTTGGAAATGGAAATCTTACTTAGGTTGGCAAATCTGATCTAACTATATACCTTTCTTTCGACAAACTTTGCATCTAGCATTTTCTGCTGACATATCCCATTTGATACAGGCATCAAGCATCCCAAGTAGAACATGCATCCTGGAAAAAGTCTGAGCTTCACGGATTGCTGTCTTCCATTTTTCCAGTGCAGATGCAACCTGAAGAGAGAACAAGCAGGCCAGCATTACCACAATGACTGACACTGAGAAAACTAGGAGTAGCTGAAGAGCATTCTCAGGACATTTGCCTCCTAGAGCTTCACCAGTTTAACCCATTTATTAGGTTGTTGGGAAAGTCATGACACATTTTTGCATAGAAAAGTACATTGTGACATTTCTGACAACTTATTATTTTATTTTACAAAAGAAATCAAGGCTTCAAAGTGAGGATATAACTTGCCAAAGGTCACACAAAGATGGAAAGGTGGGAACAACTAAAGATAGGACTACTGAAATTTACTTAAGGATTCAGTATAATTTAAAATAAAAACACTTGGGGCCAGCAGGTGGCTCGGTGGTTAAGGTGTTGGACTCCCACACGGCCAATCTACATGGTGGCTTGCTTTCTCACCCCCTCCCCATCTCTTTCTGGCAAAATTATAAAATAATAATAATAAATTAAATAATTATTTTTAAAAAATAGTTATTATTAAAAATAATATTAAAATAGAAACACTTGCTATAAATTCTAGTGTGCAACAATGTTATCTAGCTACTATAACTTTGGTTAACAAGATTATCAGTTTTTGTACCAATCTGTATCACAAACCCAGATTACAGAGCCTAGAAATGGTTAATAATATCCACAAGCCATTTTACAACCCCTTAAAAGTATTAAGTATCTGTTTGATTTTACTACCAACTCTTACCTAAAGTAAAAAAATTTTTTTAGGAGAGATTTTTGCTACAGGGCATGTGTGCTCACCAGAGAGACAGAGAGTGAAAAATCATACCCTAGGGGGGATGGTCACATAGCAATCCCTTCTCCTCTTCTCCTCTTGGGATTTTGGGAATGTACATACTAATGCTCAGCATGAGTTTCAAGCCATCATGTCCGGAATTCAAATCACAATCAACTACGTGGGAGAGTCCAGTAACTAAACATTATGCCACCTGCTGGTCCCCCTAAAGTGAAAATTTAAAGGCCCAAAGGTTGGCCCGACTTCAACCTGCGCAGTTTCTCCCAGCATAACTAATACTGCCAACTTCCATACTGGAAAATGCATATTATTTTAGAATTAATCCAAGTAAAATGGTTAGAAGGGGGAGTCTAATTAGGAAGTTTAGTGATAAACACAACCCTCTCACCCTATAATATATTCTAAGGAGAAACAAAAATGCCATTTTAGGCTAATTCTTTTGTATTACTATTCTGTTAATCAGAAGGTGATTTGGGGGGGATGTTTTCAAAGCAATTCTAGCTTAAATAATTAGATCAGTATTCATGTACAAATGCCAATTTAGGGAAACTGGCAAATACAAAATAGAGATGAATAAAAGTAAAGCTTAAGCAATATACAAGAAGCTGAGAGACCAAGTCATCTTAGATCATTAGTCATATGGAGGTTCTATTGCTTAACCTGGTCATGACCGAACTTAAGTTCGTTAACAATGCCTCAGCCTTGCTATTATCATAACTCTACTAGCACTAGCCATAATTAGCTACCAATACACCACCAATCCAACACCACAGCTGATTTCAGTACCCTGCTCTAGACAGAAGTCCATTAGAAATAATGGACCAGCAGGTGGTATGGAGGTTAAGGCACTGGACACTCCCACATGGCTGACCACAGTTCGAGTCCTAGACCTAGTGGCTTGCTTTCTCTCTCTCTCTGATCAAATTAAAAAACAAGTTGAATGAATAAATAAAAATTAAATAAAAATAATTCTTAAAAAAAAATGGATCTCCTAAAGCAAAGCCAATAATTCTGAAAGACCATAGGCTTTAAAACAGAGATACCAAGGGACAAGATAGCTGAGCTAGCTCTGAAGGTGGATACTACATACTGACTATGGTGTAACAGCTGGAGGGAACAAGGGTCATCCTTTCTATTTAATAGAAAAAGAGAAATATAAAGAGCCTTATGTGTATAAATCTATGAATAACAAGGGTAAATAATATATATATACCCCCCCAAAATTTAGGAGGATAACATTCTAGTGGAAACTGACTCATTCCTTACTCCAACCTCCACTGCAGATGATCAGAACATCTACTTTGAAACACTGCCTTTCTTTCTTCCTTCTTTCTGCAGAGAGTTTCTTATAAAAACTGAGGTCCACAATCACAGTTGCCTTGCTGGCCCTTCTCTGCTGATATACCAGAGAGCTGACATACAATAGTGCAGATTCTTTTACCAAAAAAAATTCTAGGGCCAGTCCTATGGCACAGTGGTTAAGTCCTGTATGTAGGGAGCTGGATTCGACATGGTAGAATGTGGTTCAAACCCCAACCCTTGCTGTGTGTGTGTACACGTGGGCAAAACTGTGATGGGAAGGACAAATGGAGCAAAGGGGACTGCAATGTGACTATGTCCCATTGGGGGATGCTTGATGATTTTCTCTCTCTGGTGACACATGCCCTCTAACAACAGGTAAGAAAGAAAAGGGAGGGAGGGAAAGGAAAGAGGAAGGAAAGAGGAGGGGAGAATGACAGAAGGGAAGGGAAAGGAAAGAAGGGAGATGAGAGGAGGGAAGGAAAAAAGGAAGGAAGGGAGGGAAAAGGGAAAGAAAAAGAAGGAAAGAGAAAGAAAGGAAAGAAAATAACCCAAATCTTTTCAATGCAATGTAGCTTTAATGTCTTTAGTTCGGTTTGTAAAAAGAGCTTCACTCAGGGGGATTGGCAGCTGGCTTAATGGCTATGTCATTTGACTCCCATGTAGTCGACCGCATTTCGAGTCCCGGACCTGGTGGCTTAAATTCACACTGGGCACGTGTGCATGCATGCCCAAGATCCCAAGAGAATGGAGGAGAAGCAGCGTGGCCATCCCGCTTGGGGAGTGATTTCTCGTTTTCTGTTTCTCTGTCTTTCTGGAGAGTGCATGCGCCCTATAGCAAAAACTTCTCCAAATTAAAAAAAAAAGAGAGAGAGAGAGCTTTACTCAGAAAAGGCAGGGAATGGCTATAAATGGGCTTTGCTGTCCTCTAGTGGATAATCGATTGTAATGCACGCAAAAACAGAAGTGAACAGTCCTATCTATTTAAGAACTTCTTTTTAATTCTTAATTATTTCCTGTCAGTTATAAATTTTGAACACCAAATGGTCACCTGGCCTCATCAATACTTTTTTTTTTTGAGAGATTTTTGCTATAGGGTGCGTGCACTCGCCAGACAGACAGACAGAGACAGAGAGATAGAAAGCGAGAAATCACCCCCCAAAGGGGATGGCCACGCCGCAATCCCTTCTCCTCCATTCTCCTCTCAGGATCTTGGGCACACACGCCCACACGCCCGGTGTGAGTTTTAAGCCACTGAGTCCGGGACGCGAACCGTGGTCGACTACATGGGAGTCCAGCGACATAGCCATTACACTAACTGCTGGTCCCAAGCCTTCTTGTCCTTGGGGGCTGGCAGAAGGTGTAATGGTTGGGGCGCCGGACTCCCTGACTGGTTTGAGTCCTGGACCTGGCAGCTTGCTTTCTCTCCTTCCCTCTCTCTGCTCAAATTTAAATAAATAAATAACAATGAGTAAAATGGAATAAAACAAATCTTTAAAAAAAATCCTCTTATCTTGCAGTACTGCTGGGAGGTTAAACACATGATAATAGTGGAGAGTTCAAATTCTCTAACATCCATTTAAATAAAGTTAGTCTCAGGACCAGCAGTTGGTGTAATGGCTATGTCGCTGGACTCCCATGTAGTAGACCATGGTTTGAATCCCGGACCCAGTGGTTTAAACTCATGCGGGGCACGTGTGCGGGCGTGCCCAAGATCCTGAGAGGAGAATGGAGGAGAAGGGATTGCGTTGTGGCCATCCGCTCTGGGGGGTGATATCTCACTTTCTGTCTGTCTCTCTCTGTCTTTCTGGCGAGCACAAGAGCCCTATAGTGCAAAAATAAATAAATAAAATAAAATAGAAAAACAGATATTCAGGCTGTGAGGACTAATGCAACCAAAGTAAACAGTCAAATAAAATCCAGGATTCTGCTGAATTATACACCGTCTTTCCCATACAAAAAGGAAACAAACAATAGTTGTAAATTATACACTATTATAAAAAAAGGATGGAGATAATCTATATTTACAAATAAGAAATCTGAAGCCCAGATTAGTGACTAAAAGGTTCATTGAACCTCTGTCAGTTGGAAAAACCAAAGCAGAGGACAGTGGAAATTTTGAGAGCTGTGGCAAAGTTGACCTTTACTGTTATGCAGGGCATAATGCCATTTTAATGCAGAACATTGTTAAACTACTTAGTCTCCAACCTAACTGATTTTCCAAGAAACTTTTCCATGCTTTCCATTTATGTACTATGTGTCTGGACCTATAAAGTGCTCATATTTTCCTCCCGAACTAATGTAAGGACAAATCAGATCTGACAAGCTAATAGGAGATAGTGGGGTTCACTACTTTAAAAAACTTAATGAGGGGGACCAGCAGTTAGCATAATGGCTATGTTGCTGAACTCCCATGTAGCCGACCATGGTTCAAGTCCCAGACCCGGTGGCTTAAACTCACGCCGGGCGCATGTGCGTGTGTGCCCAAGATCCTGAGAGGAGAATGGAGGAGAAGGGATTGCGGTGTGGCCACCCCTCCCCCCACCCCAAGGAAGGATGATTTCTCGCTTTCTGTCTCTCTCTTTGTCTTTCTGGCGAGCGCACGCACCCTATAGCAAAAACCTCTCAAAAACAACAGCAACAACTTAATTTGAATTCTACACTTCTTTTCCTTTTGAGTTTCTTACTGAGTAGTTCATTTACAGGAAAAAAAAAAAGGCAAAGATGTGACTCTTGGTAATATACTATCAAGAAAGAGACTCTTCTCTACATAACTGAATTGAGAAGGTTTGAGTCCTGGCCCTGAAGACTTGAGAAAATGCCAGGCATGTATGTGTTCCTGCCCAGGATCCTAACAGGATGGAGAAATGAAGGGAATGTGGATGACTACACCCATAGGGAGGAGGGTGCTTCTCCTCCTCCCTCACCAGAAGCCTAAGTGCCCTACTGACAAATTTTTAAAGAAAGAAAGCTGAGAAGACAAAACAAGAACCAGTTGTGACAAGGAAGCTAATTTCAGTTCAATCTGAAAAGGCCTCTGCTACCCCTTCCATGACCTAATTCTTAGTCTTCAAAACCGAGCTTCTACAGTAACTCCTCTGGGAAGTTTTCATCTCTAAGAAGCCTTGAGTTCCCTCACAGATGAGCCTGAGCACTGTTTTCTCATCAGTACTTGTCACACTACTATGACTACCTCCAGTTCTTATCTTTTACATTCAGGGTTTGTAGGACTTAGGGCTGTTACTCACTCTACAAAAGACCCACACTCAGGACCAGTGAGTGATGTGGTGGTTAAGGCTCTGGACTCCCCATGACCAAGTGTGGCTCAAGTCCTAGACCTGGCGGCTTGCTTTCTCATGTTCCCTCTTTCTCTGTTTCTCTATGGTGAGCTCATGTACCCTACAGCTAAAGATAATAAATACAATTAAATAAATAATTCTTAAAAAAAAAAAAAAAAAACTATACGTAGCACAGTGATTGGCATAGAGAGGCCTTTCCCAGGTGTTTGTGAAAGGAAAAAAAGAAGGGAGGAGAGAAGAAAATCTAACATTAGGGATAAGTATTCCACATTAGATAATGATTAGGACCTCTCTCATAACATACAATTTTCAAATTCCTTTATTTCTAAGTAATCTTAGGAAGAAATCTAACACACACACACACACACACACACACACACACACACACACGATAAAATTGGAGTTGCTAGTTATTTTAATAAAGGAAAAGAAAAAAAAAACATTGTTTCAGGCAGAACTATATGGACTACTGGAAAGAAAATTCAGATACTCAGGATATGCTGATGAATGAAAAAAATGCAGAACACTATTCACAGGACTCCATTCTGTAAAGCTCCAACAAACCTATATTTATATGTATACAGAAAGTACATCAAACTAATAAAAGACATCTCCTTGGGTAGTAAACTAGGATGGGAGCTATATATCATACTTACCTCTTTCATTTAATTTCCTTACAATGAACATGCTCCATTAAAATTAAAATGCCAGGGGACCAGCAAATGGTGTAATGGTTATGTCATTGGAAACCCGTGTAGTCAACTAAGGTCCTAGTCCTTAGTCCTGGTACCAGCACTTAAAACTCACACCAGATGTGTGCGTGCGTGCCCAAAATCCTGAGGGGAGAATGGAGGAGAAGGATGGCCATCCCCCAGGGAGTGATTTCTTGCTTTCTATCTCTCTGTCTCTCCTGTGAACATACATGCCCTATAGCAAAAATCTCTACAAAAAAGATAAAAGATAATAATAAAAATGCCAGAAGATGAATAAGCTACATTAAAAAAAAAAAGAAGTTTGATACTTACCTTATACCACTGACAAAACTCACTCAAAATGGATTAAAGATCTAAATGTAAAAGCTAAAACTATTTAAAAAAAAGCAGATGTGGGGGCTAGCATGTGGCATAGGGTCAAAGTGCTGGACTCCCACATGGTTGACCACGATATTTAGATAAAAACAAATGGGGGGGGGGAGCATGTGGCCTAGTAGTTAAGATGTTGGACTCCCGCATGGCTGATCATGGTTTAAGTCCTGGATCCAGCAGCTTGAAACTCATGCTGGGGGGAACCAGCAGTTAGCGTAATGGCTATGTCGCTGGACTCCCATGTAGTCGACCGCGGTTCGTGTCCCGGACCCGGTGGCTTAAAACTCACGCTGGGCGCGTGTGCGTGCATGCCCAAGATCCAGAGAGGAGAATGGAGGAGAAGGGATTGCGGCGTGACCATCCCCCCTGGGGGGTGATTTCTCGCTTTCTGTCTCTATGTCTCTCTCTGTCTGTCTGTGGACTCCCATATAGTCAATCGCGGTTCTAGTCCCAAACCTGGTGGCTAAAAACTCATGCTGGGCATGTGTGTGTGTGCATGCCCACAATCCTGAGGAGAATGGAGAACGGATTGTGGTCATCCCCCTGGGGGTTGGACATCTTTCTTTCTTTCTTTCTTGTCTCTCCAGTAAGAGCACATACCTTATAGCAAAAAATTTCTTTAAGGAAAAAAATACTGAAAGGTGGGAGAGATGAAGAAGGCATTATATTATTACCATTTTCCATACAGGGTATGTTCTTCCCTTCCTTCTCACTGTCTCTGGAGAGAACAAGTGTCCTTTGGCAAAAAAATGTTTAAAGGGGGACTGGCAGGTGGCGTGGTGGTTAAAGGCTCTGGACTCCCACATGGCTGACTGTGTGGTCCAAGTTCTAGACCTGGTGGTTTGCTTTCTCACTTCCCCTCTTTCGCTCTCTGTCTGATGAAACTGGAAAATAATAATAATAATAATAATAATAATAATACATGAGGTTAAATAATTTTTGTTAAGAAAGTTTTTAAAGGGGGGAGGGGATTCCAAAGTACTTAATACACATTTCTCTTAAAAAAAAAAAAAAAAGACAAATGATCAATAAGCACACAAAAAAAGAAGCTTAATATTATTTTTTAAAAGAGATTTTTGCTATAGGGTGTGTGTGTTTGCCAGAGAGAGAAACAGAAAATGAAAAATCACTCCCCCTCCAAGGGAGATAGCCATGCTGCAATCCCTTCTCTTCCATTCTCCTCTTGTGATCTTGGTCATGCATGCACACACACCAGAGTGAGTTTCAAGTCACTGAGTCCAAGACTCCAAACTCAAACTGCAGTCGCCTCTGTGGGAGTTCAGCAATCTAACAATTACGCCATCTGCTGGTCCTGAATGCTTAACATTATCAATAATCAAGAGAAACACAAGTCAAAATCATGAGATACTTTCTATCAATTAGGATGATACTATTACAGAAACACAACTTAAGTATTGGCAAGGACATGGAAAACAGAAATCCTTGTGCATTGCTGTAGGAATACAAAAATGCTACAATCACTATGGAAAAGGTGTATCAGTTCCTCAAAACATTAAATGTCAAATTACTACATGATCCAGCAATTCTACTTCTGGGTATATACTCAAAAGAATTAAAAGTAGAACCCTGGAGGGATATGTGTCTAGTCATTTTTTAAACTGCCAGAGGGTATATATACTTACACATGTGCCCGCGGTGAAGGGTGGGAGAGACAGACAGAATACGAGAGATCATCCTCCAATGAGATGTGGTCGCACTGCAATCATCTTTTCTCCACTTCTCCATCCCATCAAGATTTTGGGCACACATTAAATACGTGGTGTGTTTTTCAAGCTGCTGGGGCCAGAATTCTAACAGCTGTCAGCCCTGTGGGATCTGGCTCCTTATGCACAGCACTTAACCACTGTACTACTCCCTGTACACTCACTTTTTTTAGAGAGCTCATGTGTCCTATAGCTAAAGATAATAAATACAATTAAGTAAATAATTCTTTAAAAAAAATCTACACGTAGCACAGTGACTGGCATAGAGAGACCTTTCCCAGGTATTTGTGAAAGGAAAAAAGAAGGGAGGGAGAGAAGAAAATCTAACATTAGGGATAATGTTCCCCAGTTCTGGAGAACTGTCCCCCTCTCTGGTAAGTGCACACACCCTCTGTAAAAAAAAAAATTGGGGCCAGCAGGTGGCTTGGAGGTTAAGGTGGTTGGGTCCCATGTGGCCAAATATGCAACTGGAGTATGAGTCCAAGACTCAGTGGCTTTTGAAAATCACACCAGGAAAGTATGCATATGCATGTGTGCCCAAAATACTAAGAGGAAGAAAAAGCAATTATTAAAAATTGCCAAAAAGTGGATGTGTATCAACAGAGGGACAGAAAAATAAAACATGATATATATAGATGTGGTATAATAAGACATGTAGTTGGTTTCTGTCCCTGATCTTAAAACCCTAATTTCCTTAGAGGAGTGTCTTTTGTCATTCATAAGAAGCCTCTTTTATCACACTTGAGTTTATGCTACTGAGGTGACTGAGGAAGAACTGTTCACCAGAAAGACCAAGTAATTACAAGGCTAGAACTCTAAGCCCTACCCACAACCTTCTGGAAAAGGGATGGGGGAAATGTGGAGATTAAACTCCATGAAAATTTTTTTTTCAATGCCAGAGGGTGAGTATGAAGATGCACCAGAAGGAGTACACAAAGCCTGGTCCACGCCGGGTCCACGCCTGATTCCCATTTTCTCTCTGTGCATGCCCTTTCTCAATCCATTCATTCACTTCTACCCGAGTTCTACGTCCCTTCATCCTGTAGGCCAGAGAAGCCACCAGGGCTAGAATTCAAATCGTGATGAGCCATGTGGGATCTGGCTCCTTCTGCACAGTGCTTAACAACTGTACTATGGGGCTGGCCTTCATGCCCTGTTCTAGATGTCTCTTCCACCTGGCTATTCCTGAGTGGTACCCTTTATAATAACCTGGTAAACCTAAGTCAAATACTTCTCTATAAGTTCTATGAGTCACTATAGCAAATTACTGAACCTGAGGAGGTAAGAACACGCAACTTATAGCTGGCACAGGTGGCAACATGGGACTTATGACTGACATCTATGTTAAGTCTTATAGGACTGAGTCCTTTAACTTGTGGGATCAGATGCTAACTCTACATAGATAATGTCAGAATTGAGGTGACCCTTAAGACTATTTGGTGTCAGCAGAGAACTTGTGAATTGTTTGGGTGTGGCACATTTTGGTGTCAAAAGTGTTGTGTGAGAGGACAAACAAATTTTCGTTTTTAACATCAAATGAAATATTACTCAGCTTAAGAAAAAAGGAAATTCTTGAGAACCAGCAGTTAGTGTAATGGCTATGTCTCTGGACTCCCACGTAGTCGACCACGGTTCGCGTCCCGGACCTGGTGGCTTAAAACTCATGCGGGGCGCGTGTGCGTGTGTGCCCAAGATCCCGAGAGGAGAATGGAGGAGAAGGGATCCCCTTGGGGGTGATTTCTCGCTTTCTGTCTCTCTGTCTGTCTCTGTCTGTCTGGCAAGCGCACGCGCTCTATAGCGAAAACCTCTCAAAAAAAAAAAAAAAAAAAAAAAGAAAAAAGGAAATTCTGGTATATGCTACATGAATGAACCTTAAATATACTGTCTAAGAGAAATGAGTCAGTCACATATTGGATGATTCCACTTACGTGAGATGCCCACCGCAGTCAAATTCATAGAGACTGAAAGAGAATGGTGGTTTCCAGGGGTTGAAAAGCATAGGAAATGGGGTTAAGTTTTAGTAGAGATAGTTTCAGTTTGGGAAGGCGAAAATGTTCTGGAGATTGGGTGTAGTGGTGATGGCTGCAGAACAACGTGAATATACTAATGTCACAGAACTGTACAAACATGTAAACATGGTAAATTGTACATATATTTTACCACAATTTCAAAAATTTAGGACTGGCCCCAAGGCATAGTGGTTATGTTAGCCAGATCCCCACTGCTGACTATGCAGTTCAAATCTTAGCCCTAGTTGCTTGAAAAAAAAAAAAAAACACTGGACATGTATGCTTGCATGCTCCGAATCCTGACAGGTCAGAGAAGGGATTCAAGCATGACTATACCCCACTGGGGAACTGTCCCCCTCTCTGGTAAGTGCACACACCCTCTGTAAAAAAAAAATTGAGGCCAGCAGGTTGCTTGGAAGTTAAGGTGGTTGGGTCCCATGCGGCCAAATGTGCAACTGGAGTCTGAGTCCAAGGCTCAGTGGCTTTTGAAAATCACACCAGGAAAAGTATGCATATGCATGTGTGCCCAAAATACTGAGAGGAAGAAAAAACAAAGGAGAGGGGACTGTGGCATGGCTACCTTCCTTGGAAGGGGATCCGTCACTCTCCCTCCTCTCTCTGTCTCTTTTTGGTGAGTGCATACACTCTACATTCTGTAATAAAACTATAAATAAATAAAACCACCTTCATCTTTTAAAAAGAGAATCAGCTCTGATAAAGGGGGTGGGCCAATAAAACGGTTTGAAAAACGACAAATTTAGTGGAAAATGACTTTTTAAAACTGGCTCAGGGTATAATGCTTATAGTAGCTAAAAAAGAACAAAGACTGTTTTAAAACCAAATCACACTCTTCTACACACTCATAAATGACATTACCAATAATTAAATACCTTTGCTTCCTCTGCCATTTTTTTCTCTTCATCCACTTCCTCAGTTTTTCCTGAATCTTCACTTTGGAGTTTTCTTCTCTTTTGCTTGGGAGCCATGAAGCCTTGGAGAAATTTCTTTATGACACTGGCCTGAAGGGCAATCACACACTCACCAAAATCCTTCAGTTTCTCTAGTGAAATGACCTATAGAAAATTATTTAAAAACTAGATTGAGGGAAGGCCAAGAGAAAGATGAAAAGATTCATCTTTAACTATATTCAAATCCACCTAGACTCAAATAATGAAAAGGTCCACGTAAAATTAATTTAACTGTGTTCCTCAGGTTACTAGATGAATCACGCATTTAAAAGTAGCTGACTACCTCTGTTTCCCCAGTGAAGGGATGCTAATATTTCTTCTACTTAACGAAGTTATATAACTCATTCATTTAATTACAAGGTGCCTATTATGTGCCTATTAAGCTACAGGCTTAATGCAAAATGAGAAAGAGAACCAAAATCATTGATTTCCTGAATTACTCACGATAATAAGCAGTACTCAGGAAGTGCATGGAAAATGTATACTATGAAAAAACTGTGCGCAGATTTAAAAATTTGTTCCACAAAAATAAACCTGGGCGTCGGAAGGTGGTATGGTGGTAAAGGGTGTTGGACTCCCACATGGCCAACTATGGTTCAAGTACTGGACCCAGAGGTTTGCTTTCTCATTTTCTCTCTCTGGCCCTCTCTGATAAAATAAAAATAAATAAATTAATTTAATTAAATAATTCTTTTATTCTTTAAAATAAAAGAATTATTTAATTTTATTCATCATCTTTTTTTTTTTTCAGTTTGATCACAGAGCAACAGAGAAAACAGAAAGACAGAAGGAAAGTGAGAAGTGAGAAAGCAAGCCACCAAGTCCAGAACTTGAACCATGGTCGGCCATACGGGAGTCTGGTGCCTTAGCTACCATGCCACCTGCCAGCCCCAATAAAATAATTCTTTAAAATAAAATAAAATAAACCTGAACTTCATATTATTTTTATTTTCTTTTTTTGGAGATTCTTTTTTTTTTTTTTTTGCTATAGGGCATGTGCACTTGCCAGAGACAGAGACAGAAAGTGAGAACTCACCCCCCCCCCAGGGAGGATGGGATCTTGAGCACACATGCATACATGCCAGTATGAGTTTGTTTTTGTTTTTTAAGAATTATTTTAATTTTATTTATTCATTCATTTATTTAATTTGACGAGAAAGATACAGAGAAAAGAAAAGGAACGTGCAGAAAAAACCCATCAGGACAAGGAATGGGAACCATGGTCAGTGGGAGTGCCCAGTGTGTGGGAGTGTCCAGTGCCTTAACCACCATGCCACCTCCTGGCCCTGTCCAGGATGGGGTTTTAAGCTGCTGGGTCCAGGACGCGAACCATGTTTGACTGTGGTCCAACGATGTAACTATCAGAAAAAGGGGGAAAGAAAATACTCCCTAACAAGAGTATGGTAATGTTCCAATTCCTTTTCCTCCATTCCTCTATTCCATTAGGATTTTGGGCATGCACACACACATGCCCAGCATAATTTTCAAGTCATGAGGAGCAGGACAAATCATGATTGGCCATGTGGGATGCAGTTCCCTTAACCACTACACAAAGGAGCAAGCCCCAAACCTGTACTTTTTCTTTTTTTTCCTTCAGTTTTGCTATAGGGCACATGAAATCAATGGAGAAAGAGAAAGTGACAAATCACCCCCCCCCATGGGGGGATGGTCACAGGAATTTTGGGCATGCACAAACACGTGCCTGCTACCTGGTCTACATCTCAAACTGCAGTCAGTCATGTGGAATCCAATCACCTTAACCACACCACCACCAGCCGGTCCCCTAAATTTGTACTTTAGTTCCATTTTTTCATAAACTTTTTGAGGTTCCTACATATGTGAGGTAATATTTTTACACACCAGAGTCTCCTTTAAGTCTCACATATTTTATAGATGAAAAAGAAGCTACATTACTTCATGAAAATCATGACACAGTACCTCGTCAGTCACACAAGACACAGTAATTAAAAGATACTATTGTTTTGGGTCAGCCCTGGAGCATAGTAGTTAAGCATTGTGTATAGGGAACCAGATTCCATATGACTGACTGTGGCCTGAAAACCACACCAGGTACAAAATCCTGATAGAATGGAGAACTAGAGGAAAGGGATTAAGGCATGACCATGCTCCACTAGGGGGCTCCTTCTCTCTCTTCCCTCCCTTCCTCTCCCTCTTAATCTCTTTCTGGTGAGTACGTATGCCCTCTGGCAATTAAAAATATATATAAATATGTAACATTTTATTAATCATAAAGAATACAAAGAAAAATTATAACCCACTAATGACAAGTTATAGGCCTAAACTTGGTACAGAGAGGCAACTCATTAATAGTTGCTAAATATGAAAGTAGATGTGTAATATTTAGAACTGGCAAAATCACTTGAGTTGAATAATTTTTCAAAAAAATCAGTGGGGGGCTGGCAGGTGGTGGGTATGATGGTTAAGGGTGCTGGATTCCCACATGGCCGATCATGGTTTGAGTCAAGACCTGGTGGCTTGCTTTCTCGCTTCCCATCTCTCTCTCTCTTTCTCTCCCTCTCTGGTCAAATTAAAATAAAAACATAAAGTTAAATAAAATAATTCTTTAAAAAAATCATTAAGAACTGTAAGATGGTTACGTCTTTTATGTGAGGAAATGTACCAAGAATTCACCTCAAGACTAAAAAAAAAAAATTGGGAACCAGCAGTTAGCATAATGGCTATGTCGCTGGACTCCCACATAGTCGACCGCGGTTCGCATCCCAGACCCGGTGGCTTAAAACTCACACCGGGCGCGTGTGCGTGCATGCCCAAGATCCCGAGAGGAGAATGGAGGAGAAGGGATTGCGGCGTGACCATCCCCCCCTGGGGGGTGATTTCTCGCTTTCTGTCTCTATGTCCCTGTCTGGCGAGCGCACGCGCCCTATAGCGAAAACCTCTCAAAACACACACACACACACACATGCATGCACACACACATATATGTATACACATGTAAAATATACATATAACTTGCTAATCCCAAAGAACAGAAACACAGATTAAATAAAAGAGATGGAAAGTATTTATAAAATCAGAAAAAGAGGGAAAAGCTGCAACTGCTCACAGAAGTTTACCTAACTGTAAGAACACACATGCCAGGCCAATGGGTAGTGCGGTGGTTAAGGTGGACTCCCACAGGGCTAACCATGGTTCTACTCCTGGACCTGGTGGCCTACTCTCTCACTTTCCTTCTCTCTGTATCTCTCTGCTGAAATTTAAATAATAATAATAAAATAATTCTTTAAAATAAATAGAACACATGCCATACTGCATGAGTAACTGAAAGATCTAGGCCAGCAGGTGGCGTAGTAAAGGCACTGGACTCCCATGTGGTTGACCATGGTTCGAGTCCTGGACCTGGAGTCTTGAAACTCATGCTGGGTGCATATGCATGTGTGCTCAAAATCCCGAGAGGAAAATGGAGAAGAGATTGTGGCAAGACCACCCCCCTGGGGGGAAGGGAGAGATAATTTCTCACTTTCTGTTTCTCTGTCTCTCTAGCAAGTACATGTGCCTTTTAGCAAAAACCTAATTTAAAAAAAAAGTAAAAAAATAAAAAAAGATCTAAGGATATTAGTATGTCTGAAATTATGTGGACTTTATGCTTCGAAATCAGTAAAAAATGCTTTTACAGTAATAGACAGTATTCTCTAAGTTTCTCTCTAGCTTTGATACCTAAACCTATCTAATGTGGCATATGGGGTATCTTAAACAGCTACATAAATACCACTTAAAAAGTCTTCTTGGGAACCAGCAGTTAGCGTAATGGCTATGTTGCTGGACTCCCACGTAGTCGACCGCGGTTCGCGTCCCAGACCCGGAGGCTTAAAACTCACACCGGGCGCGTGTGCGAGCGTGCCCAAGATCCCGAGAGGAGAATGGAGAAGGGATTGCAGCGTGACCATCCCCTCTGAGGGGTGATGATTTCTCGCTTTCTGTCTCTCTGTCTCTCTCTGTCTGTCTGGCGAGCGCATGTGCCCTATAGCGAAAACCTCTCTCAAAAAAAAAAGAAAAAAGAGTCTTCTTGAGGAAATTAGGGAGAAAAACAGAGAAGGTATTTGTGGGACACAAAAATGGTTTATTACCTGTTGATAATGTGTACAGTATTCTCAACTGGACTGATTTGAGGGATATTTATGTTGGGTAAATTCTCTCTACAAGTTAGATGTGACTGAATGTATAAAAATAATAATAATAAAGTCCTCCTGAGCAGTACACAATGGAACTATAGACAAACTTTGGAATATAGCTCATTCAACAGCATAAGCAATGCTCAACATAAATAAAACTCCACTGAGCTGACTGAGTACAAAGAGAAGCTGGATACATAACCATGTTTTATACCTTGTTCATTTTTAATTTTTAAATTTACTTCTTCCATGTGAGAAAGAGACAGTTAGAACTCCCCCAAGAGTCTTTATGCCACCATTCACCTCTAGCTTTAGCCAGGCCCAGATCATGGGCATGCATGTCCATATGGGCATGTTCAGAAAGGCCTCCACATGTAAACACAAATGAGTCAGTCTTACAGGTGTCACGTTTTACCACTACACCAATGTTTGGTCCCCATCAAGTTTCATCACAGCACAGGCAGCTCTGCAGGCTGGGACCACATGGGAGGCCTGTGTTTGATTTCAGTCTAACCTATAGGACAGGCACTAAGTTGTGTGCCTATAATCACAGAGACTTGAGAGACTAAGGTAGAGCATGGACAAAACCGTTTTTTTGGGGGGAGAGGTTTTTGCTATAGGGCGCGTGTGCTCGCCAGACAGACAGAGAGAGACAGAAAGCGAGAAATCACCCCCCAGGGGGGATGGCCATGCCGCATTCCCTTCTCCTCCATTCTCCTCTCGAGATCTTGGGCACGCACGCACACGTGCCCGGCGTGAGTTTAAGCCACCGGGTCTAGGACGCAAACCGCGGTCGGCTACATGGGAGTCCAGTGACATAGCCATTACGCTAACTGCTGGTCCTGGCAAAACCGTTTTCAAGGAAAAAAAAATTAAAGCCCAACTGTAGTGGTGCATGTGGTAGGGAGCAGATATATGATCCTGGATCCACATGCGTGGCCTGGGTCAAGACCAACCTGAACATGATGGGTGTGGCAACAGTTGTCTGTGGTTCCTGCTGGCAGGTTGTCTGGTGGTCCTGCTGACAGAGGAGGCTAAGGCAGAGGCATTGTGACATGGCAACACCCCATCAAAAAATGTCCGTATGTCTCCCACTTTTCTTTCATTTAACAACAATAACAACAAAAAAGAAAAGCAGGGGGAGGGCACAGGCATCATAAAGTGAAGACATGATAAATGACGTTATTGATACATGATTTCAGCTCAACAATCAGTTTTCACACAGCTTAATTAAAAAGCTCCTTCTGAACAATGGTTCTAAGCACTAGGTTTTTCCTGCATATCCCAAAATATTAAAAAAGATAAAGATGTACGTTAACATTTTTTGGTCCCATAAATATCTTTGAATACAAACCCAAACATACAATTTTCAAGACCATCGTGCAGAGTCAAGACTACCACCAAGGAATAATTAATTTCAAATCCAGTTTCCATGAGTATCAGCTTACCCGGGCTTCAAATTCTGACGTTTCTTCCACATATCCAAGTCCTCCTTTTTGTAACCTTGTTGCAACTTCAATGAGATCACTACGAAGAAAGTTTAAGAGCTCCTGGTTGCCATCACACGATTTTAGACCCAAATTTGGCTTCCGAGCAAGATGAATAGAGTGAATAATGTCCTGGTACCTAGAAGAGATGAGGCAGGAATAAGAGGAATAAAGGAACTTTTGAAGATGTTCCTCATATTTCAATATCTGAATAGCATGTTTATTTCTAAGACTTGTTTAGGTGTTTTTCCTCTTTACTTATTCTTTTTCTTTACCAAAGAGAAGGAGAGAGATTCCTGATGTAGTATGGTCACACTCCTGTATTCCTCCATTTTTCTTTCCCACTGGTATTTTGGGCATACATACACATGCACCTGGCAGGTTTTATTTTCAGCTGTAGGGTTGGGTCTCAAACCAGTCAACCGTGTGGGATCTGGTTCATTTAACCACTATACTATGGGGCTGGCCCTTTCTGTGGTGTTTTTTTTTCCTTTAAATACTTTTTTTATTTAATTTTATTTATCATCATCATTATTATTATTGTTAACTTTTAATTTGACCAGGGTTGAGACAGAAAAAGAGAGAGAAAGTGAGAAAGCAAGCTGCCAGTTTTGAGACTCAAACCATGGTCAGCCATGTGGGAGTCCAGCACCTTAACCACCAGGCCACCAGATTCCCACATGGCTGAACACGGTTCAAGTCCCAGACCTGGTGGCTTGCTTTCTTACTTTCCCTTTCTCTGTCTCTCTCTGGTCAAATTAAAATGAATGAATGAATCAATAAAATAAGCAATTAAAATTCTTCACAACACAAAGAAACCAATTTGGGTAGAAAAACGACACTAAGACTTCAGAAGTATTCACTCTCACATTAAATATTAACCCTCTGAGGGTCTAATAAAGAATATATAAGACTTTCTACCTAGGGAGAGCTATAAGCTTTACTGTGGTGGTTCTCCTACATGAAAATGATAACTAAAGTTCAAGCCAACAGGTGACACAGAGGATGGAGTGGCTAGATCCACATGGACAACTGAACAGTTCAAATCCTGGACACCATGGCTTAAAAAGTATGCCTGGTATATGTCTGTGTCCAGTGGAGAAGCGATTGCAGCATGGCCATACCCCCTTGGGAAATGGTTTCTCACTTTCCCTCTCTCTCTCTCTCTTACTCTCTTTCAAGAGAGCACATGCAACAAGTCCTATAGCAAACAAAAACACCAAAGTCCAAGGTCATCTAAATTGAGTGTGAAGTTTCTTTTTCTTCTTAAATAATCAAGGTTTATAATTTATTTAATTTTATTAATATTGCTGTTGTTATTTATAAGGGCACATGTGCTATAGGGCACGTGTACTCACAAAAGTGTGAGGGAGAGGGGGAGAGAGGAGAATTGAGAGAGCAAGCAGCCAGGTCCAGGACTTGAACCATTGTTAGCCATGTGGGAGTCCAGCGCCCCAACGACCATGCCACCTGCTGGCCCCAATAAAAAGGTTTATAATATTATTTTCCTCTGAATATAACTTCATTGTGTCTCATTGTTCCTCTTTTTCCTTTTTTTTAATTATTATTTTTATTTTGCCAGAGGGAGCATGGAGAGAGAGGGAAGGAAAGTGAGAAAGTATTCCCCATGGAGGATAGTCACAATCCCTTCTCCTCCATTCCTCCTCTGTGGATTAGGGGCCCACATTCACATGGGCCGAGTGTGTTTCAAGCTGCCAGGTTCCAGACTCAAACCATACAGTTGGCCATGTGGGATCCAGTTTTCTTAACCATCATGTCACCAACTGGACCCCCAGTAGTTTTCCTTTTTAATTTATAAAAAACAGGTATTTGGCTCGTAGTTCCAAGGTTCAATAACTGTATGCAGTTAGGGACTTAATAGCTCCTGGGAACTCTATACTAAGTCCAGAGGGAGTATTTGGCATCACACAGTGAAACATTATTTTCTATATAGTAAATAATTTTCCTTTCATTTTTCTCTTGTAATCTAAGTGTTATTGAGAAATAGATTTAGCTTAGTAGCAGTTAAAACTTTTCTGGTCCTCACTATAAAATTAATTTCTGATTTTACTGCAATCTGACTACAGAATATACCCTGAAAGTCTTTCCTATTTATATTTGCTGAGATGGTTTTTGTGGCTAAATGTTTTTTATAAATGTTCAATCAACAAAAACTTTTTTTTAATGATTCCAACTGGCCTGTATCCTTTTGCTTATTACCCTTTTACTTATAAGTCTTCATGATTTTTCCTATTTTCTTGTAAACAGTATATATATTTTTGGTTTTCAAATTTAAACCTCAAATGGTTTATAACACATTATCTTATCCCCTTGGTTACCTAGAGGGAAAACCAACAGAAGAATAGACAAACAAGATTAGATTCACTAATATTATATAGACTCATGGAATATTATAGAAAATATTCCAGAGTTCAATTACAAAAAACACAGATGGCTCTTTAATACAATAATGCTAAGACCACTAAGTCCCAAACTGTTTGAAATTCTTGAAAAGATTCCAAACGAAACAAAACAGTTTTCCTTAAATGTTCAATAAAAGAAAAAAGTGCAGGCTTTGTTTCTAATCCTAACAATCTTTAACCTTTCAACAGAAGGATCCAATGTATCTATCAAATACTTTGATCAAAAAGAAGGAATATCAGGGACCAGCAGTTAGCATAATGGCTATGTCGCTGGACTCCCATGTAGTTGACTGCGGTTCACGTCCCGGACCCGGTGGCTTAAAACTCATGCTGGGTGCGTGTGCGAGCGTGCCCAAGATCCCAAGAGGAGAACGGAGGAAAAGGGATTGTGGCGTGGCCATCCCCCCTGGAGGTTGATTTCTCGTTTTCTATCTCTCTGTCTCTCTATTTCTGGCGAGCGCACATGCCCTATAGCAAAAACCTCTCCAAAAAAAAAAAAAAAAAAAGTAATATCATAGTACTGTACTTCTTTGTAGCTCTGTGTAGCTCTGTGTACAGACGTATTGGTCTGCATAACCCTACGTTAAGACAACGTGATCTTAAATACAATCTTAACTAATTGATAATGTGCTAGGCAGAGGACAAAAATTAACATACCTATTGGGAACCAGCAGTTAGCGTAATGGCTATGTCGCCGGACTCCCACAAAGTCAACCGTGGTTCACGTACTGGACCCGGTGGCTTAAAACTCACGCAGGGTGCGTGCATGCCCAAGATCCCGAGAGGAGAAGAGATTGCGGCATGACCATCCCCTCTGGGGGGTGATTTCTCGTTTTCTGTCTCTATGTCTCTCTCTGTCTGGCGAGCGCACACGCCCTATAGCGAAAACCTCTCAAAAAAAAAAAAAAAGAAATTAATATACCTATCAGTGCTCACAAATTCTGACCACGTTGCAGAATATGTATGGAACATTAGAATGGTATTTTCCATCTCTCTGAAATCAAACCTAAATCCAGCCATGAAAATAAGTGTACAGTTAGAAATCAGAGGTGGCCTTAAGGCAAAACCTTGTCCTGGCTTTGATAAAAACAATGGCCATGGGGACTGGCAAGTGGAATGGTGGTTAAGGTGCTGGACACTCCTACATGGCCAACCATGGTTCGAGTCCCGGACCTGATGGCTTGCTTTCCCACTTTCCTCTCTCTATGTCTCTCTGGTCAAATTAAAATAAATGAATGAATAAAATGAAATTGAATAAAATAATAAAAAAAAATAAGTTCTTAAAATAAAAAAATAAAAACAATGGCCACTACAGAAATAGACCAGCAAATCTAGATAAAGTTGATGCTACTTTGAAGTCAGAACAATTTTCCTTTTTTTTTCTTTTAAGAATTATTTTATTTAATTCCTTTTAGTCATTCTTTTTTCTTTTAATTTGATCAGAGAAACAGAGAGAAAGAGAGGAAAAGTGAGAAAGCAAGTCACCAGGTCTGGGACTTGAACCATGGTCAGCCATGTGGGAGTCCAGCAACTCAACCACACCACCTGCTAGTTCCCAAGTTTTTTGTTTTGGTAAGTATACGCACCCACTGGCAATTTTTAAAAAATGACATAAAATACTCATTTTAAAGCATTTCATGGTTTCTTTAAAAATATTTATTTATTTAATTCCACTACTTATTATTTTTTTTTTTAATTTGACTAGACAAGAGGCAGAGAGAGAGAAAGAGGGAAAGTGAAAAAGCAAGTCGCCAGGCCTGGGACTCGAACCAATAGAGCTTACGTCTAGTTTCTTTCTATGAGTATGTTTTCTAGATACATCTATATTACTGCACTTATCAGTACTTCATTCCTTTTTATGATAAAATAATATTCTATTGTTTGGGTATGCGATAATTTTGCCTTTTCATACATTACTTGATAAACATTTACATTTTTTAGAATTTTTGGCTAATCTGAATATTTTCTTTTTTTTTCTTTTTTAAAGAAGTTTTTGCTCGCAAGAAAGGGAGACAGAAAACGAGAAATCATCCCCCAGGGGGGATGGCCACGCCGCAATCCCTTCTCCTTCATTCTCCTCTTGGGATCTTGGGCAGGCACGCACGCACGCACACACGCCCAGCGTGAGTTTAAGCCAGTGGGTCCAGGATTCGAACCGCAGTCGACTACATGGGAGTCCAGCGACATAGCCATTACGCTAATTGCTGGTCCCACTAATCTGAATATTAACAAGATACTTCTGAATAGCAACCCACCTGGGACAGAACTGCTACCTAATTACAATGAAATTCAGAGTTTGGTTGTGGCATGCACTAGCCAATGAATGGTTCCGTTATCCTGTAGCTACCTGGTAAGGTGTATTTTTTTAAATAAGCATGCAATTCCAAGAAAACACCAAGCAGTAACAGAAAGCATTACAGATATTAAACTTTTTTTAATTTAAAAGCTCTCCCCACAAAAGGCATCTCTGAGCCCATCAAGTTGGTATCGCGAGCAAAGCTCACCCTCCCGAATTGAAAAAATTTATGGGGACCAGCAGTTAGTATAATGGCTATGTTGCTGCACCGTGGTTAGCATGGACCCGATGGCTTAAACTCACGCCGGGGGTGTGTGTGTGCATGCCGAAGATCCCTAGAGGAGAATGGAGAAGGGACTGCAGCGTGGCCATCCCTCCTGGGGGGTGTTTTCTCGCTTTCTGTCTCTGTCTTTCTGGCGAGCGCACGTGCCCTTATAGCAAAAAAAAAAAGAACAAGAAATTATCATTGAAATTAAATTGTGTCAGACATGCCCAAGTAATATTGTAGGAATTTGATTCATTTTTGAACCTTGTGATAGATGAGTGTGTAGAGATGGCAACTAGTGGATGACAAAACAATAATCGAATGGTGGTAATACCAGGAAATAGTATCATCATGTTAGAAGCCTTGGAACGAGTATAAATAATGGCTGTTCAACAGAAAAACCCATGTCCCCTTGTCAACAGGCCTGTTTTACTATGATGTAAAAATCAGGTTGTGGGGACCAGCAGTTAGCACAATGGCTATGTAGCTGGGCTCCCACGTAGGCGACCGCATTTCGAGTCCTGGACCTGGTGGCTTAAAACTCACGCCTGGCGTATGTGCATGTGCATGAGTTCCCAAGATACCGAGAGGAGAATGGATAGCAGTGTGGCCAACCTCCCCCGGGATGATCTCACTTTCTGTCTCTCTGGCGAGCGCATGCACCCTATAGCAAAAACTCTCAAAAGAGAGAAAATAAGGGACCAGCAGTTAGCGTAATGGCTATGTCGCTGGACTCCCATGTAGTCGACCGTGGTTTGCATCCCAGACCCGGTGGCTTAAAACTCACGCTGGGCGCGTGTGCATGCGTGCCCATCCCCTCTGGGGGGTGATTTCTCGCTTTCTGTCTCTCTGTTTCTCTCTGTCTGTCTGGCGAGCGCACGTGCCCTATAGCGAAAACCTCTCCAAAAAAAGAAAAGAAAAGAAAACAGGTCATGTACATTTTCATAATAAACTTTTTGTTAAGAAAGAAAAAAGAAAGCCCTCGCCACAAAAAACACTCAGATATTTGTATCTAATTCTGAAAAGAAAATGTGAGGAGCAAGATGAAAACCTTACCTCTTCTCTAATCTCTCTTTAAGCTGACTTTCTCTTATTCCCTGAGGGTGAAGGCAATTTAACAACTCATCCAGTTCCTTTTGACTATCACATAAAAACCTGTAGGGGCAAAACAGATTTGGTAACTGAAAAAAATAAAAAGACTAGAAACAATGAATAATTTACTATTTCCATAAGGTCTAATGTTAACTTTATTCTAAAACATTGAAGCCAATGTCTCCTTCTAAAACAGAAAATGGGACATATTTTATAGAAGTCAGTAGGTACACTTGTGATACACCTTCAAAAAGTAAACCTATTCAAAGAACAAATGTATTTCAACAAGAAAAGATGAAGGTCATTAAACCAAAGGTGACCACAGCTAAGCAGTTAATGGAATCATAAAGATGGGATCCACATGAAAGTCTAAAGGCTATATAATGCTTATTCTTCTTAACAAATTAATTTAAATTTATTTATACTAATTTATATATATTTAAATATATAAACCATAATTATTAAAGTAATACTTCAAAATTCATTAATAAAATTGAATGAAATAAAATCCCAAATACTTTTATTCCCAAATTCAGGAGTGTTTTCAGTTCACATACAATTTATCACATGTGGGGGTATGTGTGTGTGTGTTTTTCCTTTTTTTTAGACAGAGTTCCACTGTGTTATGATTCTCCTGCCTCAGTCTCCTGAGTAGTTGGGACTAAGTTGCACACAACCTAGTCCCTCCAGTTTTTTATGCTAGGCCAGGAATTGAACCCAGCATCCCATGTGGCCTCGGTCTTCTAAGCAGGAATATACAGTGCATGTTGTGGCTGGGCTACAAAGATTTTAAGAAAAAAAGTGAATCTGCTTTAAAAGCAATGAATTTTGATATCTAAGAAATAAATGCTACCCAAAATGCCTTTATCAGATAATTACTGACTACTGTCACTATACTAAGTATTTTCTTCAAAGTAAAAAGAGCAACCCGAAGAATGCTCACATTACCATAGGTTTTGTCCTTGTTTGGGTATGGTGGTCTCTACAGCAATTTCTGTTGCTTGTCCATGCTGTGTGTTCATGCTTGCATTTTTGCCTAAGTTTGCCTTTTTACCTAAGGAAAATGTATACATTAGGTTGAACATATTAAATACCCAATTCCTAGTTTCAAACCTAAGCAGTATCCAGAGGTAAACCCAACAACCTAATTTAAAAAAAAAAAAAAAAAAAAGGAAGGAAAGAAATTAAAGACAATAATGAGGACACTGGAAAGTTTTTTTAAAAACAGAGCCAGATGGTGGCACACTGGTAAAACACAACACTTTACAACAAGGCAATCTCACATGAGAAAGTTCCCAGCTTAAATCTGAAGACTTCCAAGAGTATGCCAAGAGAAAGAGAGAGAGAGAGAGAGAAAATGAGAAAGCAAGCCTCCAGGTCCAGGACTCAACCTTTCGTGGGCCATGTGGGAGTCCAGTGCCCCTAATCACTATACCACCTGCCAGCTCCTCAATAATTTTAAATATATATGTATAAATAGATATATAGAAAAGCACACTATCAGGGGGCTGGCAGGTGGTACGGCAATTAAGGCACTGGACTCCCACATGGACAACTGTGGTTCAAGTACAGGGCCTGATGGCTGGCTGGCTCTCTCTCTCTCTCGTCAAGTTAAAATAAACAGATAATTATTAAATTAAATCATTTTTTAAATAATTTTTTTAAAAAAGTACACTGTTTATATTACAAGATAAACACACTGAGATAAAGGAGAACATTATCTGTACCCTTTTACGGCCCATCTAAGTCCCTTATCTTTAGTGAAATGTTTGCTATCATTCCTCTTACTAGAATTCTAGCCAAATGGCATTCAAGTCCTTATATGTCTTGCTTGGTGCTTACACCCCCAACACATGAAAATTTTCTTGACATATAAGAGATGTTTCATAAACGCTGCATAAATAAATTTAGAAGTGGTAGAAGAGGACCAGCCATGTGGTGTGGTGAATAAGGTAGGTTGGTCCTACATAAATGACCAAGTGGTTTGAGTCTAAAACTCAGTAGCTTGAAAAGCATGCTGGGCACATGTGTGTGCGCATATGCATGCATGCCCAAATCCTAACGGGGGAATAGAGACAGGACTATAGTCTGGACAATCCCCCAGGGTACTTTCTCACTTTCCTCTGTCTCGTCCTCCTCTGGTGATATGCATACCCTTTTACCTTATACCAAAATAATATATATATAAAAATGTAGAAGTGGATATAGAACTCTTGCCTTCTTGAAACCCAAGCCCAATTCCATCCCTGAGGCACCTACAAAGAAGTTTCTAAGGAACAAAGACTGAAAACTACTCCTACAAAATCAAATACCCCATTGTGGAACAGCATACCACAACAGGATGAAATAAAAAGGACATGGTCAAATCATTCATATATCAATATTGAATATAAAGGACATGGTCAATCATTCATATATCAATATTGTATATATAAAATTCAAAAAAAAAGTCAATCAAAAATGTAAGGTACACATTATAATGTGGTGTGGTTTAAAATACTGAATGTGGTAATGTCCTTTATTTGATCACCACACACTGCATGTATGCTTTGAAAATCCATACTGTAGAGCTGGCAGGTGGCATAGTGGTTAAAAACACTGGACTCCCACATTATTGACCATGGTTCCCAGTCCAAGATTTGGCGGCTTGCTTGCTTTCTCTCTCTCTCTTTCTCTCTCTCTTGCTTTGTGCCTTTCTGGTCAAATTAAAATGAATAAAGTTAAATAATTCTTTAAAAAAAAGAAAAATCCAGGGGACTAGCAGGTGGCGTGGTGGTTGGGGTGCTGGACATTCCCACATGGTTGACCATGGTTTGGGTCCTGGACCTGGCAGCTTGGTTTCTCACTTTCTCTGTGTGCATGTGTATGTCTCTCTCTGTTCAAATTAAAATAAATTAAATAATTTTTTAAAAAATCCATACTATACCCGACAAAGATGTGTAACAATTAAATGTCAGTAAAAGGAGCCAGCGGGTGGCATGGTGGTTAAGGGTGCTGGACTCCCACATGGTCGACCACAGTTCGAGTCCTGGACCTGGCAGCTTGCTTTCCCACTCTCTCTCACTCGGTCTCTGTTCAAATTATAAATAAATACATAAATAAAGTTAAATAAAGTAATTCTTTTTAAAAAGTCAGTAAGAAACCATAAAAAATTTTCAAAATGAGAAAAAAAAAATCTAATTCCAAAATATCCTACTATTCAATTTCTTTATCCTTTTTTTTTTTAAAGAATTATTTTATTTAACTTTATTTATTTTATTTTCATTTGACCAGAGAGGGACAGAGGGACAGAGGCAGAGAGAGAGAGGGAGAGAGAGAAAGCGAGAAAGCAAGCCACCAGGTCCAGGACTTGAACCACAGAGGGCCATGTGGGAATCCAGCCCCCTTGACCACCACACCACCTGCCAGCCCCCAATTTCTTTATCTTTTCACTCTATGCCTAGAACAATATTGGTAAACAAGTATTCATTTTTTTCCTTTTCTTTATGCGTTTCACATCCACATACTTCACTTACATATACCTACCTAAGAAGGCAATGAAGAAATTTTAAAATTAGAACAGTTATCAGAGGGAAGGCAGTTCTTACTGTTGAGCCTACCTGATCAGGGTAAAATAGAAGAAGGTATACTTACTGCGGGGATAGTAATCTTCATCAAGAGAGTCTGCATAGTCTTTACGGTGATGCTTGAATCTGTAGTCAATACTGTCATGTACCCACCCTTTTTCAATAAACAACCCTGGAACTTCATCTGAGAAGAGCCAGTACCTATAAATCACAACCATACATTAATAGGATTATGAATATACCAGGAATTCAAGACAATTTTATGATAGAGGAAAGGATACAGAAAATCATTAAACATTCATAACCACAAATGACAGTAATTTATAACTAGAGAAAGTAACTATAATGAACATAATTGTTCCCTTGCTCAGAACTCCAGACTATAATATATACAATAAAGCAAAGGATAACAAAACTTTTGGAATTTCAGACTTGTTTAATGTGTGTAATTTTTATTACTTCTAATATTTTGAATCTTTCTTTTTTAATTGCCAGATGACATGTGTATTCACCAGAGCAGGGAGGGCAGTGTAGAAAGAACCCACCAAGGGAATGTGGTTTTAACACAATCCTTTCTCCACTTATCTATCCTATCCTGTCAGGATTTGGGGCATGCTCACATAAGAGCCTGGTATTTTTTTCAAGCCGCCAGGTCCAGGATTCAAACTGTATGCATGATCAGAGATATGAGATCCAAGACCCTTAACCATTAAATCCTGGGGACCGCCCTATTTTTCAATCTTCAGGTTCTATACAATGCATGCATTTAAAATATATGAGAAAAGGGCCAGCAGGTGCCATGGTGGTTAATGTGGATGGAGCCCACATGATCAACTAACTATGTGGTTCAAGTCCCGGACCCAGTGGCTTAAAATCATGCCAGGCAGGGACCAGCAGGTGGTGTGGTGATTAAGGCACTGGACACTCCCACATGGCCAACCAGGGTTCAAGTCCTGAATCTGGCGGCTTGCTTTCTCACTTCCTCTCTCTCTCACTTTCAACCTCTGTCTCTCTCTGGTCAAATTAAAAAAATAAATAAATAAAAAATAGGGACCAGCAGGTGGCATGGTGGTTATGGCGCTAGACAGTCCCACATGGCCAACTAGGGTTCAAGTCCTGGACCTGGTGGCTCGCTTTCTCACTTTCCTCTCTCTCTCTGGTTAAATTAAAATGAATGAATGAATGAATGAATGGATAAATAAATTAATTAATCTTTAAAAAAATTAAAATAAATAAATAAATTAAAAAAAAAAATCATGCCAGGCATATGTCCGTGATCCCAAGAAGATAATAGAGGAAAAAGAACTACAGCATGGCCATCCCTCCTGGTGGAGGTTTCTTACTTTCTCCTGAGTGCATACACCCAATAGCAAATTTAAGAAAAAAAAAGAGGGACTTCAAGAAGTTAATGAAAACACTGGATTAAAGTACTAGCTTATTTTGGTGAAAAAAAAATTTGAGGGACCAGCAGTTGGCATAATGGCTATGTCGCTGGACTCCCATGTAGTTGACCGGAGTTCGAGTCCCGGACCAAGTGGCTTAAACTCATGCCGGGCATGTGTGCATGCATGCCCAGGGTCCTGAGAGGAGAAGGGATTGTGGCATGGCCATCCTCCTAGGGGGTGATTTTTCACTCTGTTTTTCTTTGTCTTTCTGGTGAGCGTATGCGCCCTATAGCAAAAGCCTCTAAAAAAAATTTTTTTTTGAATACCACACATGGGTTTTATTTTTTAAAATAATTATTTATTTAATTTAATTTTTATTATTATGTTATCATTATTTATTTCCTATAGGGCACCAGAGAGAGTAAAAGTGAGAAAGAAAGCCACCAGGTTCAGGACCTGAACCACAGTCGGCAATGTGGGAGTCCAGAGCTTTAACCACGATGCCACCTGTTGGTCCCATTAAAAAAAGATTTTTTTAAGAGAGATTTTTGGGACCAGCAAGTGGCGTGGTAATTAAGGCGCTGGACACTCCCACATGGCTGACCATGGTTCGAGTCCCGGACCTGGTGGCCTGCTTTCTCACTTTCCCTCTCTTTCTCTGGTCAAGTGAAAATAAATGAATGAATAAATAAAAATTTAA
>NW_006159934.1:382450-406650 GCF_000334495.1 Tupaia belangeri chinensis
CAGGACACGAACCGCAGTCGACTACGTGGGAGTCCAGCGACATAGCCATTACGCTAACTGCTGGTTCCCAAAAAAGCTTTTTTTTTAAAAAAAAAGATTTTTGCTATAAGGCACATGAACTCGCTGGAGAAACAGAAAGCAAGAAATCACCCCCTGGGGGGATGGGATGGCCATGCCACAATCCTTTCTCCTCCACTCTCCTGTCAGGATTTTAGGCACACAGACACACGTGCCTGACATGAATTTTCTGCCACCAGATCTGGGACTCGAACCAGACGACCATGTGGAAATTAACCACTACACCATATGCAGGTCCCACAGTTTTTAATACATACTACTCATGAACTCTCTGAAGATCCACATATTACCATTTTTAAGGCTCTCTATTGGTATTATGTTTTGCTTATCATCATAATATATATAAGCTTTCTATCTGTGGTACCTTCAAGAGCAGAAATAAGTCTTACGTAACTCTGTAATGCTAACATTTGGCACAGTTAATATTCAATGTGTGAAGAGCAATTTTGCTTCCAAACAGAAGTGAAAAACTGAACAGGAAAGTCTATTTTTAGTACTTCACACAGTTTCATAACTAATAACAATAAAATAGTCCTGCAAGATGACAAAAATTAAGTTCAGTAACTTACCTATTATGGTTTCGATCTGTACCAATAGGAGTCCTACGCATGACTAGTTTTGCCTTGGCAATTCCTTCTTGGAAAGCCTTCTCTGCAGCCGCTTTGTGCTTCCGTATTCGTTCTTCCTCAGCTTCGCGTTCTAGTTTCACTGTTAAAAGACAGAGCCTCAATTAGAATTTTAAAATAAATTCCTCTCTGGAGCCAGCAGGTGGTGTGGCGGTTATGGTGCCAGATTTCCACATTACTGACCACAGTTTAAGTCCCCCTGGCAGCTTGAAAATCACGTGGGGCATGTGTGTGTGCATACCTAAAATCCAAGGAGGATGGAGAAGAGATTGCGGCACGACCTTAATTAATAGAAAGTTTGTTTGTTTTTTTGAAGATTTATTTATTTACTTTAATTTTATTTGCTATTATTTATTTTTAATTTTACCACAAGAGAAAGGGAAAGTGAGAAAGCAAGCTGCCAGGTCTGGGACTCAGACCGTGGTCGGCCAAAGTTTGTTTTTAAAAGAAAGAGCCGTGTGTGTTTCCAAATGAAAGAACTACCCAAGTAATAAAACTGTTCCAGTTAACCTAAAGCCACTAATACAGAACTATTTCTAGCTAATTATGTTTAATATTTAGCATCCATCTTTGACAAAGAAGTGGTACGTAACATTTTCATTTTATAAGCTGGAAACCTTTAAAAAGTTGGAAGTTTAGTTTAGTTGGAGTTTTTGTTTGTTTTTGTTTTCTAAGATTTTTGCCATAGAGCCCTCACTAAAAAGACACAGACAATAAGGGAAAGTAAGAAATCACCCTCTATGAAGGATGACTATGCCACAATCCCTTTTCCTCCCTTCTTCTAAGATTTTGGGTGGGTCAGCAGGTGGCATGGTGGTCAAGGCACTGGAATCCCACATGGCTGACCAGGGTTAGAATCCTGGATCTGGCTACTTGCTTTCTCACTTTCCCTTTCCCTCTCTCATCAACTTAAAAATAAATAATTACTTAAATTAAATAAACATTCAAAAAAAAGAGATTTTGGGCATGGGACCAGCAGTAATGGTTAGTTACAACGCTGGACTCCCAAACAGTCAAGTCCTGGACCCCGCAGCTTCAAACTCATGCTGGGCGTGTGTGCATGCATGCCCACCCAAGACCCTGAAAAAATGGAGAAGGGATTGCAGCATGGCCATTCCCCCAGGGAGTGATTTCTTGCTTTCTGTCTCTCTGTGTCTCTCTGGAGAGCACACACACCCTATAGCAAAAATCTCTCTTAAAAATAAAAAATTGGGGGCACATGCACACATGCCCGGTACTGAATTTCAAGCCATTGTATCTGGGACCTGAATCACGGTTTAGCCATGTGGGAGCCCAGTGCCTTTACCACTACACCACCTGCTGGCCCCAAAACAGTTTAGTCTTGAAGACAAAAAACTGCACAAAAAACTTGCACTTAGCAGATTTAGTGTGGATTATGGGATGGGTATATAACAATTCTAATCCTATGTACGTTGTAAGATTGATTCAATAATTAAATATTGAAACCAAACACTGATATTGATGGATGCCAGGATTCTCACGATCCAAGAAAGGAGATAAAAATATCGAATGGGGGATGGTAAAGAAAAACTCTTGGGTGCCAAGATGGATTTAGGAATAAGTATAATGAAAGTAGTATAAAATTCACTTTGAAAAGCAAAAAATATTACTAGAAATTAAAGATATAAGTTGAAAACACTTCATGTTCACAAATAAAAGACAACGTCATTAAGATACCTATACTGCCAAAATTCATCCACAAAATTGATTTAAAGTTGAATCTAGGGGCTGGCAGGTGGCGTGGTGGTGGAGATGCTGGACTTCCACAGACTTCGTGGCTTGCTTTCTCACTTTTCCTCTGTCTCTTTCTCTCTCTGGTTGAGCACAAGTGTGCTATACCAAATTTAAAAATAGTAATTAAAAAAAAGATTTTTAAGTTGAATCTAAAAATTTAACACAATTCCTATCAGAATCTCAGTTGGCTTCACTGTAGTAATTGACAAGATAATTCTAAAATTCATACAGGATTCCAAGAGACTCAGAATAGCCAAAAATAAAAAATCTTGATAAACAATGAGTTGGAAGATTCACATTTCTCAATTTTTTTTTTGAGAAGTTTTTTTGCTATAGGGCGTGTACGCTCGCCAGACAGACAGAGACAGACACAGACAGAAAGCAAGAAATCACCCCCCAGGGGGGATGGCCGTGCCACAATCCCTTCTCCTCCATTCTCCTCTCAGGATCTTGGGCACATATGCACATGTGCCCAGCGTGAGTTTTAAGCCACCGGGTCTGGGAATTGAACTGCAGTCGATTACATGGGAGTCCAGGGACATAGCCATTACGCTAACTGCTGGTCCCTACACTTCTCGATTTTAAAATCTAACTACAAAGTAGTAAAGAAAAGAGTGGTATTAACATAAAGACAGGCATACAGATCAGTAGAACAGAATTCAAAGCCCACTGAGGCCAGCAGATGGCATAGTGATAAGGTGCTGGACTCCCACATGGCAAACCTCAGTTCAAGTCCTGGACCTCATTGTCTTGCTTTCTCACTTTCCCTCTTCCTCTCTCTCTCTGGTGAGCATGTGTATTCTATAGCAAACTAAATAATAATAATAATAATAATAATAATAAAACTCCAAGTCTAGAAAAACTGGTGTAACTGATATATGAATACTCAAATGATTCCTTCCTTTTTTTTTTAAAAAAAGAGACTTTTGCTATAGAATGTGTGCTCACTGGAGAGACAGAGACGTAGAAAGCAAGAAATCACCCCAGGGGATGACCATGCTACAATCCCTTCTCCTCCATTCTCCTCTCGGGATCTTGAGCATGTACACATGCACACACACATGCCTGGCGTGACTTTTAAGTCACCAAGTCCAGGACTCGAACCATGGTCAACTATGTGGGAGTCCAGCAATATAACCATTATGCCATCTGCTAGACCCCTTCCTTGCTTTTTGCTACAAGGTGCGTGTGTTCGCCTGAAGACAGAGAAAAAAGAACCCTCCATGGGAAAGGGTCATGCCATAATCCCTTCTCCTCTTGGGATTTTGGACCCACGCGCGCACACACACACACACACACACCCCTATTGTGTTTCTCAAGCACTGAGTCCAGGACTTAAACCACAGGGTTAGTCATGTGGGATCTGGCTTCCTCATGGAGCCAGTCTTAGCCTGCCCTTACTAAGGGCAGAAAACCATTCAATACAGAATGGATAGATTTTTGTTTTTTGGTTTTTTTAATTTTAAATTTTTTGGAGAGGTTTTCACTATAGGGCACGTGCACTCGCCAGATAGACAGAGAGAGACATAGAGACAGAAAGCGAGAAATCCCCCCCAGGGGGGTGGTCACGCCGCAATCCCTTCTCCATTCTCCTCTCGGGATCTTGGGCACACACGCACACGCGCCCGGCGTGAGTTTTTTTAAGCCACCGGGTCCAGGACGCGAACCGCGGTCGACTACGTGGGAGTCCAGCGACATAGCTATTACGCTAACTGCTGGTTCCCCAGAAAGGATAGTTTTTATAACAAATAATACTAGGACAGCTAAATAGTTACATGCAAAGTATAACGCTGGACCTTTACCTTACAACATTACAGAAATTAATTCAAAATAAATCAAAGTTCTACGTATAAGACCTAAACTATAAGACTTTTAGAAGAAAACATGGGTGGGTCTTCATGGCTTTAGATTTGACAATGAATTCTTTTTTTTCCAAGAATTATCTAATTTTATTTATCACCATTATTATTATTGTTAATTTGCTATAGGGCACATACACTCACCAGAGAAAGACAGGGAGATAGAAAGTGAGAAAGCAAGCCACCAGAGTTGGGATGCAAACTGCGGCCAATCATCTGGGAGTCCAGCACCTTAAACACCATGCTACCTGCTGGCCTGGCAATGAATTCGTATATGTAACATCAAATCCATGAATAAAAGGAAAAAAAATATAAACTGGACCTTATCAAAATAAAAACTTTTGTACTTCAAAGGACACTATCAAGAAAATAAAAGGACAACCCATAAAAAGGGTGAAAGTATTTGTAGACCATATACTTGATAACAGAGAGGTACCTAGGAATATATACAGCACTCTTACAAGTCAGTAATAAAAAGAATGGGTCCGGCAAGTGGCATGGTGGTTAAAGATGCTGGACTCTCACATGGCCAATTGTGGTTCAAGTCTCAGACCTAGTAGCTTGCTTTCTCACTTTCCCTCTCTGTTTCTCTCTGACCAAACTGGAAAATAATAATAATAATAATAATAATAATAATAAAAAATAAAAGTAAATAAAATAATCATTTTAAAAAAATAAAAAGGAAAATAACTCATTTTAAAAATCAGCAAAAGATCTTAACATTTCTCTAAAGATATACCAATGGCAAGAGGCACAAGAAAAGATGCTTAATATCAATAGTCAGCAAGAAATACAAATCAAAACCACAATGAGGACCACCAGCCCACTAGCCTAGTGTTTAAGGTAGTTGAATCCCACAAGGTTGATCACAGTTCAAGTTCTAGCCCTGGGGCCTTGAGAAATATGCTGATTACATGGTTGTGTATGCGCAAAATCCCATTAGGATAAAGAAATGGAGAAGGGGAATGATCGTACTCCACTGGGGAATGCTTTCTCTTCCTGTCTCTGGCAAACACATATGCCCCTAGCAGTTAAAAACAAACAAACCACCCCCCCTACACACACACACACACACACAATGAGACGCTAATTCACACTTACTAGGATGACCAAGAAGTTAGACAACAAGTGCTGATGAAAAGATTTAGAACCCTCATAAGCTACTGGAGGGAATGTAAAATTATGCAGCCACTTTAGAAAACAGTAGAGCAGTTCCTCAAATGGTTTAACATGACCAGTGATCCAGCAATTCTATTCCTGGGTATATTTATCTAGGATAAATGAGGATGTCCACACAAAAATATGTACACAAACTTTTTAGCAACATTATTTGTAACAGTGAAAAGGTGGAAATAACTTAATGTTCATCAACTCATGAATAATAAAATGTGGTATATCCAAACAATGGAATATTATTCACACCCAAATTTTTTTAAAAATTAAGTACACATACATACTATAACATGTAAGAACCTTGAAAACATGAAGTGAAAGACATAAAAGGCATAAAAGATACATATTGCATAATTCCACTTAAATACCCAGAATATATAAATGCATAGAGACAGAAAGCACAAAGGTGACTGGCAGAGGCTGGGGGCAAATGAGAAAAGTGAGTGACTTTTAGAGATTCTCTTGGGGTCATAAAAATGTTTTATAACTAGACAGTGCTTATCTTTTGGGACTGGCTTCTTTCAGTTAGCATAAATATTTTACATGTGGGACCAGCAAATGGCATAGCAGTTAAGTCACTGGACTCCCATATGGCTGACTGCAGTTCAGGTAACAGACTCAGTGGCTTCAAAATCATTCCAGGCAATGTGTGCGTGCGTGCCCAAGATCTCATGAGAATAGAGGACAAGGGACTGTGGCGTGGATATCTCCCCTGGGTGGTGATTTCTCACTTTCCCTCTCACTGGTGCCTCTCCCTTTTCCTCTCCCTCTTTCTCTCTCCCCTTCCCTCTCTCTCTGGCAAGTGTGTGCCTTAAGGCCAAAACCTCTAAAAAAAACGACATGCTACAACATGAATGCACATTGAGGGCCAGCCCTAGCAGATTGAGAAAATCAAGGGCACATGTGCACACATGTCCAAATTCCCAAGAGCATAAAGAAATGGAGCAGAGGGATCAAAGTAGGATTAAGCCCCATTGCGGGGTAATATCCCCACAAGAATATTAAATGGTATATAGTAAATGGATGAACTGTATGGTATGTGAATTATTTCTCAATAAAGTTCTTCACAAACTCAGATTTCATAGTTACATCAAAGTTCAAAAATTTTAAATTCTTGAGACCAGCAGTTAGCGTAATGGCTATGTCGCTGGACTCCCACGTAGTCGACCGCGGTTCGAGTCCCGGACCCGGTGGCTTAAACTCACGCCGGGCGCCTGTGCGTGCATGCCCAAGATCCCGAGAGGAGAATGGAGGAGAAGGGACTGCGGCGTGGCCATCCCCCCTGGGGGGTGATTTCTCACTTTCTTTCTCTCTGTGTCTCTCTGTCTGTCTGGCGAGCGCATGTGCCCTATAGCAAAAACCTCTTCAAAAAAAAGAATTTTTAATTCTTAAATCTTTTTAGGTCTATTTATTTATCTAGAGAATATTTTCTTTTCTTTTTCTCTTTCTTTCCTTTTTAAAGTTTTTACCATAGAATGCATTCACCCACCAGAGAGGGACAGGAAGAGACAGAATTTGGGGCACACATGTCTAGTGTGTCCTCCAAGCCTCTGGATGAAAGACTCAAACCACAGAGTTGGCCAGATGGTGTCTAGCCACCTAACCACCATGCCACTGGCTGCCCCTCAATTTTTAAAACTTAACAACGGCAAGATTACTGAGTTTACAATTATCTTAGGGGCTCTCAATTACCTTTATCACTGAACTGTTATTAACACTCTTATCGGACATATGAGAAAAGTGAGGCATGGATAAGAAACTTGCATATAGCTAAGATACAGCTGGGATTTGAACCCAGGTCAGCACATCTTAAGTCTTAAGTTGTTGGGCCAGCAGGTGGCATGGTGGTTAAGAGTGCTGGACTCCCACACGGCCAATAGCAGTTCAAGTCCCAGACCTGGCCATTTGCTTTCTCACTTCTCTCTGTCCCTCTCTGGTCAAATTAAAATAAGTAAATAGGGACCAGCAGTTGGCATAATGGCTAAGCCACTGGACTCCCATGTGGTCGACTGTGGTTGGAATCCCAGACCCGGTGGCTTACACTCACACCAGGTACATGTGTGTGTGCCCAAGATCCCGAGAGGAGAATGGAGAAGAGATTGTGGCATGGTCAACCCTCCTGGGGGGATGATTTCTTGTTTTCTGTCTCTCTGTCTGTCTCTTTCTTCCTGGCGAGCGCATGCGCCCTATAGCAAAAACCTCTCTAAAAAAAAAAGAAATAAAGAAAGATACTTGCATATAGCTAAGCTACCGCTGAGATTTGAACCTAGGTTAGCACATCCTAAAAAGTCCTAAGTTGTTGGGCCAGCAGGTGGCGTGGTGGTTAAGTGTGCTGGACTCCCACACGGCCAACAGCAGTTCAAGTCCCAGACCTGCCATTTGCTTTCTCACTTCTTCTCTATGTCCCTCTCTGGTCAAATTAAAATAAGTAAGTAGGGACCAGCAGATGGCATAATGGTTATGTCACTGAACTCCCATATAGCCGACCACAGTTCCAAGTCCCAGACCTGGTGGCTTACATTCATGCCAGGCACGCATTTGTGTGTGCCCCAAGATCCCAAAAGGAGAATGGAGGAGAAGGGATTGCAGTGTGGCCATCCCCCCCTCGGGGGGGGGGGTGATTTCTCACTTTCTGTCTCTGTCTTTCTAGTGAGCACACATGCCCTATAGCAAAAAAACTCTTGTGTTAGTCATGGGACCAGCAGGTGGCGTGGTGGCTAAGGCGCTGGACACTCCCACATGGCTGACCACAGTTTGAGTCCCAAACCTGGCAGCTTGCTTTCTCACTTTCTCTCTCTCTCTCTCTGTGTGTGTGTGTCTCTGGTCAAATTAAAATAAATGAATGAATAAATAAATAAAATTAAATAAAAAATAATTCTTAAAAAAAGCCGTAAGTTGTTTTCATCATGTCCATTTGTGGATTTGGTTCTTCACTAAATTCAGAAAAGAAACCAATATCACATTAACTCATCATTAACTGTACAACACCAGACCGAATACTCCTGCTAAAATATTACATGCCTAGTAAGTGCTAGGTTTTTACATGGAGAAATAAGAAGACAGTTATATCAAATAGAGACCCTACCATTACCTTAGTAATTTCTTTGCTTTTACTATCTCCTAAAGAACTTTTTGCCTTTTCTCTTAGTATAAAATTTTACCTTTCATTTCTCTTTCCTGGATTTCTCGTTCCTTCTTAGCCTGAATGGCAAGCAGCCTTCTGCTCTTCACAGCACTAATCATGTCTTCAGCTTCTGTATCTACTTGGGGCTCAAACTTCACAATTTCTTTTTTCCTATCGTTTTTACCTAACCCATTCTCCTCTTTTCCATTTTCTTTATTTCTGGCTTCCATTTCTTTCCGTTTTTGTTTCTCTGCTCTTTTCTTATCATTTTCTTCTTTCAGCACAGCAAGCCGTTCCTTCCACAACTCTGCAGACATCTGCTGTCTGGTCTCCATGTGGTCTTGCACCGAGTAGGTCATGAGGATTCGGTGGCACAGTGCTGTCAAGATCTGTAGCTTCTCTTCGGATGTTAGCTCAAAAAATTCAGATGTCTCCAGCTTCTCTAGGAACTCATCTTGTACCTCATTGTCCTCAAATGTTGCTGAATCTTTATTGTCATCTGTGTCTGAGCCCTCACTTTCCTCCTGAACATCAGATCTGCGCAAGCAGAGCCGTACCAGTTCTGAAACAGAATGCAGGGTGAGAGGGATTTCTGATAGCTTCATTCCCAATTCACCATAATCTTCTGCTATTTCATCTTGTAATAAAGTCTGTAAGAGAATGACCAACACTCTATTCAGGTATAAAAAGCCACCCTTATCTGCACTCAAGGCTTCCATAAGGGACACAGCAGTAATAGGATACTGAGCATCTGGTAAGAGCAGCCCAGAATAACAGCTCAAGAATTCCACTACCATGGCCACATCACCAAAGAGTGTGTTGGGCAGCCCTTCTGGGGTATCCACCAGTCTAAATGATGGAAGATTTTTGCCAGGTAATTCCTGGTCCTCATATCGCTTCTGCTTTTCTAATTTCTCAAGCATTTCTCTCTCTCTCCGCTCTTTGGCTTTTTCCTTCAATTTTTCCTTCAGTTCCTCTCGTTTCTTTTTCAAATATTCCTTCCGTTGCTCTTCAGACATAGAGGCCCACCTCTTTTTGTGCTCTAGAAGTTCATAGCGTTTTTGAACAATACCTCGCAATTCTTCAGGCAGCCGAGCTCTATCTTCATTAGAGAGAAGACGAGCTGTTTTAGAGATAACACAGGACAGAGCACTCTTCTTATCTTCCCGGTCTTTGTTTTCTTTGTAGTAGGCAATGAGGTGTAGGGCAGCAGGAGGCAGATGTTTATGAGGCTTACTAGAGGACCTAGGTGTACTCCCAGAATTCCGTGGAGCTCGTGTCATCTTCTGAGTGCCTTTGGCCATATCCAATAAAGTCATCTGTTTCATTTTGGTTTTAGGTGTTTTCAAACCCTTTTTGGGAGATTTGGAATTTCCTGTAGATTTCTGTCCATTCAGGATGCCTTTGCTTCTGCCCTTTGCCTTCAAAGGTTTATCACTGTGCTTCCCTTGTTTCTTGGCAGATGGGCTTTTCTTAGGAATGTGAAAGTTAGCATGTAGCTTGGTGGGTGCCATCATCTTCATCACTTCTTCTAGATGTTGTTCTGGAGACTTGGAATTCTTGGAGTTCTTCACTTTGAGTGGTGAGCCATTCAATGATTTCTTCAAGTGTACATGACACCATAACTTAGGATTTAGTGGTGAACTCAGAGAAGAATTATCTGTTTTGGATTTCTTTGAAGGCTTCCGGTCTGGGGATCCAGTATTCTTCCTCTTAGTAGAAGGATTGAGAGTCATGTACTAAAATTTAAAAATAGGAACAAAATTAATTTTAAAAACTAATTTAAAGAAGCAAGCAACATTTAACCATCTTAAAGGCCCTCTTCCCTAGCCATTCTAGTAAAGCTGTTTATTCATAGACAAGTATTCCTAAAAAAAAGACAAATAATAGCTGAAGCTTTCCCTGTATCAATATAAATCTCTAGACTTAAAATCTACACTGATATTAGACATACTATGAAACTAGCTCTGTTCATATATACATTAAAAAATATTTTAATGAAATTGGTGGACCCTTTCCCCAAAAACAAACAAAAATTAATTATACATAAAATTTCAGTGTCCATTTGTGAAGCCCCTAATTAGGAATATCTAATCTAGATAACAGCAACATCTGAGGAGTGAAAAAGCTCTATACTGCTCTTGAAATAGGGAATAGATTTTCACCCTTTGAACTGTTTCCCAATTCAGGGCATTATATGGTTTTTAGTACAAAGTATATACTACTCAAGGGACCAGCAGTTGGTAATGGCTATGTCACTGGACTCCCATGTAGTCGACCGCGGTTTGAATCCTGGACCCAGTGGCTTAAACTCACACCAGGTGCATGTGCATGCGTGCCCAAGATCTCGAGAGGAGAATGGAGAAGGGATTGTGGCATGGCCATCCCCCTTGAGGGGTGATTTTTCACTTTCTGTCTCTCTGTCTCTCTGGTGAGTTCATGCACTCTATAGCAACCCCCCTCCCAAAAAAGGAAATTTTAAAAATTACATTAAATTTTTAAAAAGAGAGAAAATATATACTACTCAAGTATTTTTGTCTAAATCCAGAGGCCAATTATCTTACTAAAATGATCAAGGAGTATCACAGTAATATAAACAATGCTCACAGACAAGGAACCCCAAAATACCCACAGGATGGAGAAGTGGAGAAAGAATTACTGTGTGCTAGTCTACTGGGAGGTGCCTTCTACCTCTCAGCCTCTCTCTGGTGAGCGCATGTGCCCTCTGGCAAAATTTTAAAAAGGAAAACCAAACACAACTCAGCCTGAGTAGCTACTAATACTCAGAAGGCTGAATGCCACATGATAGGCCCGGGGTTCATTTGTGTTCTACACTAAAAAATAAGGTGCAATGGCAAAAGCCTCTACTCTCAGCTGTTTAGGAGGCAGAGGTAAGATTTCAGGACATGGAGACTTTTATCTTACACACACATACACACGGAGTTGCGGCCATTACCATGACATGTGGTAATGAGCATGAACTCACCCACCAGAAAAATATGAAAAAGCAGAGCAACTCGGTTAAGGGAAAGCACTGACATAACAGGCTTTCTGCTGCCATCTGCAAGCAGAGCAACTTAGAGATCATGCACCAGAAACAGAAAAAGGCTAAGGAGAAGGGAGAACCCAAGTAGTAACTTTGTGACTTTGTGTCCAACCCTCTTGCCCTTCGCCTGTGGGCCTGGAGCTAGTCTCACCACACTTGTGTTTCTTCCTGTAGTGCTCACAGGTACCAGCACTGATGGCATTCCCTTTGCCCTGAGTCTGCAGGAAGTTCCTTTTGTGCTTCCTTTCCCTCAGGTAGTCTCTCCCAGCCTGGGCCACTCCTGGGGATGAGAGGGTTATCTCCTCCCAGTGTTTTTTTAATTCCTGTGAGGCTTACCCTAAACTATTTAGAGTAGCTTTGTAACACACACACACACACACACATACACACACCATGACTGCAGTGCTTTAAAGAACATAATTACAGGGACTGCAGGGCCTGCCCTTGTAGCACAATTGATGAGTGCCATGAAGGGGAAGCTGGATTCCGCATGGCCAACCAAGCTTTAATCACAGGCCAGAGGCTTAGGAAACATGCTAGCTGCATGTGCATGCCCAGGATTCTAAAGGGAGGGGAGTTGGAAGATGAAGACTGCATATGGCCAGGCCTCATTGTTAGGGGATCTCTCTCATATGTACAACATACATTCTCTCACATTAAAATATATGTGTATGTTTTAAAAACAAACCAAAAAAATCCCTGGCAGCTAAAACACAAACTAAATGAAATAAACAATACACAAGTGCAGCCCATTTAGTGCTTCAAGAAAAACTAGAAAACATTTAATATACTTAATTTGCATTATGAAAAGCAGGTAAGCATAATGAGGGCACTCAAGAGACTTGATGAACTAACTTATCTTTATCAAGTAGAAGGAACTACTAACAAGAGAAAAACATGTAAAGAAGCACTGTAGAGGCAGCAGTAGGACAGGCTAGTGGGAGACTACAGGCAGAGAAATAATTAAACTACTGAATATGAAACTACGAATCCCTATAAAAAGGCTATAGGGAAATGACTAAGGTGAAACAAATTCCTAAGTTAATCAAAACCTTCCTTGCTCTTATTAGGAGTAAAGCAAACAGGTTTAGTAAATTTAATAAACTGTACTATAATGCCAATTAAGATTTAGACACTGGGGGGCTGGCAGGTGGCATGGTGGTTAAGGGCACTGGACTCCCACATGGCCTACTGCAGTTGAAGTCCCAAACCTGGAGGCTTGCTTTCTTTCTCTTGCTCTTTCTCTCTCCCTCTCTGGTCAAATTAAAATAAATAAAGTTCAATACAATAATTATTAAAAAAGAATTATTGTATTGAACTTTATTTTTGTTTTAAGTTTTGACCAGAGAGGGACAGAGTGAGAGAGAGAGAGGGAAAGTGAGAAAGCAAGTCACCAGATCCAGGACCCAAAAGATTTAGACACTGGGCTGGCCTTATAGTCTGCACTGAGTGAGTTGGCTACATAGAACACAAATCCCTCTTCTGGCTAAGTTCTCTAACTTTAAAAGACAATCTACCTTTTGAGAATTATAAGCAACTGCAGACTACTATTTCTTTGGCCAACTATTGCCCAATTAAAACTAGATGTTTTGCTCCCCATAATTATCCTCAGTGTGGGCTGAACAGATTTTACTGTTTTATAGAACATAAACTCTATCCATGATGCACAGAATACTCTCCCCAGATGCAGAATTCCCAATTTAAGTCCCCCAAAACTAAATTTCAAAATGTTAAAGAGTTAAGAAAGTAGTATTTAAGATCCCCTTCTCCTCATAGACAATAATAATACCAACAATACTCCAAAGGGCCCAAGGCTTCAAAGCCCAGCCTACGAACCACAGAGCAAGATCCATCACTGCGCTGATAGGACCCAAAACCAAATGTGTGCCTCCCGGAAGATAAGCATACCCTCAGCTAACCTTGGAAAATCATCAGAATATAGACATACAAATAGACACTTTGCCTAATGCTAAGAATAAAAGGTTATATATATTTAAAGTTATCTTAAAATGTAACACTTTTAGTGGAGATGAATGTGAGATTATGCTTCATTTTTTACCAGGGTCTATCATAACTGGGACACTTCTTGATTTACTGTTTAGATTTCTTTCTATTTTAAAAAAAGTCACTAAAATTTATCATAAGGTTCCTTAAACTGCTTCACTTAGAAGCACAGTATATTACAAACAAGGGATATAAGAAAGAGGTGGGATGGCTTACTCACAAGAAGGTCCAGCAATTCATTTCTGTTTATAAGAGGTGTGTGTTTTTGACCAAGTCACACCGTAGAAAATTTTTCTTAAAAATGAAAGAAATTAACTCACCCAACCCCCTCCCAACAGGCCAGCTCCCCGCGTAAGCAGAACTTCAGTAACTGGATCATCTCAACATGGGGCATGCTGGGCAGACACAGCCAAATGGGAGCCGGCATGGCTGTACTCAGGGGGATCTGAAAAAGTATAAAACCACTTATGTGCCAAGGGTCTCCCCTAGTCCCTCTCAGCACAGTTAATCTACTATACTAGCGCAGGGGAAGGGAGAAAAGAAGAGTAGATGCCTGAATCAGTCATATTGTAATTTTTTAAAAATATTTTATTTATTTATTTTATTTTGATATAGGGCACAGGGCTCACCAACGAGAGACAGGGAAAGTAAGAAAGCAAGCCACTAGGTCTGGAACTCGAACTGTGGTTAGCCCTGTGGGAGTCCAGTGCCTTACCCACCATACCACCCGCTGGTCCCCCAACACTGTAATTTTTATAATAGGCAAAGGTCCTTTCTAATTGCTAAAAAGAAAAAAATAGTTATGAATGTCTTAGCATTATGGGAGGCTAAAAGAAAAATAGTGTGCTACATTTGTTCCAGTCACCTGGGACTATCTCTACCACGAATATCTGTCCAAAGAAAGTCTTACCTCTTGGGGAAAAGAAAAGATAAAGATGAGGAAATATTTGTAGCAGCTTGTTGAGATGGCATAGCATGAGCAGCAAAAACCTAAATTAGAAAGCTCTGGCAACTTATATTCTGACTTTTATTTCAACTTTTCATCCACCCAAAGCAATATATTAGAAGTTTAAGGCCAACATTTACATGTGGGTTTATCTCAATGTCTATACTAGCAAGTCTGCAAAATGTGTTATTATAAAATACTTTTAATGTGTTCTGAAAACAATACAACTTATTTTTTAAAGTGCTTCTGCTCTAGTCTCTAAGTCTAAAACAAACCTCAAAATTCAAATTGTATTTAAAGAAAACTCTTAGGGTTATGAACACTTACTTGAAATATCAATTAGGAAAACAAGAAACATGTTCTAAAATATGTCATATAGGGACCAACAAGTGGCGTGATGAAGGTGCTGGACATTCCCACATGGATGAACACAGTTCAAGTACTGGATCTGGTGGCTTGCTTTCTCACTTTCCCTGTATATGTGTGTGTGTGTATGTGTGTGTGTGTGTGTGTTTCTTTCTCTGGTCAAATTAAAAATAAATGAATCGGGACCAGCAAGTGGCGTGGTGGTTAGGACACTGGATGCTCCCATGTGGCTGACCAAGGTTCAAGTCCCGGACCTGGTGGCTTGCTTTCTCACTTTCTCTCTCTCTCATCGAATGAAAATAAAATGAATGGATAAAATTAAACAAAGTAATTCTTTAAAAAAAAATGAATAAATAAATAATTTTTAAATGTCACATATAGTAATAATGCAAAATCACATCATATCTCTTCGATATAGTCCACTGAGAACAGGACATCAATTCTGTGGTCTTCCTCCCAAATCAAATCACAAGGGAATAATCCCAAACCAAAACATAACTGATTTCAATTGTTTGAAATTGTCAGGGTTTCAAAGACAAAGAAACATATGACATATGATACCACACTAGACCCTTTCAAAACCAAAACAAATTTTTGGTTAAAACAAAATTACTGGGAACCAGCAGTTAGCGTAATGGCTATGTCGCTGGACTCCCACGTAGTCGACCGCGGTTCGTGTCCCGGACCCGGTGGCTTAAAACTCACACCGGGCGCGTGTGCGTGCGTGCCCAAGATCCCGAGAGGAGAATGGAGGAGAAGGGATTGCGGCATGACCATCCCCCCTGGGGGGTGATTTCTCGCTTTCTGTCTCTATGTCTCTCTCTGTCTGGCGAGCGCACGCGCCCTACAGTGAAAATCTCTCAAAAAAAAAAAAAAAAAATTACTGGACAACTGACAAAATCTGATCAACTATATATTAAAATAATAGTATTGTTTCAATGTTAATTTAATGGTTATGATAACTGCACTATAGTTATGTCAGAAATATCCCTGTTTTTAAGTAACACATTTTCAAGTGTTTTGTAAAGACATTCAATCATGGTCCAGCAGCTGGCATGGTGGTCAAGGCCCTGCACTGTTGAGCCCTAGATCTGGCAGTTGCATGTGTGCATGTCTAAAATCCCAAGAGAATGGAGGAGACGGGATTGTGGCATGGCCATCCCCTCAAAGGGTGATTTTCTCATTTTCCTTCTCTCTGTCAAGCACACACGCCCTATAGCAAAAAACTTAAAAATAAAATAAAAAAAAAAGGCATCCAGTCTTACAACTTACATGGCTCAGAAAAAAGTACATGTTATGTGTATATATAGAGAGAAAATTATATAATAACTATGACAAATGCAATATTTACGGTATCTAACTGAAGAGTATATGGAAATTCTATCTACCATTGTACCACTTCAAATCTTTTTTTTTTAATTTGCCAGAAGGCACATAAACTAGGAGAGAGACAGAATCAGAGAAAAAGAAAGTGAAAGTACCCCTTTTGTCCACAATGCCTTCTCCTCCATTTCTCGTTCAGGATTTTGAGCACACATACATACATACCCAGCATATTTTTCAAGCCACAGGGTCCAGAACTTAAGCCACAGTCAGCCACATGGCATCCAGCCAACCTAACCACTATTCCACCACACTTAAAATAATTCTTAAATTATTTCAAAATGAAGTATTTTGAAAATGTATTAAGAAAGTGACCAGCAGGTGGCATAGTAGTTAAGGCATTAGACTCCAACGTGGCCAACAGTGGTTCAAGTCCTGGATTTGGTGGCTTGCTTTCTCAATTTTCCCTCTCTCTCTAGTCAAATAAAGTAATAACAACAATGATGATGATAAATAAAGTTAAATAAAATAATAGTAAAACATGTATTAAAAACAATGCTAAATAGGTCCTGTTTCAGAATTCCTGTCTTAAGTGTTATATCCTTCTTACATCTCAATCCAAAGGTTTCCCCACTAGAATATACCAGTCCAAAAATATCATGGAGGGACTAACAAAACACTGGGACTGAACTATATTATAAGGAAAGGATCTACCAGGATTAAAATCTCTATCTTATAGGATAGCTATCATCCAATTGCCTTGTAGATCACTTCTCTTAGTCATTAGCCTACAAAAAATTACGCTAGCCCTAAAACCCAATTGTCAGTGGCATTTTTCTCAGTGAATGGAACTTCCTTCAGAAATTAAACAGCCATGTACCTATTATATGCAACACACTATGCTAAACATCACAAGATGTAAAGATAGTTCTTATTCTCAAGTAATTTATATTTTAGAAGGATTACAAAACCACAAAAATACCCTCATCATCAATCACACTAGGCCCTACTCAGGAGATACTCCAAAATTCCTGTATCTCTAAGTAATTTTCCTTCCTCCTACCTATTCTCTCCCCATTGGTCCTTTCTTAAAACTATTGCTCAAACTTGCTTTCTCTTTCCAGGTCTCATCTCTGTCGACAGTAAATGTATTTATTCATCAGTCTAGTGGAACATTAATTTCCACAGGACAGGCAGATGGCATAACGGCTACATCACTGGACTCCCACGTAGTCAACCATGGTACATGTCCCAGACCCAGCTGCTTAAAACTCACGCTGGGTGCATGTGCATGCATGCCCAAAATCCCAAGAGCAAAATGGAAGAGAAAGGATTGCAGCATGGTCATACCCACTGTGAGGTTATCTCTTGCTTTCTGTCTGTCTCTCAATAGCAAGCAAACACAACCCAGAGCAAAAACCTCTCTTTTAAAAAAAAAAAAAAAAAAAAAAACCACAATATTAAATTCCACAAAAATGAGCCAAGAAAAGGTAGGGAACACAGATAATAAACATGAGTATATGCCCTTAATTTTGTAGGCTAGCATTTTTCATGAGTCTCATTTTTTTTTTTTTAAGAGAGCGTTTACATTGCAATCTCACTTCCTCCATTTCTTCCTCCTTTAGAGATCTTGGTTGGACACACATGCACATGTGCCCAACATGACTCCCATGATGCCAGGTCTGAAACTCAAACTGTACAGTTGGTCACATGGGATCCAGTAACCTTAAACATCACACCATAAGCTGAGTCAATTGTAAGATTTTCAAAGAGGAAAACATTTAAGGGTTCAAGTTATCCAAAGTCTGAAACCCACTCAAAGATGATTTTACATATGAATAGTTCTTATTAACTGAGTCATCAGAAAAGTCATGATGCATTTTTGCATAGAAAAATACATCAAGACTTTCCTGATGACCTAATAGTTAAGATAGTAACTTTGGGGTTGGCAGGTGGCATGGCATTTAAGGCTCAGGACTCCCACATGGCTACCACAGTTTGAGTACCAGACCTGGTAGCTTCCTTTCTCATTTTCTCTCTTTAACTTTCTCAGGTTAAACTAAAAAATAATAACAATAATAAATAAAATAATTCTTTTTTGTTTCATAGAGAGATTTTTGTATATGGTATGTGTGCCTGCTGGAGAGACAGGACAGAAAGTGAGAACTCACTCTCTGGGTGGCTGGTCATGCCGCAATCCCTTCTCCATTCTCCTCTTGGAATTTTGGCCATGCACACACATGTATCCAGTGTGAGTTTTAAGCCTCTGGGTCTAGGACTCAAACTGTGGTCAATTACGTGGAAGTCCAGCAACATAAACATTTACGTCATCTCGCTGGTTTGAATAATTCTTAAAATAAAAATAGTAATCTCATGTGATAAACACAGAATCCTGTATCATAGTTCCAAAACTGTTTAAAATGACAGTGAACTCAAATTTCCCCTCAGTAAAAAAAGAATATTTAAGAAAAAAATAAGGTTCTGAGTGGGCTGCGTAGCTCAGTAGTTAAGAGAGCAGGCTTCTGCATGGCTGACAGTGGTTTGAATCCAAGCCCCAGTGACTTAACATGCCAGATAATCCTGATGGGAAAGAGAAATAGAGAAGCAGCCATTGCAGCATGACCATTCCCATTGAATAGGATGCTTTTTCCCTCTCCCTGTGTGTCTCTGTCTCTGGTAAACCCATCTACCCTCTGGCAATAAGGAGAAAAATTAGGTTTCTTATACTTCCATGGAAAATTTAGTCCAGCTCTAAAAAAAGACTAATTAATACCTAAACATCTTTTTATTTATTTTTTTAAAGAGTTTTTTTTGCTATAGGGTGTGTGCGCTCACCAGAAAGACAGAGGCAGACAGAGAGACAGAAAGCGAGAAATCCCCCCCCCAGGGGGGATGGCCATGCCACAATCTCTTCTCCTCCATTCTCCTCTTGGGATCTTGGGCATGCATGCACGCACACATGCCTGGCGTGAGTTTAAGCCACTGGGTCCAGGACTTGAACCGCAGTCGGCTATATGAGTCCAGCAACATAGCCATTACACTAACTGCTGGTCCCAATACCTAAACATCTTTAAGCAAATAATGAAAATGTAAAAGGTATGATGAGAAATAATGCTTGATTTTGCTGATCTAGGATCAGAGAACTATAGAATTCTTTCTTGATCCTGGCTGCATGGGAGGTTGGGGAGAGGATCATGGTATGGTAAAACCTTGCCAAAGATACCTTTCTCTCTATTTCTCTCATAAGAGAGGTAAGTAAAATAAAAACAAATCTTAAGCTATGATACTCAGTGGCCTAGTGGTTAAAGGAATTTTGGCCATGCACACACACGTGTCCATAATAGCTTTCTGTTTGTTCTAGTTAAGACTAGGTTTCAGATTCCCCATCTTTAAATAAGATTAATAAATACACCATATGACTTCATAAAAATATTATGAAGACCAATGAGATGACTTAAAAAACTTAATTATTTTCATGAAAGAAATGTCAGATTTTCCCTGTCACAAAGTAATGCTCATTCCAGGTTCCTTTCAAGGATCCCAATATAACTGATCATCTTGTCTGATGTACAAAAATCAGCTTTAATTTCCAGAGATCATTTCACAAAATATTTTTTATATTTACACCATACCACATGCCAAAAAAGATTTAAGGTTAAAGAAAAAAAAAGTGTGTGTGTGTGTGTGTGTGTGTGTGTGTACACACTTCCACATTTTTTTAAATTATGCAAGCATATTAAAAAAGAAATTCAACAAGGAAAGCTATTTAATGTGCCTCTCTCCTACCAATCCGTTATAACCTACATGAAATAGATCTATCTGAAAACTTTTAATTCATTATCTGATGTCAGATTTTGAAACCTGCTATAGATCTAATCATAGTGGAGCCATGACAGAAAATAAACTCATCCAATACTGGCTTATCTTATTGTCCAAACATTAATAGTGACCTTACCTTATATGGATCAAGTAAAAAGTCACTGAACTTGCTAGGCAGTGAATACTTCTTCACCAATTCATCTTCTACCACCCAAGGTGCATTTTCACCAGTACCAGCCCGTAATGCGTTATGTCGTATAAAGTATCGAAGTATTTCCTTATTTGGTGGACGCTCTGTACGAATCAAGCTGTCTGCTGGCACATTGCTGATGATCTAGGTGAACAAATACAAATAATTCACTACTGGAATAAAAAGCAATTAACTGGGACCAGCAAGTGGTACAATGGTTATGTTGCTGAACTCCCACATGGTCAACTACAATTAAAGTCCCACGCCTAGTGACTAAAAAGGAGGAGAATAGGAGAGAAAGGACTGCGGCATGGCCATCCCCCTGGGGAAAGATTTCTCACTTTCTGTCTCACTGGCAAGCACACGTGCTCTATAGCAAAAAAATCTCAAGAAAAAAAGATAAGAATTTCATCTATAAAACAGTTCTATAAATCTAACAGAAGAAAAAGCAAAATAATTTTCTGAGACAGATTGTCAATTTAAAGATAATCGTAGGCAAACTGTCGATATGTATGCAAAAATGTGTATACCCTTTGAATCAGCAATTCCTCATTAAAAATTTATCTTCATGGGACTAGCATGTGTGTAATGGCTACATCACTGGACTCCCATGTAGTCGACTACAGTTCAAGTCCCAGACCCGGTGGCTTAAACTCACGCCGGGCATGTGTACATATGTGCCCAAGATCCCAAAAGGAGAATGGAGAAGAGATTGCGGCATGGCCATCCTCCCTGGGGGGTGATTTCTTGCTTTCTATCTCTCTGTCTTTCTGGCGAGTGTACGCACCCTATAGCAAAAATCTCTTAAAAAAAAAAAGAAAGAAAAAGAATTTATCTTCAGAAGTAAACAGATAATAATAATTAATATAGGGCCAGCAGATGGCATGGCAGTTATGTCACTGGACTCCCACATGGCCGACCACAGTATGAGTCCTGGACCTGGTGGCTTGCTTTCTCACTCAATTTACTTCTGTCTGTCTCTGTGGTTAAAATGAAAAAGAATAATATGGGAACCAGCAGTTAGCATAATGGCTATGTCGCTGGACTCCCACGTAGTCGACCGCGGTTCACGTCCCGGACCCGGTGGTTTAAAACTCACGCCGGGCGCGTGTGCATGCGTACCCAAGATCCCAAGAGGAGAATGGAGGAGAAGGAATTGCGGCGTGACCACCCCCCGGGGGGTGATTTCTCGCTTTCTGTCTCTATGTCTCTCTCTGTCTGGCGAGCGCACGCGCCTTATAGCAAAAATCTCTCCAAAGGAAAAAAAATGTAAATGAGAAACAGTCTGTTGGACGGCAGACACTGTGATATAAAAAAAAAAAAAAAGCCAGTAAACAGATAATATAAACTGCTTGCATAGGAAAAAAGGGGGGTGGAGAGGATTAAGTAAAAAGATATATCAATAAGGGCTTTATTTTAAAAAAAAATAAATAAGCAAGGTTTCGGGACCAGCAGTTAGCGTACTGGCTATGTCACTGGACTCACACGTAGTTGACCGCGGTTCGCATCCCGGACCCGGGGACGTAAAAACAATGGGTGCGTGTGCATGTGTGCCCAAGATCCCAAGAGGAGAACAGAAAGAGAAGGGATTGCAGTGTGGCCATCCCCCCTGGGGGTGATTTCTTGCTTTCTGTCTCTCTGTCTCTGTCTGGCGAGCGCCCGCGCCCTACAGCAAAAACCTCTCAATAAATAAATAAATAAATAAATAAATAAACAAGGTTTCATTTTGTCACAATCCTCCTGCCTCAGCCATTCTTCGTCCTCGTACTTCTACGTAACCCAGCTAGAGGTTATTTTTTCCTGTTTTTTTGTTTTTTGTTTTTTTTTTTGGGGGGGAGAGGTTTTCACTATAGGGTGCGTGCGCTCGCCAGACAGAGAGAAACATAGAGACAGAAAGCGAGAAATCACCCCCCAGGGGGGATGGTCACACCGTAATCCCTTCTCCTCTCGGGATCTTGGGCACGCACACACACGCGCCCGGCGTGAGTTTTAAGCCACCGGGTCCGGGACGCGAACCGCAGTTGACTATGTGGGAGTCCAGCGACATAGCCATTACGCTAACTGCTGGTTCCCAATTTTTTCCTCTTTTTAAAACTTGCCAAAGGCTGTGTGCACTCACAAGAGGGTGGAGGGAGAGATAACACCCTACTGTGGGGCATGGTCATACTGTAAGCCTTTCTCCTCCTTTTTTCCACCTTATCAGGATTGTTATTAGACTTTTCAGACCTTAACTGTTTCTTCCATAGAATAGCTACATGTGAAGATAAACCTGCAGCTGTCCTCTATACCCAATACCCTACTTCGCCTCCTTTCAGTTGTAAGAACTAAAATTCATAGGCCCAGAACCATACCACAGTGGTTAAACACTGTGGACTGAGAGCCAGATCCCACAGGGTCAAATGTTCAAAACCTGGCACCTATGGCTTGAAAAACATGCAAAGTGTATGTGTATTTATACCCCAAATCCTGATGGGAAGAAATGGAGAAAAGGGACTATGGCATGATCATATCCCACTGAGAGGTATTTGTTCGCTCACTTGATCTCTCACTCTTGCTTGCGCGCGCGTTCTCTCTCTCTCTCTCTCTCTCTCTCTCTCGTACATACATCCTCTGGCAAATCAAAAGAAACAAATAAGTAAGATTCTACATATGAAGGTATATGAGTTTCAGAAAGTACTATGTTGTATGTAGAATTTTAAAAGTTATCAATGAAACAAAGTAATTTATACATCATCAAGAAAAAAATCTTAACAACGGATTCAAGATACATCCTCATTCTGGACATGTTTAAAAAGTAAAAACTGAACATATCAGAATCAATACAACAGAGTATTAACGTATTTTAAGGTTTTTACTACTATAGCTCTTTAGTCTGTAGTTTTACAAGATTCCTTGTAAAAGCAATGATTAGAATTGATCCAACTTCTGAATTATCTTACAAAATAGTTCTAGTTTTCTCTTCTCTTGCCAGAGGGAATGTGCACCCATCAGAGACAGACAGAGAAGGAGGAGGAAGCAACCCACAATGGGGCATGGTCATATCACAACCCAATCTCTTCTCATTTCTTCATCTTGTTAGGGTTTGGGGTATGCTTAAGCGCTTGGCATGTTTTTCAAACCACCAGGGTCATGACTTGAACTGCACGGTTGGCCATGTGGGATCTAGCTCCCTTATCCATGAGGCCTCAATGCCAGACCAACAAATGGTTCTGCTTTTCTGGGAAGAGCTATTATACATTCTTGGAAAATAATAACTACTGTGAACAGACTCTTATTTTTCAAACTGAATTTGAAGATCAAAATCTAAATTACTCTTTCTGGCAAGCGCATGCGCCCCATAGCAAAAAATATAAAATAAAATAAAATAACTCTTATACCTTAGTATTTCTATTAAAAAGAGGGCAATGAACATGCTACAGCTCTCCAAGGAAACTATAACATACCCCACAATTATACGCTCAAAAATATATTTTAACTTAAAGCCTAATTACTAAAACTAAAAAAGCACTCAGGGGGCCAGCACTGGATACTCCCACATGGATTACTATGGTTCAAATCACCAGTCCCTGGTGGCTTGCTTTCTCACTTTCTGTCTGTCTCTATGTGTCTCTCTCTCTGGTCAAATGGAAATAAACGTGATGAATAAAGAACATTAAATAAATAGGGGCCAACAGGTGGCATGGTGGTTAAGGTACTGGAATTCCCACATGGTCAACTGTGGTTCAAATCCCAAACGTGACGGCTTGCTTTCTCTCTCCCTATGGAAAAACCATGTGAAAAAATAAATAAATAAACTTATTTATTAACAACTAAAAAGTCTTTTTAAAATTTAAATAATTCTGGGACCAGCAGTTAGTGTAATGGCTATGTGGCTGGACTCCCATGTAGCCG
>NW_006159934.1:406660-415725 GCF_000334495.1 Tupaia belangeri chinensis
GCTTAAAACTCATGCCGGGTGCGTGTGCGTGCGTGCCCAAGATCCTGAGAGGAGACTGGAGGAGAAGGGATTACAGCGTGGCCATCCCCCCTGGGGGGCGATTTCTTTTCTCGCTTCTCTCTGTCTCTGTCTGGCGAGTGCATGCACCCTATAGCAAAAACCTCTCAAAAAAAATAAATAAATAATTCTAAAAAATGAAACAGAATTTACAAAGATATCATTTAAATACTGTGTATGTTTTTTTTTAAAGAGGTTTTTGCTGTAGGGGCACATGCGCTCGCCAGACAGACAGAGAAAGAGACAGAGAGACAGAAAGCGAGAAATCACCCCTCCCCAGGGGGGATGGCCACACCGTTATCCCTTCTCCTACATTTTCCTCTCGGGATCTTGGGCACGCACGCATGCATACACGCCAGGCATGAGTTTTAAGCCACTGGGTCTAGGACGCGAACTGCGGTTGACTACATGGGAGTCCAGCAACAGAGCCATTACACTAACTGCTGGTTCCAATATTATGTTTTGTTTTAAATCATCATAAGTCATGTGCATTTGCCAGATAGAAAGGGAGAAACAATGAGAGAAAAAGCACCCTTCAATGGGAGGTCACGCTGCAATCTGTTCCCCTTCATATCTTCATCCTGTCAAGATTTGGGGCAAGAACAATGCTCACCTGGAATGGTAAAGCCACCAGGCCCACAATATGAACCACAGTTGACCATATGGGACCCAGTCCTGTTTACTGGTGAGCTACAAGTAGCCTCATTTATATTTTTTCCTTGCTCATTTTATTCAAGGAAACCAAGCTGTAGACACAGCTCAGTGGCACAGCATTTAACATGCTGCTCAAGAGAGGTGGATGCAACATGGTGACCAAGGTTTGAATCTCCAGCTTGACCAGACTGAAAACACACTGGGCACACATGCCAGTGCCCAAATACGACAGGCTAAAGGAATAGAGAAGAGAACTGCGGTGTGACCAGACCCCTATAAAGGGTGCTCACCTCTCTCTCTCTCTCTCTCTCACACACACACACACATACGCCCACTTTCTTATATGCATGAACATATACTCTATCATAAATTAAAATAACTTTTTTAAAAAACTATTTTCTTAAATAATATCTACGACATGAAAAAGGTTTAATGTAATGTGCCAACTAACCTTATCTTCATTTTGTAGTTTCACATCATATTTATGAGGCAAAAATTTTGGAGGCGCCCATTTCCTTTCTCCTTTTTTTAATGAAGTAGGGAGTTTTCTTGGAGATCTGCGTGCTCTGTCATCTAGTTAAATCAATAGAAAATTAGTGATTAAAATAATTATTTTAATTCTATTCATTTATTAATAATGATTTTAGCAAACACCTACTCTGCAGCAGGCACTAGGTAATGTGGCATAAAGAATCACAATGTTCTTAATTCAGAGAGCTAAATTCTATGGTAAGGGGGTAAATAAGTAAATAATTACAATATAATATGATAAATACTGGGAACAGCAGGTGGTGTAGTGGTTAAGGCATTGGACACTCTCACATGGCCACACATAGTTTGAGTCTCAAGCGTGGTAGCTTGATTTCTCTCTCTCTCCCTTTCTCTCTCTGGTCAAGTTAAAATAAATGAATGAATAAATAAAATTAAATATTATAAAAAAATATATATGATAAATACTGTAGTAGGAGGGACCAGCAAGTGGTATGGTGATTGAGATGTTGGATACTCCCACATGGCTGACCATGGTTCGAGTACCGGACCCGGCAACTTGCTTTCTCACTTTCCCTCTCTCTATTTCACTCTGGTGAGCATTCGTGCCCTATGGCAAATGAAATAATAATAATAATAATGAATCATTTTTTTAAGAAAAATACTATAAAAGTATGGAGAACGAATACCCAACTTAGTCTGGAAGGTAGGCAGAGAACACCTACAAAGAACATGACTTATTCAGAGATTATAAGCAATGAGGTATGGGTGAATATGATGCACAGTATAGTAAAAAATTAAACCAAAGAGGAAAACTTGAGGAGCCAGCAGGTGGCGTGGTGGTTAAGGTGCTGGACCCCTCTTGGTTGACTCTGCTATTCAAGTCCTGGATCCAGTAGCTTGAGAAATATGCTGGGCCTAAGAGGAGACTGGAGGAGGGATTGTGGTGTGGCCATTCCCCGCTAGAGAACAAGGGTGGGGGATTTCTTACTTTTCTGCTATGTGCCTCATAGCAAAAAACTTTAAAATAGATAAATAAAAAGTGAATTTTGGCCAAATTATAAAGAAACTAGTATACCATTTCAAATGATTGGAATTTGTCTTGTGAACACTAGGGAACCAAAAAAGGATTTTGGGTTTAGTAACTACCCAGATAAGTATCTGAAGATAAATCAATATGGAGGAAAAATTTAAGAAGAAAATAACAATATCAGCAGTTAGAAAATTAATAAAATGGAAATGTGAGACTGAAGACAAAGTAATCAAAAGATACAAGGCTAACATCTAAATTAACATAACTACAATGGAGAAGGAAAGAGTTAAGAGTTATTCAGGAGACAGACTTGGTGACCTACTGGGCATGGGATGTTAAAAGTCTCCAACTTTCTGTCTTAGGAACTAGGCAGATGAGTAAGAGGTCATAGAGAAAAAAGCAGGTTTTTGTTTACTTGACTTGGGGAGACAACAAGAGTAAGACAACCAATTTAACTGGCATGTGTTGAATTTGAGGTGCCTGTAGGACATATAAATGAAGAGCAGGTCTAGAGTTACAAAGTTAAGTCTGAAGAAGTCTGACATAGGTTTGGGAACCATAAGTAACACATTTAGGTAAGTTTGAAAAATAGAAAGACAAAGATAGATTCTTATGAAAAAATCTAATGAATAATAGGAAATAAAGGACATAAAGTTGGACATATGGTCTAATGGTTAAGGGAGTGGGATCCCAAATGGTTCAAATCCTGGCTCTGGCAACTTGAAAACATGTCGGGCACATATGTGCACAATCCCCAAACCCCAACAGGATGAAGAAATGAAGAAGAGATTGCAGAGTGACAACATCCCACTGAGGGGTGCTTTTTCTCTCTCCATCTCTCTCTCTAGCCGAGTGCATGTGTCTTCTATCAAAGAAAAAAAAATAAAGAGATAAGAAAATAGAATAGTTGGAAATGATGTTATAAATAAGTCAAAAGAGGGCTAGTAGATGGCAGATGGCAGAGAGGTTGGCAATATGATCCCATATGGACAACCACGTGGTTTGAATCTTGGACATGCCCTACAACAACAACAAAAAAGTCAAAAGATAAAAGAATGACCAATACTGGGACTAGCAGTTGGTGTAATGGCTATGTTGCTGGACTTCCATGTAACTGACTGCATTTCAAGTCCCAGACCCAGTGGCTTAAACTCACACCAGGCACGTGTGCGTGTGTGCTCAAAATCCTGAGAAGAGAATGGAGAAGGGATTGCAGCGTGGTCACCCTCCCGGGGGTGATTTCTCGCTTTTTGTCTCTCTGTCTTTCTGGCAAGCGCAAGTGCCCTATAGCAAAAACCCCCCCCTGCTTACAAAAACCCCCCCCCTCCCCCTGCCCCCCCCCAAAAAAAAAAAAAAAAGGAATGAAGAATAGTGTTAAATGTAACAGAAAAATAAAACACAGAATAATAGGAAACCTCTGGATTTGACAATTGAGAGATCATCTGTAACTTATTAAGAACTGTTTTCAGAAATAAAAAGGCAGAAGTCAGGCCTGAATACCATAAGGAATACACCAATAATCAGAAAGTTAAGATAAAATTTTCAAGAATTTTGATTTCAGGGACCAGCAGTTAGCATAATGGCTTATGTCGCTGGACTCCCACATAGTCGACTGTGGTTCACATCCCAGACCCGGCGACTTAAAACTCACGCCGGGCGCATATGCGTGCATGCCGAAGATCACGAGAGGAGAATGGAGGAGAAGGGATTGTGGCATGGCCATCACTCCTGGGGGGTGATTTCTCACTTTCTGTCTCTCTGTCTCTCCCTATCTGTCTGGCGAGCACATGTGCCCTATAGCAAAAAAGAATTTTGATTTCAACAAATAGGAAAGAAAGCAAGTGAAATAAAGGAATGACATGTTAGAAATGAAAACTTTGTTGTTAAGTTGTAAAGAACTTTTAGAGAGTTGAAAATACTGTAGAGTAGAATAAAAGGTAACCTAAGTATTTGAAAAAGTAAAAAGGAACGGAACTCAAAGCACAAATGTTGTGGCCAAGAGAAAGGATGGCTCCTTCCATTAGATGGAGGAAAAACTAAGAGTTTCATAGTGAAAAGGTTAAAAAGAACCACAAAGATGAGAAGGTCCAGCCACAAATCTATTTTTTTTCCACAAAGACTAGGCCAACTAGTGATAAAATATATACATATTGATGGGACCAGACAGCGGCGTAACAGTTGCCACAATGCTCTGAGAGGCAGACCTACATGGAAAGATTCTGGGTTCACCTCTCTGAGTATGCTGGGCAAGCCTGTGCCCATGATCTGGGTGCTAACTAAGGCTGGAGGTGGATCAGGTTATAGGGATCTGGAGAAGGGTACCTGTCTGTCTCATTAATGGAGGAAAAGAATACGTGAACTTTTTTTTTTAAGTATACATTGGAATTTGCAGAGCAGCACGTGGCTTACACGACAGTTGCTGGGTACCTGGGCAACTCCCGGGCCGGCGAGGACTGCTAAAGGAGCTGTAGGAATGAACAGATGAGTTCCTGAAGAGTCCTGTGCTCCCTGGGCCCAGAGCTAAGTCTAGTGGAAGCATGCACATTAGAGAATCAAACCATGAACATTTGGAGGAGAAAGATCCCTAGGTATCCAGTTTCTCAGCCCTTTTATACAGTGACAGAAATTCCAGAAAAAGATTCTATACCAGAAGATTACTGTAAATCAACAATGGGAACCAAAACTCGAACAAGTCAATCATGAGCAGTTTACCCAGTGATCCTAACAGGTACACCTGAAGAAACTAAGGAAACTGTCCTGTCAGAAAAAGAGGAAATAAAATTAGGGGTGGAAAAGAAGACATGTCTTTCTTGTCCTCCACAAGAACTATTGAATAGAGTTATTATTACACGTGGTATGTGAGATTAAGAAATGTAAATGGAGAGGAAATGAGAAGTATATTTGATGAATATTAAAATGCAAGAAAACAAAGCCATTGCTCAATCTGTGTACCCCAGATCAGATGATTAGCTCTGTTACAAGCAGTACGCAGACAAAGAGGAAATATTTACTTGACTTTTTCAAAAACAAAATATTGTGTAAGAGATCTATATTTTAATCTATTTTTGGAATTTGTACATATATTTAATCTCCATTAGAAAAATAGTATTTATGCAAAATTTTGGTCCATATTCTTCTCCTATGTCTTTCTTTCTTTTTTATTTTTTTGGAGAGGTTTTTGCTATAGGGCACGTGTGCTAGCCAGACAGACAGAGACAGACAGAGAGACAGAAAGCAAGAAATCAGCCCCCAGGGGGGATGGCCACATCACAATCCCTTCTCCATTCTCCTCTCAGGATCTTGGGCACGCACGCACATGTGCCCGGCGTGAGTTTAAGCCACCGGGTCCGGGACTCAAACCGCGGTCGACTACGTGGGAGTCCAGCAACATAGCCATTACGCTAACTGCTGGTCCCTCTTCTCCTATATTTCTATTGTTCAAATTTAAATACTTTAATTTTACTCAAGGGAATTTATTTCTTAGGTTATTAAAAAAAATTCTAATCAACTGTTCCCCAGAAAACAGTATGCTATAACATTAATTCCTTAGCCCACCTACCATCTTTTCTACAAACCTGATTTAACATTATAATCTAGTAATTAAAACTTAAACTAATACATAGGACATGCTAAAAAATAAGTTGAAGCCTAAAACTTAGGGTTACAAATACACTATGCTTCAACCATAAAACAAGAATAATACATCACTAGGATTCCAACGATCTGATTCTAGAAGTCTCTGAAGACATTATCATCAGTCAATCATAACCAAAACATTTACTGCCATCAAGGAATCATAAATAATGAGATTACAAAACCCCAATCTCAGAAAGTAATAGAAAAAATCTGGAAAGCATAGACAATACTTTAACAATACAGAAAAGATGGGGCCAGCAGGTGGCATGGTGATTAAGGGTGCTGGACTCCTGCATGGCTGATCATGGTTCGAGTCCCAGACCTTGTGGCTTGCTTTCTAACTTTCTCTCTCTGTCCCTCTCTTGTCAAATTAAAATAAGTAAAACGAATAAATAGTTAAAGTAAAAATACAGAAGAGAAAACCAAAATGAAATGTTAACAATTAAGGTGGGCTAGTCATGACAGTCTTAGAAGTTTCTTTCAGACTATAGTAAGAAAGTCCCCACCCCAACCACCCAAAAAAGAAGAAGTCCCTCCAAACTATCTGGACATCTGAGACCTCTGGAAAGACGTAACATAGAAGAGACAGTCAATATAACATTCTAAGGTGACATTCTAATCCAAAATCTGTAATAGTTAAATAATGAAGTAAAAACTATGATCCTCTAATGGGAAGGGATAAATATACACCAAACACACTTTTGTCCTCTTATTTTTTACAAAGGGATTCAGTCTAGTCTAATTCTTTATTTACACAGTTTTGCTTTTTAAACATGAAGGCCTCAGAAGCTGAATAATTTTTCCAATGGGCATTGTATCAGTTTTTCAACTCTGAAAACATTATATTGATAGTCTCTAGGATCCTAAAAATTACTTTCAGCCATCATAGAATTTCAAAATTCTAGCAGCTCCCATCTGAGAGGGAATTAAATTACAGGATACAGAAGCAAGTATCTTAAAACCACCACACTGACCACCAATGTGAAAAGCAAAGCAATAGGGATCAGAATTATTTGCTCCTCCTACCTTGATCATTCCCTTCTACACATAAGTATTCACAGATATTTTTGGCTTTAAGAAAAAGAGAAGCAAATTTTCTTTGCTTGCTTTCTTGAGTAGACAGGAATGTGCATGTAGATTTCTGAACAACTACAGGAAATTACTTCCCATTGGTCTTAATTGTTCAGATATTTAAGTTTAATTAGCTTTGTGGATATTTTAATTGTATTCTGAATCATAAAGTTACAAAATCATGTCTATATAAATACTCAATTACGCATTTGGTTACTAGAGAATGCTAAAGAATTTGTGTATAATAAAATAGAGTCTCATAACTCACTAAGGGAAGCTAGCATCATACATACTAATACTCTCTCTCCTTCCTTCATCCTCTTTTACAATTGCCTCCTTCTTCTGATGGTCCTGAGCAATTTGACTAGAATTCTCTTTGTCACTTGATGGGGAATCACAGGCACCATCAGATTTCTTCTCTGTGGCCTCTTCATCCACTTTCTCTAAGGGATGAATCTTCACAATCTTCACCTTGAGCATTTTCTCCTTCCCAACCTGTAAAGAAGACAGGAGAGAAAAACAGATACTATATAAGAACCAAAAACCTAAAGATGTTTATATGATACAATACAGATTCTTCTTTACCTAACAAAATTTCACTAATACTCAAGTAACCAATAAAGTGAACATCTTCCAACTTTCTCAGATTTCTAGATATCCAAAAGGTAAATTATTACAACCTAGTTCTTATCTATGTACCAATCATTATCTAAGACCAATGGGTAATCACTGCACTAGCTTCAAATACACATTAGTTCAAGAATTTCGATTTAAAAAAAAAATTAACTATATACTGAGTCATCAGAAAACTTATGACACATTTTTGCAAAGAAAAAGACATCATTACTTTCCCGACAACCCAATATAAGGGTAGTCAGAGTACTTTCTCTTAGTTACCTTTCCATCTATATTAAGTATCAGTTATGTAGGGACAGATGGTAGTGCAATAAAGTACAGTAGTAAAATGCAACATTCTACAAAGCTGTCTGACAAGGGTAGGTTCCAAGTTCAAGCTCAGAAACCTCCCTGAGTATGTCAGTCATGTGTATATTATGATACAGGGCTAGCTGAAGGCTAGGATGGATCACAGGGTTTGGACTCTCTTGGCAGTGCTATGTCTGTCTCTTTCACTCATGGAAGAAAAAAAGATGAAAATCAAACAAAACACAATTTTTTTGTGTTTCTATTTATGAATGTTAACATGTTCCACTGATCTGCCTTAATAGAGAAAACTTTCAATTAAGGAAGTAAAGCTTGAAATCAGTGGCTTGAAATATAATTTTCTTGTTCCTTTTCAAAGTTGTTTCAGCTAGGTTCTTTGTATATCCAAAACAATTTTACAATTAGTTTGATAACTCCTACAGAAAAGCTATTGGGATTTTATCACAAATGTGTTAGATTTACACAATCAATTTATGAAGAAGTGATGTCCTTTTTTTTTTTAAAGAGCAGTTTTTGCTATAGGGCGTGTGCACTCGCCAGAAAGACAGAGACAGAAAGCGAGAAATCACCCCCTTAGGGGGTATGGCCACAACACAATTCCTTCTCCTCCATTTTCCTCTCAAGATCTTGAGCATGTACGCACATGTGCCTGGCCTAAGTTTAAGACACTGGGTCCAGGATTCAAACCATGGTCAAGTACATGGGAGTCCAGTGTCTTAACCACTATGCCACTTGCTGGTCCCTCTATATAGCTAATTTTAAAAGAAAAAAAAAACTTGTATTAGGGCCAGCCAGCCAATGGTGTGATGTTTGAAGCAGCTGGATCCCACATGGTCAGTTGCACAGTTTAAGTCCTAAGTGTGACCATGCCCCATAAAGGAAGCTTTCTCATCCCTCCTCTCCGCCCCTATGACTGTGTCTCTTTCAATGAGGACACTGGCAAATTAAAAAAAAGAAAAAAAAAAAAAATCAATCCCTAAAATTTGGTCTTTTATGATACTAAATATTAAGAGAAGCAGGCTTCAAATATAACAGTATTTTAAACACACAGAAATATGTTCTGTAGGCAGGTCGTGTGGTGGTTAAGGGCACTGAACTCTCCCACATGGCTGACTGCAGTTTGAGTCCCAGACCTGGCAGCTTCCTTTCTCTCTCTCCTCCTCCTCCCTCACCACGCCCCCCC
>NW_006159934.1:415756-443304 GCF_000334495.1 Tupaia belangeri chinensis
TCTGGTCAAATTAAAATAAATAAATAAATAAAGTTAAATAAAATAATTCTTTAAAAAAAAAAAAAAGAAACATGTTCTGTAGTCTATGTTAGAAACTCTAATTGTGATAGTCAAATCACAGGGGAAAAAATGGGCACTTACCTCAAAATCACACTCTTCTCCCACAGCGTATTTGGTCATAATCTCCAACCATGCTGTATCTACTAACTTCTCTAAGGAGGCAGTGTTATGGTGAACCATTTCCAGAACAAGTTTCTCATACCAGGCAGGGAACTCTTCCTTCAAACTAGATAAATGTTATTAGTTACTAAGAAAACTCAGAAAAGCCTATTCACAGATTTAATTTAGCATTTAAACCCTAAGTCCTAACCCATTTAGTTTAAAATATTTCACAATTCAAACATTTTTTCCCTTTCTTTTAAGACTTAACGTTTTTAGAGCAGTTAAGTTTATTGGAAAATAAAAACATTTCTTTAGCAAATATATGCAAAGCATGGGACAATACAAAAACTAGGCTAGCCTATGGCATGGTGGTTAAGGAGCTGGAACCCACATAGCCAATTAAGCATTTGAGAACACCCCTGGGCATACACAAAATCCTAAAAGGAAGGAGAAATATATTGGGTCATTAGGAAAGTTATCATGCATTTTTGCATGGAAAAATATATACATCAAGATTTTTCTGACAACTCAATAGAAGAGACTGCAAAATGACCATTTGCCATAGGGAATGCTTTCTCTGTCTCACTCTTTTTCCTTAAGCGCACATGTCCTCAGGAAAAACTGGAAGGAAAAAAGGATTAAAAACCATGCATTTTACAAGGATGGGCTTTTTTAAATGCTTCTGGCCACCTCAAGAAGAAAAATGGAACAGCTTGAACCTCATGAAAATAGTGAAGGAAACTCAGAAACTTAACTGTGATTTTTAAGTTATACTACATTGTGACACATTAGAATTAGCAGTTTCTTTTTTTTTGGGGGGGGGAGGTTTTTGCTACTATAGCCACGTGTGTGCACCAGAAAGACAGAGAGAGACAGAGAGATAGAAAGTGAGAAATCACCCCCCCCGGGGGGGGGGGTTTGGAAATGCCACAATCCCTTCTTCTCCATTCTCATTTTGGGATCTTGGGCACACACGCACATGTGCCCAGCGTGAGTTTAAGCACCGGGTCTGGGACTCGAATGGCAGTTGACTACATATGGGAGTCCAGCGATGTAGCCATTAAGCTATCTGCTGGTCCCAGAATTACCAGTTTCATTATAGATTTAAAGTTCTTACATGAGGAATAGAATACAATTCCAAGACTATACTGTGGATGGTGCCTATTGATAACCACAAAATGACAGCACTATTTGTCAACTTTCTCTTTACAAATAAGTTCACACATACATTTACTACACATTCAATGACTTGTGTTTCTAGATATTTAAATACAATTTCAGTGACAGTTCTTATTCAATATACATAAGACAGTGCTTGAACTACTACTCTACATAAAATTGTACCTTCTTAAAAAAAAATGCATTTTACAGGAAAAGATAAGGACTTTTAAGTAGTTTTGTCAGATTGACATATCCTGGTTACTTTTCTCATCCATAAAATGAAAACAGGAATATCATGAGTAGCGTTGAACATTTTCTCATTTGTTTGTTTGGCAGTGGACTCCTTTTCAGCTACAAATTTAACTACTTTGACATGTATTCATTCATTTAGTTCTCACAGTACCTTTTGAGGAGTCTATAATGTTCATGTTAAAGGAGATAAATCAGAGGCACCAGCAGATTCCATAATGGCTATGTTGCTGGGCTCCCACATAGTCGACTGAGGCTTGTGTCCCAGACCCAATGGCTTTAAAACTCATGCCAGGGGCCGTGTGCATGTGCCTAAGATCCAGAGAGGAGAATGAAAGAGAAGGGACTGTGGTGTGACCATCACCACCGTGGGGGGATTTCTTGCTTTCTGTCTTTCTGTGTCTGTCTGGCGAGTACACACACCCTATAGCAAAAAATCTCTCTCAGAAAAAAAAAAAGAAAAAGAAAAGAAATCAAGAAAAGATTAAGTTAGAACAATGGTTAGAAAGAACTCCAAAGTTCTGGCAAAGTAAAAGCAATAAGGTATCACTTTTGACATTTTTTTAAAAATTTATTTTATTATTTTAAAATTTGTTATGGAGCACATGTGCTCACCAAAGAAAGTCAGAGAGAGAGAGGTAAAGTGAGAAAGCAAGCTGCTAGGTCTGTGATTCGAATTGTCTCAGCCATATGGGAGTCCAGTGCCCTGACCACCATGCCTACCACGTCCCACTTCTGACTTATTAAACTAGCAAAAAAAGTTTTCTTTTAATTATCACAGCCATTATATGCAAGTAAATAGTGAAGTGGCATTCACACACTGTTGACAACCTATTCAACCTTCATATGCTCACAAAGATATTTACCACTGGATATTTGATAGCAGCAAAAAATAGGAAGCAACCTTGGGCCAACCTATAACCTAGTGGTTAATGGAGGCAGATCTACATGGATGACCAAGGTTCAAGTCCTGGCCACAGCAGCCACAAAAATATGCAGGACACAGGATGTGTGTGTGTGCGCATACCCAAACATCCTGACAGAAGGAAGAGATGGAGGAAAAGAGATTGTGGCGTAACCACATCCCTTTGAGAGGTGATTTCTCCCTCTCACTCTCTCTCTCTCTATCTCTTTCTAGCCAGTACATGTGCCCTCTGGCAACTAAAACTTTTTTTTGAATGAGAAGCAACCTATGGGCAGCTGGTGGCATGGTGGGTGGGGTGGTAGGATCCTACATAGCCCACTCTGCAGTTCAATTCCCAGACCCATGGCTTGAAAGACATGCCAGGTGTGTGTGTACATATGCCGAAAATCCTAAGAGAGACGGAGAAGGGATTGCTGCCTGGCCATCCCCCCAGGGGTGACTTCTCACTTTCCGTCTTTTAGTCTCTTTCTAGTGAGCACACATTCTCTGTCGCAAAAATTCAAAAAAAGGGGAAGCAACCTAAATGAACCATTAAGATACTGAATTTTGATTAGACTACTATTACTTGAAGTTTTGGTGGGCAGAGGAGGTTAGTGAGTAAGAACACTAGTGCACATGCCAGTATTAGGTTTCTGTTACAATGGTAATATAAGAAAATAACTCTCAAGCCTGCAGGTGGTATGGTGGTTAAGGTGCTGCACTCCCAAATGGCCGACTACAATTTAAGTCACAGACCTGGCAGCATACTTTCTCACTTTCCCTTTCTTTCTCCATCTCTCTCTATTCAAATTTTAAAAATAATAATTAATTAATTATTTAAAAAAGGAAAGAACTCTTCAGGACCAGCAGGTGGTGTAGTGGTTAAGACACTAGACACTCCCACATGGGACCACAGTTCAAGTTCCAGACCTGGTGACTTGCTTTCTCACTTCCCCCACCCCTCTCTCTCTCTGGTCAAATTAAATACATTAATGAATAAATAAAATAAAATTAAACATAATTATTTTTTAAAGAACACTCTATCACTCTTACTATCTGTTTGTTTTTATTATTCTTAAAACTTGACCAGAGACAGAGAGAAAGACAGAAAGGCAAAGTGAGAAAGCAAGCCACCAGAAACATGTGCCCAAAATCCTAAGAATGAAGGAGAAGGGATTGTGGAATGGCTACACCTCCGGGGGGGGTGATTTCTCACTTTTATTCTCTCTCCAGGAAGCACTTGAACCGTATGGCCAAAAAAAAAAAAACAAAACAAACAAACAAAAGAAAATCAATCTACCAACTTATCTATTATATCCCAGTCATGATCAATTTGCTTCCAGCCTCCCTGCCTTTGTTAAAGCTGTTTCGTTTCTTTCTTTTTTTAAAAAATTATTTTAGTTAACTTATTCATTTATTTATTCATTTCAATTTGACCTGAGATGGGAGAGAGGGAGAGAGAGAGAGAAAGCAAGCCACCAGGTCAAGGACTCAAACCGTGGTTGGCCATGTGGGAGTCCAGCGCCCTCAACCACCACGCCACCTGCTGGCCCCCAAAGCTGTTTCTTACACCTTGTCTTCTTCCCACTGTCCTCACTTCCCTACTAAACCATCCTTCCAAGATGTCTTCAGACTTCCTATTTTCACAAAACCTTTCCTGGCCACCCATAAATCCACTCTCTTTCCAATAAGCCTCCCAGAAATTCAGGTTTAAAACTTAACTGATTGAGGCTATCCTCAGAGATTAAGGCTGAACAATGATGTTCAGATTATTTTACTAACTGTATCACTTACATTTTTTTGGAGAGGTTTTTGCTATAAGGCACGTGTGCTCACCAGAAAGAGAGACAAAAAGTGAGAAATCACCCCCCAGGGGGATGGCCACACCACAATGCACATATGCCCAAATTCTGCGTGTTTTCTGAGAAAATACCCAGACAACTAAGCACTTTAAATATAGACAGGACTTTTTAAAGAAACCCCAATCAGGCTGGACAATAGCACTATACAGAAGAAGCTGGATCCCACATGCCCAACCAGAGCTTGAGTCCTGGTCCCAGAGATCTGAAATATATTCCCCAGGATCCTGATGGGATGAAGAACTGAACGAAAAACAAATGAGGTGTAACCAGGCCCTGTTAGGGGTGTTTTCTTTCCTCCCCACATCCCTGCCACAAGCACTTGCGCACACATCCTCTGGCATAAAAAAACAATGAACAGAAAAGATACCCAAGGCCCAAGGGTGGTGTGGAGATTATTGAGGCTAGATCTCAGGTGACCAACTGCATAGTTCAAATCCTAGACCCAGTGGTGCAAAACTCACAACAGGCACATGGTGCCCAAGATCCCAAGAGGAAAAGGAATTGTGTAATGGCCATCTCCGCCACCACCACCACCCCACACCCCCAGCCTCCGGCAAGCATACCCACCCTATAGCCAGAAAAAATAAAAAACTTCTCCACTTACAAAAGCTGTCCTCAAATTGTGTATTTATTTGAGAGCTGCTACAAATAATACCCAAAATTTCAAATGATCATAAACTTTCTGCTAATTTGTTATCTCTCTCACTTCTAGATCATATCAGCTTCCTTTCCTCAGAATCACATTTCCAAAACATCTACAAGGTAAAAGTATAGCGCAAGAACACTCAAAGTCCTAGTAAATAAGTAAGTGCACACATAACTATATATTATACACCCCGCTATTAGCAAACTGCCATTAGGTAAAGGCACCCAGACAGCAATACAATACACCAATGTAGTGTATTCTGATTTTCTAAATTTAAATACAAATACTACTTTGCAGTTACTATTCCCCCTTTCCTAACAATGTGAAGATGTTGCCAAAGGCCAATGATTCTATTACTTACAGTTCAGCAACTTCCTGTTCTTCTTCCCAGGCTTCCTTATGTGTTAGCTGACTGCTTCCAGTACTCTTACATGTCCAAATGCGCTCACTGTATCTTTCCAAGCGGGCTTCATATTCTCTGGGGCAGAGGCTCAGGAAAACAACATTCAAGCAACAGAGGCAACAAAATCATGTCCATATAATACTACTATAGGAGAAAATATACAAGATCTTTCTTATAAATAGACAGCATAAGAAGATAAAAATGGAATCGGGTTTTCAAGTGACAAATCCAAACCAAAATGATTCATACCCAAATATAAACCCAGCCACAGTGGCACACACTGCTAATATACTGTACTCCACAGGCTGGAATTACATGGGAGGCCCCAGCTTGATGTCAGGTCTAACCTAAAGTCTGGGTGCAGAAGCATATAATTTTATCAAGTAGGAGAGGCTGAAGCAGGAAAACCAAAATTTGAGGCTTGCCTGAGCAATATAGCAAGACCCTGTCTAAGGATCCAGGCACGGATCACAACAGGGTATTGATATTTTCAGTACAACTGATGTACTCAATTCACCAAAGTTTCATTTCACGAGAATCACACAATACTAAAATTCCGTAAGAAAAAATAAATACACTAGTTGTAAAAAATATTTTTTTAAACTGTAAGAAAGCAACTACACTCACCAGAGATGGAATGGAATGGAAAGGAAAGGAAAGGGAGAAAACACCCAACAGTGGAACATGGTCATGAGTCAATCCCTTCTCCGTTTCTCCATCCCAATGGGATTTTGGACATGCATGCACACACACCTAGCATGACTGCATGTATTTCTTTTTCTCTTTCAAGATTTTGGCTATGGGGTGCAGGCACTCACCAGAGACAGCAAGAAATCATCCCCTAGGGGGATGGCTACACTGCAATCCCTTCTCCATTCTCCTCTTGGTATCTTAGGTACACAGGCACCTGGTCTTGAGTTTTAAGCTGCCGGGTCTGGGACTCGAACCACAATCAACCACAAGAGAGTCCAGCAACATAACCATTACATCATTTGCTGGTTCCCTGGCATGTTTTTCAACTCGCTAAGGCCAGGACTCAAATATCAGTCAGTCATGTAGGATCCAGCTCCCTTAACCACTAAACTACAGGGTTAGCCCAGAAGTAAGAATTTAAGGTAAATGAATTGTCACACAACTCAGATAATGACTAAGTTTAGAATCAGTCCACACTGAGAGGCCAGCAGGTGGCATAATGGTTACAGTGGTGGATTCCCCCATGGTCAACTGCCATTCAAGTCTTGGACATGGCTTCAAAATCACACGGTAACGTGCGAGTGTGCATACCCAAAATCAAAGGAGGGTGGGGAAAAGAGGATTATGGTGTGGCCATTCTCCCCTGTGGGGTAATTTCTCACTTTCCCTTTCACTGTCTCTGTCTCGCATACGTGATCTACAGCAAAAATCTTTAAAAGAAAAAGATTTGGTCCACATTAAGTCCACATTAAGATTAGATGACTAGACCACAGTCTCACAGGGCAGTTTGGAATAACCTTGGGCATATACTAATGATCTATTTACTAGTATCTATGAAAACACTTGTTGCTTCTTAAGGTTTACAAAATAAATCTGGTGGCTAGCCAGGTGGAATGGTGGTTTGGCAGCTGGATCTCACATGGCCAACTATATGGCTGAGTCCCAGACTTGGGCCTTAAAAAACAAGCTGGTGCAGGACCAGCAGTTAGTGTAAATGGCTATGTTGCTGGACTCCCATGTAGTCGACAACGGTTCGAGTCCCAGACCCGGTGGCTTAAACTCGCACTGGGCACGTGTGCATGTGCGCCCAAGATCCAGAGAGGAGAAAGGAGAAGGGACTGGCATGGCCATCCCCCCTGGGGGGTGATTTCTCACTTTGTGACTCTCTGTCTCTCTGTCTTTCTGGCAAGCGCACATGCCCTATAGAAAAATCCTCTTAAAAAAAAAAAAAACATGCTGGTGGGCCAGCAGGTGGCATGGTGGATGAGGTGCTGGATTCCCACATGGCTGACCATGGTTCCAATCCTAGACCTGGTAGCTTGCTTTCTCTCTCTCTGGTCAAATAAAAAATAAATTAATTAAACAAATGATTCTAAAAATAATTAATTTTTTCTTAAAAAATGCTGGTCATGTGTGCACGTATGCCCACTATCCCAAGAGGAGAGGGGAGAAGAGACTGAAGCATGGTCATCCTCCCTGAGGGGTGATTTCTCACATTCCTTCCCTCTCTCTCCAGGAAGTACAAAAAGTATTATAGAAAAAAATTTAAGTCACAGAAAATAAAGTTGAGCAAAATCTTGATTGGTAGAATGATTTTTCAAGTCTTTTGGGCCCAGAGGATTACTTTCCTAGGGAAAACATTTCTATTTTAAGAGGAGCTGAGGACAAAGATTTTCATTCTTTCAAATATTTGTTTCTTTCATGAGGAGAGCCAGACAGACAAAGGGACCCCCAACAGGGTCTTGTCACTCTATGATCTTCAATCCAGCCTTGCAATCAGCCAGGATCATGGATACACCTGGTGTTAGGACTTATCTGGGATCTAAACTTTGGTCCCTCCCATATCACTCTAAAAATATCACAGTGGTGCCCCACTGCCTGTACCACTAACGCTGCCTAAATACAAGATTTGTTTTTGTGTTGTTTTTTAGGTTTTCTGACTCATAACGAGTCCAGCACCCTAACCACCACACCACTGCTGGCCCAACAATCCCTTTCTTTTTTTTTTAAATTTTGCTACAAGGCATGTGTGCTCATTGGAGAGAGAAAGAAAGTGAGAAAGCAAGCCACCAAGTCTGGGACTCAAACAGTAATTGGCCATGTGGGAGTCCAGCACCCCAACCACACCACCTGTTGGCCCTGATCCTTCTCTTTCTTCTTTTCTTTGGAGAGATTTTTGCCATGGGGTGTGCTCACCAGAGAGACAGACAAACATGGGGAGGGATGGCCATGCCGCAATCCCTTCTCCATTCTCCTCTGAGGATTTTGGGAATGCACACACATGCACTCAGTGAGTTTTTTAAGTTGATTCTTTTGTTTGAGAGAGATTATTGCTATAGGGCACAAGTACTCACCAGAGGGACAGAAAGCAAATCAACCCCCAGGAAGGATGGTCATGCTGCAATCCCTTCTCCTCTAGTCTCTTCTCATGCACATGTGCCTGACGTGAATTTAAGCTACCCAGTCCACTACTCAAACCACGGTCGACTACATGGGAGTCCAACAATGTAACTATCACGCCATCTGTTAGTCCCCAATCCTTTTCCATTTAATTAATTAATTTCAGGGGACCAGCAGGTGGCATGGTGATTAAGGCACTGGATACTCCCACATGGCTGACCATGGTTCAAGTCCTTGACCTGGTGACTGTTTTTTCACTTTCCCTCTTTCTCTCTCTGTGTCTCTCTCTGGTCAAATTAAAATTAATGAATAAATAAAATTAAATCAATAACTGTTTGAAATTAATTAATTTCTGTTTTAAATACAGAGACAAAGAGACAGGCATACCCAACAGGGTCTCACACTGTGATCTACCTCCATCCTTTTTTTTTGGAGAGGTTTTTGATATAGGGCACGTGTGCTCACCAGAAAGAGAGAGAAGACAGAAAGCAAGAAATAACCCCCCGGGGGAGATGGCCAGGCCGCAATCCCTTCTCCTTTCTCCTCTTGGGATCTTGGGCATGCATGCACATGCGCCTAGCATGAGTTTAGGACACTGGGTCTGGGACTAGAACTGCAGTCGACTACATGGGAGCCCAGCAACATAGCCATTACACTAACTGCTGGTCCCTGATCTACCTCCATTCTGAGGTAGCCCAGATGGGTTCATCTGTGTACCTTGCAAGCTCTTTCTCATGTGAATCCAGCTGGGCTAACAATGCGCCACCATCTGGCCTTGTGATAACAATCTCCTGTGATGTTGGCTGGGGGAGGTCTTAAATCTAAGAATAAACTGCACATATTCTTGCTTTTTAAAATAAAAACTAGGTGGAACCAGCAGTTAGCGTAATGGCTATGTCGCTGGACTCCCATGTAGCCGACCGTGGTTCCGTCCCGGACCTGGTGGCTTAAAACTCATGCCGGGGGTGTGTGCGTACGTGCCCAGGATCCCGAGAGAATGGAGGAGAAGGGATTGTGGCTTGGCCATGCCCCCTGAGGGGTGATTTCTCGCTTTCTGTCTCTCTCTCTCTGTCTGGCAAGCGCACGCGCCCTATAGCAAAAACCTCAAAAAAAAAAAAAAAAACTCCAATATTAGAAGTGCATATTGGGGACCAGCAGGTGGCATGGTAGTTAAGGGTACTGGACTCTCACATGGCCAACCACAGTTCGAGTCCGAGACCTGGCGGCTTGCTTTCTTACTTTCCCTCTATCTCGCTCTCACTCTCTCGCTCTGTCCTTCTCTGGCCAAATTAAGATAAATAAATAAATAAATAAATAAATAAATAAATACGGTTAAATAAAATAATTCTTTTTAAAAAAATGAATATTGGAACTAGCCAGTGGCATAGTGGTTAAGGCATCTGGAATGTATGGCTCTAGTCCTTGACCCAATGGCTTGGGGAAAAACACAGGGCACATGTGTATGTGTATGCCCCAAATCCTCAGAGAATGGATAAGGGACAGGCGCTGGCAGGTGGCATGGTGGTTAAGGGCACTGGACTCCCACATGGCCAACCAGTTAGAGTCCAGAACCTGGCGGCATGCCTTCTGTCCCTCTCTGGTCAAATTTAAATAAGGGGGGGAGGGGACTAAAACATGGTCATCCCCAGGAGGGTGCTCTCTCACTGTGTTTCTGGAGAGTGCATGTGCCCTATAACAAATTTTAAAAATGAGTAAATTTTCAAGAAAACAAAGAATACTTGTCTAGTTGTGAGGTAATACTAAGTAAGAGCTGTTTAAATACTTATATTTCAACCACTGTAAAAGTGTCACTTGAAAGGACTAAGAGATGGCATAATGGTTGTCACTGGACTCCCATGTAGTCAACCACAGTTCAAGCCCCAGACCTTGCAGTGGTTCAAGTCCTGGACGTGGCAGCTTAAAACTCATGCCAGCCATGTGTGTGTGCATGTCTAAAATCCATAGAGAACGAACTGTGGCATGGCCATCCCCCTTGGGGGGTGACTTATCACTTTGTCTCTCTGTCTCTCTGGAGAACAAATGCACCCTATGGCAAAAATCTCTTAAGAGAAAAAAGTGTCACTTGGAAAATATAAGAATTGGCAACTAGTTGTAGTAACAGTTTATTTTCTTACATAGCATCTGTTGCTGTGCATAAAAGTAAATTAGTTACTTTCCATTTAAATTTGAGTGTGGCTGGCTGATAGATAATTCAATTTAGATAGTGTGGAAAGTTGCCACAGAACTAACTTAATACCTATAATGTTCTCTTCCATCTCCCTCACGAAGACTGACTGAACAGTTAGTATGTGACCTTTGTGGATTTATTATTGGAGACAACATAAAGAATAAATGTTGTATCAAAAGTATTTTTTGGACATTACACATTTCTTTTGGACTTTACACATTTCTTTCTCTCTTTTTTTGCTGCTGGAGGGCACGTGTACTTACCAAAGAGAGAAAGAAACAGGAAAGAGACAAAATATCCCTCCATGGAGAATACTCATGCCACAACCCTTTCTCCTCTTTGTGGGATTTTGGGCAGGCAAGAACATATGCATAGGCACCCAGTGCTTCTCAAGCCACAGGAACTAAAATGTAAACCAGGCAGCTGGCCATTGTGGGATCCAGTTGCCTTAACCATCAGACCATCAAGCAGGCCTGAATCTTTGTTGCCATAGGGTGTGTGGGGCTTGTGAGAGACAAAGAGAGAGAGAGAAGTAGAGACATCACTCCCCAGGGATGCTGCCACACCTTATTCCCTTCTCCATTCTCCTCCTGGGATTTTGGGTATGCATACACACACACCCAGAGTAATTTTCAAGTCATCAGGTCCAGGATTCGAACAAATCAACCATGTGGGAATCTAGAACCTTAACCACCACATCACCCATTGGCCCCTATTTCTTCTCATTTTTTAATTTTTTTATAAAAAATTATTTTATATTTACCTATTTATTTTAATTTGACCAGAGAGTGAAAGAGTGAGGAAGGTGAGGAAAAGTGAGAAAGCAAGCCACCAGGTCTGAGATTCAAACTGCAGTCAGCAATGTGGGAATCCAGCCCCTCAACCACCATGCATGCCGCCTAGTGGCCCCTAACATTTTTTTTCCTTTTTTGAGAGATTTTTGCTCTAGGATGTGTGCACCCACTGGAGAGAGAAAGAGAGAGACATAAAGCGAGAAGTCACCCCCCGCGCCCGGAAATGGCCACAACACAATTATTTCTCCTCTCCTCCATTCTCTCCACTCAGGATTTTGAGCACGCGAATGCGCGCGCCTGGCTTGAGTTTCAAACTGCCAGGTCTGGTACTTAAACCATAGTCAACTACGTAGAAGTCCAGTGACATAACCGTTACGCCATCTGCAGGTCCCACAGTTTTTTCTTTTTTGAGAGATCTTCTGCTATAAGGCACACACACTTGACAGAGAGAGAGAAAGCAAGAAATCACTCCTCCCCCTCCCAGGGGTGATGGCCATACCACAATCCCTTCTCCTGCATTCTCCTCTCAGCATTTTGTGCATACACACATACCCAGTGTGAGATTCAAGCCACTGGGTCCAAGACTAGAACAACAGTGGGAGTTCAGTGCCTTAACCATTACACCACCTGCTGGCCTCTAAAACTGTATTAAAAAGAAAAAAGGGAGAGGCCAATTGAAGGTATGGTGGTGAAGGCAGCTGGATTCTACATGGTTGACTGCGAGGTTCAAGTCCCAGACCCAGTAGCTTGAGAAACATGCCAAGTACATGTGCATTTGTGCCCAAAATCCCTAGGAAGAATGAAGGGGGCCAGCAGATGGTGTAATGGTTATGTCACTGGACTCCCTAGTAGACCATGGTTCAAGTTCCAGACCTAGGAGGGAGCTTAAAACTCACTCCAGGCACATGTGTGAGCATGCCCAAAATCCTGAGAGAAGAACGGAGAAGGGATTGTAGTGTGGCCATCCGCCCCAGGGGGTGCTTTCTCTCTCATTCTCTCTCTCCCTTGCAAAAGTGCCCATAGCAAATTTTTAAGTTAAAAAAAAATGTTTTAATGTTTTTACCTTTTCATCCATTTTTTAATGTGGCTCTTAGAAAGTTTTAAACTATGTGGCTCATATTGTATTATCGGAAAGCACTATAAACCTAAGTTATGTATCTCAGAACAAATGCTCTCTGACAAAACTAAATGGAAAACTTTGACTACAACTTAGATTAATTTCAAAAGTTAAAACTGAAATTACTAGGGCCAGCAGGTGGCGTGGTAGTTAAGGCACTGGACTCCCACATGGCCAAACATGGTTGGAGGCCCAGACCTGGTGGCTTGCATTCTTTCTCTCTCTCGCACATGTACCCAAACTCCAGGGTCCAGAATTTGAACTACATGTGGCCATGTGAGATCTGGCTCCCTGCACACGGCACTTAACCATGTTAACTCTACTCTGGGCTTGCAGAGTTACATAAACTTAAAAGTACCTATTAGAGGGGGCCAGCAGGTGGCAGACTTCCATACAAAGCATGGGCACATGTGCTTTCATAACCCAAATCCTGATAAGCTACAGAAATGAAAAGAAAAGGATTGTGGAAGGCCCATATCCCATTGGAGGGTACGCTCTCTTCCTTTTTCTCTGGTGAGCACACTGACCCTCAGGTAATTAAAAATAAAATGAGAACCGGCAGGTGGCATGGTGACTAATGGTGCTGAACTCCCACATGGTGGACTGAGGTTCACGTCCTGACCTTTCTGGCTTGCTTTCTCACTTTCTCTCTCTTTCTCTTACTCTGTCCCTTTCTGGTCAAATTAAAGTTAAAAAAATAATTCTAAACAAACAAAAAAAATGTGAAAAGGAAAAAAAATAAAAATGATAAAAAGTTTATGTAAGGGCTGGCAAGTGGTGTGATTAAGGGCACTGGACTCCCACAGTTCAAGTCCCAGACCTGGTAGCTTGCTTTCTCACTTTCCCTCTTTCTCTCTCTCACTCTATCCTTCCCTGGTCAAATTAAAATAAATAAAGTTAAATTAAATAATTCTTTTTTTAAAAAAGTTTATGTAGCTGTATTCCAGTTATTACTTTGACTTATACTAAGAGAAAGCATGGGGGAAAAATGAAAATAAAATAGGAAAAAAGCCCATTAACTGATATTGAGTCAGCTGTCTCTAAATCCTATTTGGGATTTTAGGTTACCAAAATAAGTCATTCACTCTCAAATAACCACTCAGAGCAAATGCCAATTGAGGTTTTTATGTTCCAGCAACTGCTGCACATATAATTGCAGACAAAATGTCAAAGCAATTCTCCAAAGGTTGTATAAGCTATAAATGATAAGATATTTTCAAATCCTAGACTATCTCATTATGCATCTACTTTTTTTTAAGTTCAAGATCTACCTCCATACACAATATGCTACTGCTTTGTTCTCTTTAGCCCTGTCAGGATAGTTTGTTTTTCTTTTCTTTTTTTTTTTTAATGGAGAGGTTTTTGTTATAGGGAGTGTGTGCTCAACAGACAGACAGAAAGCAAGAAATCACCCCGCAGGAGGGATGGCCACGCCGCAATCCCTTCTCCATTCTCCTCTTGGGATCTTGGGCACACACGCACACGCGCCTGGCGTAAATTTAAGCCATCAGGTCCAGGACTCAAACCACAGTCGACTACATGGGAGTCCAGCAACATAGCCATTAAGCCAACTGCTGGTTCCAGGATAGTTTCTTTTAATAAAGTACTTGACTACCTAAAAGGAAAGTAGCCCAGAAAAGTATGGAAGTCAAAAAGGTTTGACTGTAACACTAAGGCTTCTAAGTGAAAATTTGATATATAGAGCCAAATCAAGATTTGCTGGGATAACCAGTGGCACTGTGGGTTAAGGTAGCTGGATCCCACACAGTTTACTGCATGGTTTGATCCTGGACCAGGTAGCTTCAAAAATCACACTGCATGGAACAGTAGGTGGCATAGTGGTTGTGGTGTTGAACTCCCACATGGCCAACTGTGGTTCGAACCCCAGACCTGCTGGCTTGAAACTAATGCGAGGTGCCTGTGCGTGCGTGTCCAAAATCCTGAAAGGAGAATGAAGAAAGGACTGTGGTGTGGCCATGGGGGTGGGGGGGTGTGATTTCTCACTTTCCATATCTGTGTCTCTGGCAAGCACTTGTGCCCTACATGAAAAATCTACTGAGGGAAAAAAAAAAATCACGGTGTACCCATGTGCATTCGGGCCCAAAATCCTGAGGAGACTAGAGAAGGGATTATGGCTTGGCCATTGCCGATAGGGATTCCTTTCTTACTACCTCCCCAACCTGTGCTCACAACCTACAGCAAAATTTTTGTATAAATTTGCTTTTTACCCTATTTTCTCTTTGGATCAAACTGTCATTACATTAAAACAACTCTAATCCAATATAATTTGTTAAAGCTGTCAAACTATAAAAATCAAGATCAACATAGAGAGCTTAGTATTGCAACTATACAATAAACCATCTTGCAGCTACAACTTAACTCCATCTGTAGCTACCCAACTCAAATCCTTTTTTTTTTTTTTTTTTGGAGACATTTTAGTGAGAGGGTGAGCATACTCTCCAGGGAGAGATAGAGACAGTGAAAGAAAAAGTGAGAAATCATTCCCTGGCGGGGGGGGGTCTGTCCCTCTCTGGTCAAACTGAAATAAATAAATACATTTAAATAAAATAATTCTTTTTTTTTTTTTTTAGAGGTTTTTGCTATAGAGCGCATACACTCACCAGAAAGAGAGAGAGAAACTGAGAGAAATCACACCCCCCCAGGGAGGATGGGCACACTGCAATCCCTTCTCCTACATTCTCCTCTCGGGATCTTGGGCATGCATGCACACACGCACATCCAGTGTGAGTTTAAGCCACCAGGTCCAGGACTTGAAACATGGTCGACTACATGGGAGTTCAGCAACATGGCCATTATACCAACTGCTGGTCTCAGATAAAATAATTCTTAAAAAATAAAAAATAAAAAACAGTAATCTTGGGGACTAGCAGGTAGCATAAGGCACTAGACATTCCCACATGGCCAACCATGGTTCAAGTCCTGAACCTGGTGACTTGCTTTCTCATTTTCTCTGTGTCTCTCTCTGGTCAAAATAAGTAAATGAATAAATAAAATTAAAAATATTAAAAAAAAAAAAAAAGTAATCTCTTAAGAAATCATCCTCCCAGAGAGATGGCCATGCCATACTCCTTTCTCCTCCACTCTCCTCCTGGGATCTTGGGCATACATACACACACACACACACACACACACACACACACACACCCAGAGTGAGTTTCAAGCCACCAGGGCCTGTGTAATTTGAAACTCAAACCACAGTCAGCCATATGGGAGTCCAGCGATGTAACTGCTATGCCATCTGCTGACTCCCCAACTCAGATCTTTTTTTTTTTTTTAATAATTATTTTATTTAACTTTGTTTTTATTTTAATTTTACCAGAGAGGGAGAGAGAGAAAGAGAGAAAGTGAGAAAGCAAGCCACCAGGTCCAGGACTTGAACCATGGTTGACCATATGGGAGTCCAGCGCCCTTAACTACCACGCCACCTGCCAGCCCCCCCAACTCAAATCTTAAAATAAGCTCTAGTTACTTTTTCTAGAGATAGACTAAATACATGTATAATAACCCCTCATCATTACACCTCCAAAGTCTCATATAATGATGTAGCAAAGATCATGAACTAGTTTCTAAGCTTTAGAAACTAGTTGAAGCAACATGGCAAAAATAACAGCAAGCTATTTGTAACTTCTGTTTCTGCATAAAACCCCTATTGACTTACAATCAGTGTATCATCCTATTGTCAAATAATCCTGTCAAGAACTTATTCTAATAAAGTTAATGTTTTCTAACTGAAATCTAGCTAGATTTAGTTCCTACCTGTACTTCTTACTAACCTAGAAAGTAATGTACCAATACCGGAGATTCAAAACTACAGTACCATCAACATAATCATTAATATATAACACCCAGTCATTAAATGTGTACTTTGTGGCCAGTAGGTGGTGTGGTTAAGGCGCTGGATACCCACATGGCCAACCATGATTTGAGTCCTGGACCTGGTGTGCTTTCTAACTTTCTGACTCTGGTCAAATTTTAAAAATTATCATACAATTAAATTATTCTTTAAAAAAAAAAAACAAAACATGTGTGCCTTATTCACAACTTACATTGCAAGATTAATGAAGATGGATGGGACCAACAGTTAGTGTAATGGCTATGTCACTGGACTCCCATGTAGCCGACCACAGTTCGCGTCCCAGACCTGGTGGCTTAAAACTCACGCTGGGCGCATGTGCATGCATGCCCAAGATTCTGAGAGGAGAATGGAGGAAAAGGGATTGCAGCGTGGCCATCCCCCCCCTCCCCCCGCCCCGGCGGGGGTGATTTCTCACTTTCTGTCTCTCTGTTTCTGTCCGTCTGGCGAGTACAAGCGCCCTATAGCAAAAAACTCTTAAAAAAATAAAATAAAATAAAAAAGATTAATGAAGATGGGGGCCAGCAGATGGTATGTTGGTTAAGGATGCTGGACTCCCACACGGTCGGTCATGGTTCAAATCCCAGACATGGTGGCTTGCTTTCTCACTTTCCTGCTCACTCTCTCATTCTGCCCCTTTCTGGTCAAATTAAAATAAATTCATTAAATAAGTCTTTATTAAAAAAAAAGATTAATGGAGACGTACAATATACCTTCAAGAACATACTAATCCTGTTTTAAGTCAATAAAATATACAAATTTGCTATAGAGTATACATGCAATCAAAGGTAGCTATTAAGAGAAAATTGAAGTATCAAATCCCATTAAAAACATAACTGTAAATATAAATTGAGAACTGGGAATACTTCAAATGTAGCTGCTACCCAGCCACATATTTGTTCTCCTCTATGAAACCACTAATAGCCTAATAAAGAAATATGCCGACCTGCCAACCATACAGTATAACTGTTTAAAACCATCCTCAAAGTGCTTCCACTTATAGAAACTCCCAAGGGAGCAATTTTCCCCCAATATATAATACAACTTAAGGACTCCATCATTAAAAGGGTTCTGAATACCAGTACAGGGGGGAAAAAAAACAGTATGGGAAATAAAAAGTAAAAATGTTTATCAAATACATGACAATTAAAATGTTTCATGTTTCAGTTTTCAAATGTCAACATTAAGAAAAACTTTTTTTAAGAGATAATTTACAGTAAGATGCGTGCACTTACTAGAGAGACAGATAGTGAGAAATCACTCCCCAGAGGGGATGGCCAAGCTGCAATCCCTGCTCCTCCATTCTCCTCTTAGGATTTTGGACACACAAGCACTCAGTGTGACTTTTATGATGCCAGGTCTGGAACTCGAACCATGGTCAACTACGTGGGAGTCCAGTGACCTAACCATTACACCATCTGTTAGTCCCCAGTAAACCTCTTCACATATATATTACAATAATATCATTAAATAACAGAAGCTTCTGTTGCCACTCCTAAATTACCCATCTATGATTATTTTTTAATAGCCCAGTTCCTCTTACAGACTAAGAATTTGTCTCTTCTCTATGACGTATTTCTTATCCACGACCAGACCCAGCCTTAAAAGTTTAACACCTGGTGGGCCTGCAAGTGGCATGGTGGTTAAGGTGCTGGACTCCCACATGGCCAATTATGGTTGGAGTCCCAGACCTGGTGACTTGCTTTCTCGCTTTCCCTTTCTCTCTCTCCCCATCTCTCTCTGGTCATGTTTTTAAAAATAGTTAATAAATAGAGTAAGATAAGTAACTCTTTAAAGAAAAATTAACACCTGGTCTTTTTTTTCAGAGATTTTTCCCATAAGGCACATGTGCTCTCTGAAGAGTCAGAGACAGACAGAAATTGAGAAATTACCACCCAGGGGGAATGACTTCGCCACAATCCCTTCTTCATTCTCCTCTCGGGATCTCAGGTATGCAGGCATACGGGCCTGGCATGAGTTTTAAGCCACTGGGTCCGGGAATCAAACCACAGTGGACTACTTGGAAATCAGAGACGTAACTATTAGACCATCTGCTGGTCCCAACAACTGGTAATATTAACATGTAACTATAAATGGCTCAAATAATAACATCTGAAAAGGATAAGTCAGATTCTCACAGTAAGTTTTTATTCCACTGATGTTTTGTAATGTAATAAAAAATAAGGGTACCCTTGGAATAACGCTATACTTGTTACTGCTAGAGGACTTCTCCAAAGCATTCCAAAGTCCTTACAGAGTAAGAAATAGAGCCAGGTTCCCACTCCTATCCCCACTTAAATATGCCTTATCTTACACCACAAACTGACAGAATATTTAAATATTAGAATTAAAGGAGTACCATTTCACTTTCTTTTGACTGACTTACAGAAAGTACACTGGATTCTACTATTGAGTAATCACTGACAAATCTTTAAAAAGTCAACCTCATCTCTGGGCCTATTTGGTAACCAGGCAGGAGGAGCAGATCACCTTCAAGATGCTGTATTTCTACAAAAGATTTCCTGTATCGTGTACTCATTTTCCAGTCTTTCTGTGTGTAAATACCCAGCATTTGCAAACTGCACTGGAACAAAAATGAGATTGTCCTATTAAGTACTACATTAAAGAGAGAATCAAGAAAAAATAGCTCACAAGAACCCTCTTTCTCCTATACAGAAAAAAGCAAGCAAACAGAAATGACTAAGAAATCAAGTCTTCCAAAAGGAAAGAGCTGATAAAACTAGAAATACATTAGTTCTTTGATCTCAAAGCTTTTTGTACACCAAAGAAGGCTTGATTTAAAAAAAAAAAAAACTATTTTTTTACCATATGTAACCCTCAAAAAGGACTCAACTAGCACCTAAAAAAAAAAAAAGCAAATAAAAGTCATACAACTTTAAACTAAAAAACCTATGCTTGCGAAAGAAACCTTACACAATGATCAGAAGAGGTCGATTCCCGCGTATTTAATAAAAATTCAGCCTTCTGTTCTTCAAATACAGCAGAAAACTTTTAAGGATGCCTCGGTATTTCCTTGAGTTTCATTGAAAAACATGCAAATTTCCAAAAATCATCAAATTTTCAAACTTATGTATGCCTAAGGAAGGCAGGCATCAGCTCCTCCAAGAGTTTTTTCCCCCACCCTCTGTTAAGTCTGGAAATTCAGTCTAGGTTTTGTGCCTCACGGTCCTGTCAGTTCATCCCCAGCCTCAAGTCCACTCGGAAGGACAAAAACACAAGTACCCCCGCAGAGATCGGTGTAAGACGCCCTCGAAACTGGTACAAGCCGGATCACGAGACCGCGCGGGTACTATTTCAAAAACTTAACTTGAAGATTTAATTTAAATTTTAAAAAGGCAAACAAAACCCTGCTCCTCCCGGTACTTGGGGCCTTAAGCCAACTTGGGGTAGGGAAGTGCGCTGCTTCTCCGCGAAACGCGGAGACAAAGTGCGGGGCTGGGGAAAGGATGGAAGGCGCGAGATCGGCGATTGCCGGAGTCGGCCCGATTCCCGCCGGGGCCGGTCTGCCCGTGCAGAACCGCGCGCTCAGGCTTCGGACTCAGCGTCCAGGCCCACAAGCGGCTGGGTGCACTGACAGCTGCCCCAGGCGCGAGTTGCGCGGTCAGCCCGGCGAGCCCCTGCCCACTCCGCCCCGGCACAACCCAGTCCAGCCCAGCCCGACCTGACCCGTCCGGCGCCACTGGAAAAGGATACTCCCGGGTGCGGAAGGCCTCCTGAGTGTGTGGGATGGTGAAGAGCGGCTCCTCTCCGGGAAGCGGCTTCACCAGCGGGAAAGGCTTGCGGCCCAGGAGCGGCGCCATCGCGGCGGCGGCGGGGAACGCGGCAGCGAAGAACGCGCAGCTCCTCGGCCGGCTGGAGCGCGGCGCAGCACTAGTCCCAGCAGCCTCCGGCCAACCTTCGTTACAGGTCCCCGCGGCCGGCAGTCACGACTGGTCCTCAGCGGCGCCGGAGGAAATTATTGAAAAATGGCGGGAGATTCCCTCCTCCCCCCGCCCGGCCAGTGCGCACACTAACTTGCTCCCCTGTGGCGCCGGTGGCGAATGCTCCAATAGGCGGAGAGCTGCTCAGCGCCCACAGCCTATTGGTTCAGAGAAGCTGCCGCTCTGCGCTTGGGTCCCACCCCCGTGCCCCTGCCGCGTAGTTGGGTTGCAGCGCACTAGAGGGCAGTCTGAAGAGGTGAAAGGTCACGTTATGTAAGCGCCGGTGACAGCCGCGCAGGCCTCCAGCAGTGGAGTTAAAAGTGGAGAAAAGCGGGGAACCGAAAAGCCGAGAACCCATGGAAGTCAGGCCAGAGGAGCCCCTACACATATACAGACACTGCGCCATCTGTCACTGACGGCGACACCGACATCCGGGCACCACTGTCCGTGTAGTGCGCCGGAGGGGGGAGGGGGAGCGCGCGGCCAGGGGCTTTGTCTTTCCACTTATGTTCCGCCCCCTCCTTAAAGGCGCCGCGCTGGGCCACGCCCGGGGATGCGTGATGATTTGAGTGGGGAAGCGAAGATGGCTTGGCGGGAAGTAACCCCAAGACCTACCCAAAGCAAAGGTTCTGCTGGAAGAGAGCTTGCGCCCCAGCCTTGCTCACCCCAAAGTAAACTTATTCCGAGTGAGACTGTATGTAATTGAGATCTGGATGTTAGCATTATGTTTGTTTCTAGGGGCTTGCTAGAAAGGCTAATGGAGAAGCTTCTTGGGAAAAAAGGATAAAAGGATGTACCTGTTAGATACTTCCAGGGGCCAGCAGATGGCGTGACGGTTGAGGCATCGGACTCCCATGTGGCCGACTGAGGTTTGAGTCCCTACCAGCAGCTTGAAACTCAGGCGGAGCACACGAGCACGAGTGCCCAAAATTCAGGGGGCAGAATGGAGAAGGGATGGGCCATCCCTTCCGTAGGGGATGACTTCCTATTTTCTGCTGTCTGTGTCTCTCTAGCGAGTGCATGCACCCAAATAGCAAAAATCTTTCAAAAATAATAACTACATACGTACATTCATTCAAACAGTATTTACTGGGGCAATCAGGTGGCGTGGCGTTTAAGGTGCTGGACTCCCACATAGTGACTTGAAAAATCACACCTGGCGCATGGGTGCATTTGTAGGAGCCTGCATGGCTCTACATTTGTGGGAGCCCAAAATCTGGAGGGGAGAATGTAGAAGATACTGCAGCTGGGCCACCCACCCCTTAGGGATGATTTCTCTTACCTGCAAGTGCATGCACCCCATGGCAAAATAAAAAAAAATAAAATAAAATAAAACACTATTCACTAGCGTAGCTTGTTTAGGTCTTGTGCTGGGTACTATAAGAGAACAAAACAGAGGCCAGGTGGTGAGGTGGTTGAGGAGCTGGGTTCTCTGGGGCCGGCAGGTGGCGGTGGTTAGGGGCGCTGGGCTCCCAAATGACTGACCATGGTTCAATTCCTGGACCTGGTAGCTTGCTTTCTCACATTCCCTCTCTCTCTCACTCTCAATCTCACTCTGTCACTCTCTAGTCAAATTAACATAAATAAATAAAGTTAAATAAAATAATTATAAAAAAAAAAAAAAGAGGAGCTGGATCCCACATGACTCATGACTAGCTCAGTGGTTTGAGTCTTGGACCTAGCCACTTAACAGGCCAAGCCCATGTGTACGCATATCCAATAGAAGAAAACAGATTAGTGGTGTGATTTCTCACTTTCCCTCTCTGTCTCTACTCTTCTTAGTGAAATCTAAAAATAAGTAAATAAGTAAAAATATTGTGAGACCAGTGATGGCTATGTTGTTGGACTCCTATATAGTCGATCACAGTTTGAATCCCAGACCCGGTGGCTTAAACTCACACCGCGCGTGCGTGCATGCATGCCCAAGATCCAGAGAAGAGAATAAAGGAGCAGGGATTGCGGTGTGGCCATCTCTCTGTCTGTCTGGTGAGCATACACACCCTATAGCAAAAACCTCTTCCCCCCAAAAAAATATATATAACACACAATTCTACATGTACAAAGTACTTAATGAGAAAATAGCAATAACCGTGCCTGAGAGTGAGGACATTTGAGTTGCTTCTCCAAGCAGACAAAATCCACATAGTCCAAAATCCATTTGGCTGTCTACTACAATCAGAAACACTCATAAATGTTCTCCCTATTAAATAATCTCCCTCAGTTCAGAATCGTCCCAGCCTATTGTTCAATAGGACCAGACTGCTGAGTTGTCCCTAAATGCCCACCAATGCCAGATCCTTATTTCCTGTTCTCACCTCCAGGAACTCGTACTCACACTATAAAGTAAATTCTAGGTCAGCTGCTACCTCTGTGAAGCCTCCTTTGATCATCTAGCAGAAAAGGGATCCCATATCTCTTCACTAGTGATTTCTTCCAAGGAGAATAGATAAAACCTTCCCAGAGAATATGGCATCTGAGTTAATCATGAAAAAGTAAATATGAGGGACCAGCAGTTAGTGTAATGGCTATGTCGCTGGACTCCCATGTAGTTGACTGCGGTTCGAGTCCTGGACCCAGTGGCTTAAATTCACGCCGGGCACGTGTGTGTGTGTGTGTGCATGCCCAAGATCCTGAGAGGAGAATGGAGGAGAAGGGATTGTGGTGTGGCCATCCCCCCTGGGAGGGGTGATTTCTCGCTTTGTGTCTCTGTGTCTTTCTCTCTCAAAAACAAACAAACAAACAAAAATGTAAATATGAATTCTCTAGACAAAGAGACGAGGGACAGAGGCCAGCTGGTGGTGTGGTGGTTGAGGTGCTAGACTCCCACATGGCTGACTATAGTTTAAGTCCAAAACCTCATGGCTTGCTTTCTTACTTTCTCTCTCTCTCGCCAAATTAAAACTAACAATAATGATAATAATAAACAATTCCTTAAAAAAAAAGAAATGAGGAACAAACATTCTTGGTGGAGATAATAGCAGGTTTCTGACCGTGGTAAGTTCAGGACAGTGTGTCTAAAACATAGGGGGTTCTTGAGGCAAAAAGTATCAGGACATGAAAGCAGCAAAGGAACTGATCAACCTGGCCACAGTGTGTTGGAGTTGAATTGAATGATGCCTTTGAAACGAATTATAGTAGTTTGTGACCAGCAGTTAGCATAATGGCTACGTCGCTGAACTCCCATGTAGTCCACCATGGTTTGAGTCCCAGACCTGATGGCTTAAACTCATGTCAGGCACTTGTGCGTGTGTGCCCAGGATCCTGAAAGGAGAATGGAGAAGGGATTGCGAAGTAGCCAACCCCTCTGGGGGATGATTTCTCACTTTCTGTCTGTCTCTCTGTCTCTGTCTTTATGGTGAGCACATGCCCCCTATAGCAAAAACCTCTTAAAAAAAAAAAAGAATTATAGTAGTTTGTGGCCAGTGATACCAAGGGCCCAAGTGGAAATAGGTGGACAGATTTTTTTTTAAGATTTATTTATTTATTTATTTCCATTTGTTATTATTTTTTAATTTGACCAGAGGCAGAGAGAAGAGGAAAGTGAGAAAGCAAGCTGCCAGGTCCAGGACTCAAACCATGGAAGCCACGTGGGAATCCAGTACCGTTAACCACCGCACCACCTCGGCCAGCAGATTTGAGAGACACAGATGGTGTGACTAATGGAATGGACCTTAGCAAGACTAGATAACTAATAGCAGACTTCACACAGAGTAAGGGCTCCAAAAACATAAAGAAGCAAAGTATTGGGGCCAGCTGGTGACATGGTCAAGGTGGCTATATCTCACATGACTGAGCAGTTAAAGTCCTGGACCCAGTGATTTGAAAAACACAGAGTGCTTCTGTGTGTGTGCCCAAAATTCCAAAAGGAGAATGAAAGCAATGGAATTGTGGCATGGCCATCTCCTCAGGGGGTGGTTTCTCAACTCACTTTCTCTCTCTCTCTCTCTCTCTCTTTCTAGCAAGCTCACACACCCTATAGCAAAAATAAGAAAAAAGAAAGATACAAATTATTGAAAACATTAGATATTCCAAAAAATGATCTAATCGCACATGAGACCAGGGCACCGTAATCATTTCAGAACTTGGACCTGCCGTGGGCTAGAATTTAATCCTGGTGTAGATAAAGTAGGTTATAAGATGGGAAAATCAGTGATGGACTCGATTTCAGTCATATGAACTCTGGTATGCTGGAGAGCTAGCCACAGCACAGCTGGAAATTCTGAGGAAGGAGGCAAAAGCTGGAGGTGGGCTTTTGTGAGCACCGTCCATCAGCTAGAGCCCCAGGAACAACCATACAGTGCTAATGAGGGGCTCTCAAAAAAATAAGAAGAAAAAAGAACAAGGCTTACCTTGGAGAGGCAAAATTATGGTTCATTTTTCTTCTTCATAATTTACTATAATTTTCCATTCATTTTTCTTTTCTTTTTCAATTTATTTTATTCTTCTATGAGTGAGAGAGACAGAGAGATGACACTCCATACAGGGTTCTGATATCACAGATGATACCCAGCCCAAGCCCAAGCCAGCCCTGGATTGTGGGCACATGTATGCCCAACATACTCAAAGAGGTCTCCGGATGTGAACCCAGAACCTTCCCATGTGGGTCAGCCTCTCAGAGCACCACATTTTACATTGCATTACCACCTGACCCCAACTATCAATAGTTTTTCTATAATGAATATAAGTTTTAGGGAACCAGCAGTCAGCATAATGGCTATGTCGCTGGACTCCCACATAGTCGACCGCGGTTCGCGTCCCGGACCTGGTGGCTTAAAACTCACGCTGGGCGCATGCCCAAGATCCCAAGAGGAGAATGGAGGAGAAGGGATTGCGGCGTGACCATCCCCCCTGGGGGGTGATTTCTCGCTTTCTGTCTCTATGTCTCTCTCTCACGCACCCTATAGCAAAAACCTCTCCAAAAAAAAATTATATATATAAGTTTTACAATATAGAAAATAATAAACTTTAATGGAACTCTTGCTGGGTAGATGTCCTCTATTTCTTAACCACCATGCCACCTGCTGGCCCCAATGTCCTCTATTTCTGTGGCTCACATTTACAAATAACGGAGCTGAATAACCCAAGATTTTAATATCATGCGGGTGATGTCCCTCCTGCCCCGCTTTTCTCTCCCTGGGATCCTTTTTTTTTTTTTTTTTTCATTTTTCTGTAGGACTCACACAACCACCAAAGAGAGGCACACAGAGCTGATCACGTGCAAGTCCATGCCCCAACTACCCTGCCACCTGCTGGCCCCTTCATGGTATCTTTGATGCTGCAATCAACCTTAGTTAGCTTCAGCAAACCCATGACTGTAGGCACATGCATACTCAGGGAAGTCTCCAAACATGAATCCAGAACCTTCTCATGTGAGGCAGCTTCACAGAGCATCATGTTCTACTGTCTAGCCCCTCTCCATGGCATCTTGTGTTCTGCGTTATAGCTTCCAAGGGTTGGGTCTCTAAAGCAAGTAGAGCAAAACCCTCCATAAAATCTGTCCTCAAACTTTCTTATCCTTCCCTCAATTGCCTTACTTACTCTTTAGTGAAACTTAGACTTAGCTAAGTTTCTAAATACTAGTCGCAGGGTTAAATACTAGTTTCCAGGGCTCATTGGAAAAATGACTGGGACTGCCAAAGACCAAAGTCTGTCTGGGACATCCTGTGGTACCTGAAAGTGAAGAACTGCTCACATAATGATGGGGAAAAGTCAAAAGGACAAAGAACGCAACATGGTTTATAACTAGCCAAATCTACCACAAGCTGAATATTTAAAATAATGACAGTAACAGATTACAGCATATTGACTATGAAAGGACTCTGAACCTATAGTAATAGAGGGAAAGCAAAAAGAGACAGGTGTAGAGGGGAGCTGCGAAAGCTGTTCACAGAGGGCTGTCGGTGAATTAATGTACAAATAACAACGGTGTGGGGGGAAAGCAGGTGGCATAGTGGTTAAGGTGCTGGATTCCCACGTGGCCAACTATAGCTCAGGTCCTGGACTAGGGTGGCATAAAACTCACACCAGGGCACATGTGCATGTGTGCCCAAAATCCCAAGAGAAGCATGAATTGCAGTGTGGCCATCCCCCCTGGGGGGATGATTTCTTGCTTCTTGCTTTCTGTTTCTCTGGCACACGTGCCCTATAGCAAAAATATCTCAAAAAAAAAAAAAAAGAACAACAGAGGACAGCTAGTGGTGTGGTGGTTAAAGTGGCTGGATCTCACATGGCCAACTATACAGTTTCAGTCCCAGATCCCACATAGCCACCTACATGATTTGAGTCCCAGCGCTGGTGGCTTGAAAACCACACCAGGAGGGACCACCACAGCTTGAGTCCCAAACCTGTTGACTTGCTTTCTCATTTTCTCTTTCAATCTCTCTCCCTCTCTCTCTCCCTTTGTTTCACTCTAGTAAGTATACCTGCCCTATAGCAAATTTTAAAAAGATAATAAAATTAAATAAATTATTATTTAAAAATAAAACCATGCGTGCGTGTACCCAAAATCCCAAAAGAAGGAAAAAATGGAGAAGGGATTGTAGCATGACCAACTATCTCCCATGGGAGTGCTTTCTTACTTTTCTCCCCAAGCATCCTTCTTCACCCTCACAGTATATTCACCCTCAGGCAAAACTGGAAAAACAAAAAAAAGAGATGATAGATCCAGAAAAAAAATAGATCACCATTTGGAACGTCTAGGAAAGTAATTGATTCAGAAATAGATCACCAATGAATGCTAAAATCATTGAGTGAAAAGTTGTTGGAGAATTATCTGAAAACATCGCTCTGGGACCAGGAGACAGTATAATAGTTATGTTGCTGAACTCCCACAGTTGATTGCAGTTCAAGTCCCAGAGCCAGTGGCTTAAAGTTCATGCCAAGCGCAAGTGTATGTGTGCTCAAAATTCTAAGAGAACAGACAAGAGGGGATTACGGACTGCATGGCCATCCCCCCAGGGGGTGATTTCTTGCTGTTTCTCTCTCTCTCTCTCTCTCTCATGAGCACACATGCCCTATAGCAAAAATCTCTCTAAAAAATAAATAAATATGGGAACCAGCAGTTAGTGTAATGGCTATGTCGCTGGACTCCCATGTAGTCGACCGCAGTTCGTGTCCCGGACCCAGTGGCTTAAAACTCACGCTGGGCGTGTGTG
>NW_006159934.1:443340-458565 GCF_000334495.1 Tupaia belangeri chinensis
GGAGAAGGGATTGCGGCGTGACCATCCCCCCTGGGGGGTGATTTCTCGCTTTCTGTCTCTATGTCTCTCTCTGTCTGTCTGGTGAGCGCACGTGCCCTATAGCAAAAACATCTCAATAAAAAATAAATAAATAAATAAATAAATAAAATAAAAACATTACCCCACACATTACTTAGTTACAAGAGTGAAAGTAACCTAGAAGCAGAGAAAGCTGGCAGACACCACCTTACCCAGTTGATCAAACTTGACATCCCCATTAATGGAACAAACTGATAACATGGTAATGAGAAGCATACAGCATGACCTCTGTGGTAAGAAAACCGACCAAAGGCATTAAACCAGAATCCCTCAAAAGAAAATAGGGCCAGGAGATGACATGGTGGTTGGGACAGCTGGATCTCACATGGCCAACTGCATGGTCCCAGTCCCAGACCAGTGGCTTGAAGGAAACACTGTGCTCATGTGCACACGTCCCCAAAATCTAGAAAAGAGAATGAAAGAAAAGGGATTGCAGTGTGTCCATCTACCCTGCGTGGATCAGCAGTCGTAGGAACAGAACTCAGTTGTGGAGTGAGGAGTTCCTGTACTAGGCCTACCACTACGAAGAGTAAATTTAAGTTACTTGTGAACACCTCGTGGTCATTTCTCTTTTTTTTTTTTTTTTAAGAGGTTTTTGCCTTAGGGCATGCACTTGCTGATATGAGAGAGACACAGAGACAATGAGAGGGAAAGTGAAAAATCACCCCCTGGGAAGATGGCCACACCACAAACTCTTCTCCTCCAGGGATTTTGGGCATGCATGTACACATACCCAGCATGAGTTTCAAGGGGCTTGAGTTCATGGGGCTTGAACAGCAGGCGGCCATGTGGGAGTCCAGCGGAGTAACCACTATACCATCTGCTAACCCTTTGTGGTCATTTCTTGATTTTTTTTCCTCTTTCTTCTCATTCTCCTCTTACTGTATCAAGATTCCAGGATGATTGGAAAGTTGCAAGTTAGAATTTCGTAGAATATCAATAAAATGGTGCTATGGAAGTCAATGAATTATGAGCAGGGTTTCTATTACACCTTTTCATTACCCTACATATTTCATTGTGGCTCTTCTCCAGGACTTGCTACACTATTTCTATCTAGTTCTCTGTAGAGGTCTATCTCCCTACCCAGCCTATGAGCCTCCTGAGAGAGGGACTCCTGATCTCCTAGGTCCTAGTCACAAAGTGCCTGTCACAAAGTGCCACATATGTGGGACCAGCAGGTGGCATGGTGGTTAAGGCGCTGGACATTCCCACATGGCCGACCATAGTTTGAGTCTAGGACCTGGTGGCTTGCTTCCTCACTTCCTCTGTCACTCTCTCTCTCTCTCTCTCTCTGGTCAAATTAAAATAAAATTAAAGAATAAAATTAAATGAACAATCCTTAAAAAAAAAAGAAAGAAAAGCATTAACAAAGTGCCATGAATGCCAACTGCTAATTCCCCTTGTTATTCTCTCTCCTAGTTACCTTTGGTTACACTTTTATTCGACAATTTATTTTCATTTATAGAAATTCTATTTGGTTCTTTTTCAAACCTGTCTATACACTTTGATTGTTTGTTTGTTTGCTATAGGGCATGTATGCTTGCCAGAAAGAAACAGAGAGAAAGAGAACGTTAAAAATCACCCCATGGGGGATGGCCATGCTGTTCTCCATTCTCCTCTCAGGATTTTGGGCACAATGCCCAATGTGATTTTTCAAGCCACTGGATCTAGGACTCAAACTGCACACTTGGCCATATGAGATCCACCTGTCCTAACCTCTGCACCACCTGCTGACCTGACCCCCCCCCCTTTTTTTTTTTAAAGGTTTTTGGGATAGAGCTTGTGCCCTCGCCAGAGAGAGAGAGAGAAAGTGAGAAATCATTCCCAGAGGGGATGGCCACACAATCCCTTCTGTTCCATTCTCCTCTTGGAATTTTGGCATGCGTGCACGTGCCCAGTGTGGTTTTCAGGCTACTGGGTCCAGGACTCCAACCATGGAAGGCCATGTGATAATTCAGCATCTTTTTATCTTTTTTTTTTTTTTTTAGAGGTTTTTGCTGTAGGGCACATGCGCGTGCCAGAAAGACAGAAAGAGACAGAGAGACAGAAAGGAAGAAATCACTCCCCGGGGGGATGACCATGCCACAATCCCTTCTGTTCCATTCTCCTCTTGGAATCTTGGGCATGCACGCTCATGCACCTGGTGTGAGTTTAAGCCATCGGATCCAACCTCAAACCGCGGTCGACAACATGGGAGTCCAGAAACATAGTCATTACACCAACTGCTGGTCACTGTGATTATTCAGCATCTTAACTATCTTGTCACTTACTGGCCCTACCTGGTCAGGTTTTATGGTCTCTTATTCATTATACTGTCAATAACAGTTTAAATATATTAAAATGTTTTATGACTATATATTGGTAATTCCAGTATCTGTAACATGCATTTGATAACTTGATAGCACATTATATTAAATTTTAAAAGAAGGAACCAGCAGATGGCATAATAGTTATGTCACTGGACTCCCATGTAGCCGGTCACAGTTCGAGTCCTAGACTTGGTGACTTTTTTTTTTTTTTTTAATTTATTCATTCATTTATTTTAATTTGACCAGAGAGAGATACAGAGAGGGAGGGAAAGTGAGAAAGCAAGCCACCAGGTCCAGTATTTGAACCACAGTCGGCCATGTGGGAGTGTCCAGCACCTTAACCACCATGCCAACCGCTGGTCCCCTAGACTTGGTGACTTTAAAACTCAGGCCAAGTGAGTGTGTGTGCATGCTGGAAATCCTGAGAAGAGAACGGAGAAGGGACTGTGGTGTGGCCATCCCCCCTTGGGGGTGATTTCTCACTTTCTGTCTTTCTGTCTCTCTAGTAAAAAATCTTAAAAAAAAAAAACAAAAAAACGGTAAAGAAAAGAATAGAGATGCTAATAGGACAGTAGAATTTGGATTTTAGTCTCATCCATGATACCTGGAGTCCCTATGAGAAATTAGAGAATACTGAAATGAAATTATTATTATTTTTTTTTGGAGAGGTTTTAGACTTGGTGACTTTAAAACTCAGGCCAAGTGAGTGTGTGTGCATGCTGGAAATCCTGAGAAGAGAACGGAGAAGGGACTGTGGTGTGGCCATCCCCCCTTGGGGGTGATTTCTCACTTTCTGTCTTTCTGTCTCTCTAGTAAAAAATCTTAAAAAAAAAAAACAAAAAAACGGTAAAGAAAAAAATAGAGATGCTAATAGGACAGTAGAAATGTGGGAGTCCAGCAACATAGCCATTACGCTAACTGCTGGTTCCCCTGAAATGAAATTCTTGAACATAGAGAATTCTTTTAAACCATAACTCTTTTGTTTTCTCTTAGGAATCCACAAAAAAAGGAATCCACAAAAAAAGGAACTCAAGGACAGAAAGTAGGTTTCTGGTTGCCAGTACTTGGGAGAAGGTGAAAATGAAGAATAATTGCTTATTGGGTACAAGGTTTTCATTTGGGGCAGTGAAAGGTGATGGCTGTATAACACTGGATGTACTTGGCACCACTGAGGAGTACACTTCAAATGGTAAAACTTTTATGTTATATATATATTTTTCCTTTCTTTCTTTTGGAGAGGTTTTTGCTATAGGGCACGTGCACTTACCAGAGAGACAGAGAGAGACAGAGACACAGAAAGTGAGAAATCACCCCCGGGGGGATGGCCACGCCACAATCCCTTCTCCTCCTTTCTCCTCTTGGAATCTTGGGCACATATACACACGCGGCGTGAGTTTAAGCCACCGAGTCCAAGACTCGAAATGCAGTCGACTACATGGGAGTCCAGCGACATAGCCATTACGCTATGTGCTGGTCCCCATTTTTCTTTCTTTTTTTAAGGTTTTTGCCATAGAGCATGTGCGTTAGCTGGAGAGACAGAAAGATAGTGAGAGGAAAAGTGAGAAATCACCCCTTGGGGGTATGGCCACATTGCAATCCTTTCTCCTCCATTCTCCACTTGGGATTTTGGGTGCAACTTGGCTTGAATTTCAAGCTACCACAACTGAAACTCAAATTGTGGTCGGCCATGTGGGAGTTCAGCGTCTTAACCACTACACTACCTGCTGGCCCCATTACGTATATTTTAGCACAAGAAAGAAAGTTAAAAAAAAAAAACAAAAAAACAACTTGTGGGAACAGCAGTTAGCATAACGGCTATGTTGCTGGACTCCCACGTAGTCGACTGCAGTTCATGTCCCGGACCCAGTGGCTTAAAACTCATGCCGGGCGCGTGTGCGTGCGTGCCCAAGATCCCGAGAGGAGAATGGAGGAGAAGGGATTGCGGCGTGGCCACCCCCCTCGGGGGGTGATTTCTCGCTTTGTCTCTCTGTCTCTGTCTGTCTGGCGAGCGCACACGCCCTATAGCGGAAACCTCGCAAAAAACAAAACAAACAAAAAAAAACTTGTGAATCCCTTCCAAACACCTAGGTCTGTAAAAAACATGCCCACTGGGGCTGGCAGGTGTCGAGGTGGTTAAAAGCGCTGGATTCCCACATGGTCGACCGTGGTTCGAGTTCCAGATCTGGCAGCTTGCTTTCCCACTTTCCCTTTCTCTCTCTCTCTGTCTGGTCAAATTAAAATAATAATAATAATAACAAATGGAAATAAATAAATAATCTTTAACAACAACAACAACAACAAAAACCCCACTGGTTGCATTCAGAGTGCATAGGGACAGAAGTACAATTCAAACCACACACAACTTCAAAGGGGATCTTGAAATCATTCTTATCAGAAGTGGGAGTAAGTCTATTGGGAGGGTCTGGCATGCAGTGACTTCACAAGCACTCAGTCATCACCCCCCAGCTCTTGCCCCCATGACCTTCAAGAATGAAACACTCAGATACCAATAAGACATATCTCAAATAGTTTAATTTTAAAAATATTCTATTCAGTGCTAAAATATGTCTTCACTCACTGTTGCCCATTTCCATTTTCTTAAACTTTTTTGAAACAAAAAATAAAATCACAAAGTTCAATTAAACATGCAGATTTCAAAGAAAAGGGAACTTTCTAGAAGTTTCTGAGCTGAAGGAGTACTGTTGTCAGAACCTCAAATTCTTGCTGGGGCAGAGGCTGTGGCAGGAGGCAAGGGATGCTGGAATGAAATGATCAGTTGAAAACAGAGAAAGCCGTGGGTGGGTATTATGTATGTGTGCGTGTGTGCATGTGCGTGCATAAGAGTGCTGGGGGAAGCGGACGGTTTTGGCGGGGAATGAAGGACTGTCGGTAGTCACGGAGCCCATGAGAGGCAGAACAACCTCAGGAATAGGCAGAAGTACCAGGACAGAAGAAATCCATATAGGCTTTCTGCCCTCACGTGGAGAAAAGCCCTTCCCTTCTGAGAGGAGCCTCCTCCCCTTGTCTCCAAAGACTCTACCCAGCCATTCTCCAACAGCAGCCTATAGGGCCCTGGCCCTATGGGAAAGTCCATGGATCTATAGTCTCCATTCAAGTTCAAGTAACCCTAGGCACGCTCTTCTCTGGAGGACGCCTTCCACATCTCTTTCTTCTCGCAAAAGCGCCAGCAGCTCAGTCCAGAGGTTCTGGAGCAGAGACTGCTACCTGGAGGTGATAGATGAGCCTTGGGATGGCTGATGTTCCAGCCTACTTGAGGTGCAAAAAGGACATGAGTGCTCCTCTTCTCGGGAGCAAGCAGACATAGGTGCCAGGGATGGGAAGATGATGCTACAACCCCAAGTCCTATGTCGGCCTTCCAGCCCAGAAGGCTTATATGTGCAGGCTCTAGACCCCAGTGCTTGCCCTTACCCTAGCAACACAGCACGGCCAGAACCAGAATGCAATAAATAGAGGCAGGGACCAGGAGGTGAAGGGCAGTGAGGCGGTGCTAGCTTTCTGATGCTGTCTGCGGTACTGCAGGTTGGTCCACACAGAAGCGCTTCAGAGGCGGGGCGCCTGAGTCTTCCTCTTCCTCAGTGATCTGAAAACAGCCAAAGTATGAAATGAAAGGGTCGTGCCTCTGAACCAGACCTCTGCACCCACCTGCATTACAATCCAAAGCCACCTTCAGCCTACTTAAGATGACCAGCTTCTTCCCCTACCTCACAACCCGGAGACACCAGTTTCCCTGGATGCCTCCACACAGAACTGGAAGCGCATTCAATGCTGCAGATCCAATTTCTCAACAGTCTTTGCTTTTCTCATAGAAACTGAAAAATCCAAAGTGACTCCCTACCTGTGTTTCTAATGGAACTGGTTCTTCCTTCGTGAGAGTAGGAGGTTCATCGGCAACTTCAGAGGCAGGCAGGGAGGGCTCTGTAAAAACAGCAGGGTCAGCTAAGTGCAGGACCTTCCAGAGGAGTCCTGGCCTCAACCTGGGAGCTTTTCTGAGTTATGTGGCGGGAAAAACACCGGCCTGGGAGTCAAACATCCAGGGCCATTGAGGTTGAGCCACAGTCTTGTTGAGGAGTCATAGTTACTAATGGTAAAGGGGTAAAATACAGCAAGATCACAGAGGATATAAATGCAAGGCTAGAGAGCTTGGCCTATTCTGGAATCAACAAAGCAGCTCCTCTTGTCACTCTCCAGCCTGAATATCACGATTCTAACTTAGTCTCCCAGTTTTATAAGAGGGCCAGTATGTGAATTAGACGAAATAATACATGTAAGGAGCTAAAAACAGTGTGTGGCACACACTAAAGAGTAACTCTAGCTGGCACTATGCACAGAGAAACTAGTTTGATCTTGTAGTCTAGGTGTCATCAACGGGCCACAGAATGGGAAAAGCTAACGAGGACCTAAACGCACACAAATTTTCTTTTTCTGTTTAATTATTTATTTTTTATTTTATTTATTCATTCATTTATTTTAATTTGACCAGAGAGAGACAGAGGAAGAGAGAGAGAGAGTGAGAAAGCAAGCCACCAGGTCTGGGACTCGAACCGTGGCTGGCCATGTGGAAGTTCACCCTTAATCACCAAGCCACCTGCTGGCCCTATTCATATGATTTTTTAAAAGAATTATACCAGGCATTGAACATGAAGTTCTTCACACAGAACCTGGCACTCAAATGTACTGTGTGCTTTCTTCTTTCCTTCCGTGAAAAAGTAAACTACAGCCATTCCTGGTTCCAGTAGGTGGCATAGTAGTTGAGGCACTGGACTCCCATATGGCTGACCACAGTTTGAGTCCCAGACCCAGAGGCTTGAATATCAGGCTGGTTGTTTGTTGTTTGTCTCTCTGATGAGCACACAGACCCTATAGCAAAAAAAAAAAAAAAAAAAAAAAAAGAAGTCAGTCATTCCCCTAAAGAGCCCAAGCTGTTAACTGTGACACACACTCTCTAACTCTTACTCTAGAGAGTAAGAAGTGAGGCCTGGGGCTGGCAGGTGGCTTGGTGGTTAAGGGCACTGGACTCCCACATGGATGACTGTGGTTTAAGTCCCAAACCTGGCAGTTTATTTTCTCACTTTCTCTCTCTCTCTGGTCAAATTAAAAATAGTAAAAATAGGGACCAGCAGTTAGCATAACGGCTATGTCACTGGACTCCCATGTAGTTGACCACAGTTCAAGTCCCGGACCTGGTGGCTTAAACTCATGCTGGGTGCATGTGCATGAGTGCCCAAGATCATAAGAGGAGAGTAGAGGAGAAGGGACTGCGGCATGGCCATCTCCCCTGGGGGGTGATTTCTCACTTTCTCTCTGTCTCTCTGTCTTTCTGGCGAGCACACGCTCCCTATAGCAAAAAAACTATCAAAAAATAGTAATAATAAATAACTTGAATAAAATAATTCTTTAAAAAATAAAAGGGGTGGGGGACCAGCAGTTAGTGTAATGGCTATGTCGCTGGACTCCCATGTTGTCGACAGCGGTTTGTGTCCCGGACCCAGTGGCTTAAAACTCACGCCAGGCGTGTATGCATGCATGCCCAAGATCCCGAGAGGAGAATGGAGGAGAAGGGCCTGTGGCGTGGCCACTCCCCCTGGGGGGTGATTTCTCACTTTCTCTGTCTCTCTATCTCTGTCTGTCTGGCGAGCGCATGCGCCCTATAGCAAAAAATAAAAGGGATGGGAGTTAAGCTTTATCTTGAAATAAAAACCTCTGAATTGGGGGGGGGATCAACTAATAAATAAAAAATTTTTTACAAAAAGTGAGGCCCCTCTCTAAGACACTATTCCTGGACCAACCAAGACTCACCCTCGAGGATCTCCTGGCCCAGGGTTGGGGGTTGGGAATCATCTGTGCGGAAGTCAGAGGTGTGTGCTGGGCTCAGAGACTCGCTCTGCTGAGGGCTGGGACTGGAGTTGGTACTGCTGTCCACCTTGAGCTGATAGACATCAGACACAGAGCTCTGGTTGCTATTTTCATCTGAAAACCAAACACAACAAGGCAACAGGTGAGGTGGTCATCTTTCTCAAGGGGAAGGCAGCCTAGAGCAAAGTCCTGCCCCCCTCTTAGGCAAGCAGGGACACAGCCAGCTGCAACAATCACTGCTATAGGCACCCACTAAAAGACAGAGGCAGTTGTGAGACTTCTATACACTGCAAACTAACAGCAGAGGGAAAAATAATGAATTTAAGCATTTTTAATTTCATGACATATATTAAACACCAGAAGTACTCAGAATCTTTTAAGTTTATGCAACATTTATACTTCAGGAAGGTCAAGATAGAATTAATCTCTTCTTTATCACCTGCCAATTACAGCTTTAACCTGGTATTATTCGCACTGCATGATGGAAGGGAGGGGTGTAGTAGCCCTGTCTCTGGTCAGAACTTCCCAGTGTTTCTCACATCACAAGATGTGTAGGAAAGGATACAATTGATCAGGCATGCTTAGATAGCTGAAGAAGGCAGGGGTGCCTGGAGATGCCAGCTCAGTTCTTCTGCTGCCTACGGCCCCAAAGACAAGCTCTCTCAGGGCTCAGTCTCCATCTGAGCTAAAAACATGAGAGTCAATGGCTACTCCTTCCTCTGCTTCACCTCCAGCAGCTAGCTGGCAGGTCAGATCCACCCTCTTGTTCTGGTATCACCTGTGCTATGCCCTCCTCTCCTGTGGCCTTGCCAGACCTCGCCCCCTCTGGCCCAGCATCCTGAGATAGCCATCCAACTTACTGTCCTGTCGCCTTCGGCCTCATGGACTCCAAACTATACTTCACATCCCTGCCAGAGTGGCCTTTCCAAACCTTCAATGGTCCCTGCTACCTGAAGGACACATTTCGCATCCTTGTGCTTCCTAGGGCAGGCACAGGATGGCCCTCTCACATGTACAAGTCCTTTCTGATCTCAGGCCTCCTTGCTTGCTATTCTCTCAGTCACACCTTCGGCTCCAGCCAAGGGGATCCTAGCCCAAGAGTCGCTTCCTGTGCAGCGTCCCTGCCCATCTGCTCCTTATGCTGCTCTGACTTCCTCTTTCCAGGCTCCTAGAAAGCTCTGATACATTCCAACATTCAGCATCACTTCCTCTGTGAAGTACTGCCTTCTCTGACTCACCTAGGTGGAAAGGACCACCTCCTCTTGAAGCTGTTGTTGCGTCCTGAGCACATCTGCATTTATTATTTCATACATATGTCTCCTCCCACTATGCTCTGTGGGGGCAGGCTCTGGGGCTTTCTTGCCCTTAACTCTCTAATGTACAACATAGTTCCTGGCACACAGTAGGAGTTCATTAAATGTTTGCTGAATGAAAAGATAGTGACTAGATTGATGAAATGGAGCATCATGTCTCTCGGAACTGGAACACTGAATATCCCCACACAGCTAAAGAGAACCCTTCCCTGGTACTCTCCTGCTGACATTACCCTTGATGGAGTTGCAGGGAGGGGAGAAGAGTTAACTGCATGCTGGGGTAGCTCCCAGTCTAGTTCCAAAGAGAAAGACTTAAGCCCACTCTAGTCTTTCCTCCTATAAAGAACACAGTAAAATGGAAGAAGCATTTTGCTATAAAAAGAATAAAGCACTGACACTTTTGAGCTTAGGTCTGCTGTCTTCTGTGAGCATCAGTTGCCTTAAACAGGGAAAACTTCCTGGTTTATATTACAAGCATATAAGGATAAAAATGAGAAGCTAAAGTGAGAGTGCTTGTAGACATTAACTGGCATGTGGACGTAAAGGTAACAGTGTACTGCAGTGGTGACACAGGTGGGGCTGGACTTGTGCTGATACTGGATAGACAGAAGCCTTGCTTCGATAACCTACTCTAAGACATCACCATGAAACATACAGCCTAAAGAAAAGTGATTCTGATCTAGAAAACCAGGATCTGACATAAGGCCCATCATTTCCTAGTTATGGAATTATAAATAAGTAACCTCATGTCTCTAAGTCTATTTCCTTAACTGGAATGATGAGGATATTATTATCTACCCTGCAGGTTATTGTGAGGTTTGAATTAAAAGACTGACGTAAAATTCCTAGCAAAATACCAGCAATACAGTAAGTACTATTATGAACTACCAGCAGGAACTATTCTTACTATTAATAAGTTCATCTAAATTTTTTGTTCCTGTGAGGAAGATGCAACTCACCCTGGAATTCAAGAAGGAGAGAGGAATTGGCTGAGGCATCAGAGGGAAAGCCATTAGATTCCCGGGCTGCTGAACTGTTCGATTTTGACTTTTCTTTCTAGAAAAGGAAAAAAAGAGGAACATGACAGAGCCAAGCAGGAGACTCACAAAGAGGGAGATGGGTACTGAGTGAGAGACCAAAGAGGTCTGGACTAGGACTAAACAGGAATCACGACGTGCTGCAAGAGCCCAAGGACCTAAGGAGCAAGAGAATCCTGGGCAAGGTGCTTCTCCTCAGGCCTCAGTGTCTCTATTTGCAAAATGAACCCTTCTAGTGCAGGTATCATGGATCAAAACTGAGAGGCAGATACTCTATCAGAGTTCCTGGGGTTTTCTTGTGCTGTGATCAAAATGCTCTGTCTGACCCTTCCCTATATAGGTGGGCTGAAACACAAAACATGTATTTGGGGAAAAGATTTCTGTTTTAGTGGCATAGCAGAAAAAAAGAGAGAGAGAGAATGGACATTTGATTGTCCAAAAGGAGTCATTATGCATGTAACACAGGCAGCAATAAAGAACAAAGGGGCCCCCGCTAGCTCTATTCCTAGGTAATCCACCCTCATCCACTCAAAATGTCTACTGCATGTCTACCTTTACCTGTAACATTGTTTCTCTCAAGCAGGACATAGGTGACATGTGTGGGGGAGCCCCAAGGGGAAGGTAAGTGCTACCCTGCAGCAATCAAGCCGAGGGTAAAGGAAAGAATCAACCTACACATTTGCCAAATGAGAGCATCCCAAAAGACACTGCTGAAATCTGGGTAGTCTCGAATTTGCCAGATCATATCTTTTATACATGTCTATTTATTGTAGGTGCAGGGTACTAGTAATAAAATTTAGTTTTTGTTAATAATGTTCAAATTTATCTCCGTAATAAATCAACTGCGCACATTTATGTGTCCGTACCTGCATCTTTCATATACGGATATATTTTTTTTTAATTGTCAGAGGATGCATGTGCTCAACAGATAGAGTGAGAGGGAGAAATCAACCAATAAGGCATGCCACAACGCCTTCTCCTCCATTCTCCATTCTGTCAGGGTCTTGGCCATGTAGGCATAAGTATCAGGCATGTTTTTCAGGCCACCAGGGCTGGAATTTGAACCACATTCAGCCATGTGGTATCCAGCTTCCTTAACCACTAGGCTACAGGGCTGGTCTGTGATCATGTAAAGTATATATCCACTATAGAAAATTCTGAAAATAACAGAAAATCGCCTGTGTAACTAGAGACAACCTGTACATACACTTTTATGAAAAAGGGTAACAATGTGGTATCACTTGCCTCTCCTCTACCCTTACCACATTACAAATATTTTCCTATGCCATTAAATAATCTGCTATAACATTCTTCATAATGGCTACAAAACTTTAAAGATATAAATGCACAATAACTATTGAATTCTCTACAATATGACTGTTAGTTTGCTTTTTTTTTTTTTTGGAGAGGTTTTCGCTATAGGGTGCGTGCGCTCGTCAGACAGACAGACAGAGACAGAGAAACAGAAAGCAAGAAATCACCCCCCAGGGGGGATGGCCACGCCGCAATCCCTTCTCCTCCATTCTCCTCTCGGGATCTTGGGCACACACGCACACACGCCCGGCGTGAGCTTAAGCCACTGGGTCCTGGACTCGAACCGCGAACGACTACGTGGGAGTCCACTGACATAGCCATTACGCTAACTGCTGGTCCCTGCTGGCTTAAGCTCACGCCGGGCGCGTGTGCGTGCGTGCCCAAGATCCCGAGAGGAGAATGGAGGAGAAGGGATTGCGGCATGGCCATCCCCCCTGGGGGGTGATTTCTCGCTTTCTGTCTCTCTGTCTCTCTCTCTCTCTCTCTCTCTGGCGACCGTAAGCACCCTATAGCGAAAACCTCTCCAAAAAATAAATAAATAAAAAGTTCATGGAAAATGTATGTGATGTAAAAACTATGCATGGGTTTCAATTGTTCTAGCACCCAAATTTGTACTTTAATTCCATTTTTCCACTATTTGAAGTCCCCTCATGGGTTCATTATCTTTCATATGTAAGAAACAAGCCTGACTTATATATGACCTATATTAAGTTTGTACCACTTTACTTTCTTATCAGCAATATCCCACTTCCTTGTCTCCTCCGCATTTTTTTCCTTGACCAATTTGTTTGTTTTTAGTTTTTTGTCATAGGACGCATGTATTTGCCAGAGAAAGAGACAGAGAGGGAATGTGAGAAATCACCTCCGGGGCGTGGCCACACCACAATTCCATCCCCTCCATTCTTCTCCTCGGATTTTGGCACACATACACACAACATGAATTTCAAGCTGCCAGGTCCAAGACTTGAACTGTGGTTGGATATGTGGGAATCTAGTACCATGCCATCTGCTGGCCCCGCCTGGTCCAATTTGGTCATTACTTCACACTTTTCCTAATCTAATAGATCTAGAAAATGGCAGATTACCATGGACTGCTAGAGGGTAGATAAACTGATGAATCTTAGAGTTTAGCAACCAGTGCAAACATTACAAAAACTGGAGACAGGGACTAGCAGATGGCATAAGGCTACATTGCTGGACTCCCATGTAGTCGACCGCAACTTGAATCCTGGACCTGGTAGCTTGAACTCACACCAGGCATGTGTGCATACGTGCCCAAGATCCAAGAGGAGAAGGGATTGCGGTGTGGCCATCCCCCCTGGGGGTAATTTATTGCTTTCTCTCTGTCTTTGTCTGTCTTTCTGGTGAACACACACATCCTATAATAAAAACCTCTAAAAATAAAAACAAAAACAAAAAACTGGAGACAAAGGTGGCTGAGTCTTGGGGAAGGAGAAAGAGAGCCTTCTAGCAATGTCCTTCCCTGACATATACACAATGCCCAAAGATTTAACTGTTGACTCTTGATCCCTACAGTAATGGCATCATTGGATCTAAGGATGTGTGGGGAATAAAAGGTTTCTCCAGAGCCTCCCCACAACTTTAACACACCAAAGTCTCAGGTTTGGGATACTTTGGACTCCCTGAGATGCTTGTTTCCAGAAAAAGGTAGCATCTGGAAGATTGGTACTGGAGGGTTCTCTGGGACAAGAAAAGACGGCAGAGTATGAAAGATAAAGGTTGAACTCTAAGGTTAACAAGAGGAGGGAGGGAACCAGCAGTTCGTGTAATGGCTATGTCGCTGGACTCCCACATAGTCGACTGCGGTTCGCATCCCGGACCCGGGGGCTTAAAACTCAATGCCGGGTGCGCGTGCGCCCAAGATCCTGAGAGGAGAATGGAGGAGAAGGGACTGTGGTGTGATCATCCCCCCTGGGGGGTGATTTCTCGCTTTCTGTCTCTATGTCTCTCTCTGTCTGTCTGGTGAGTGCACGCGTCCTATAGCAAAAACCTCTCAAAAAAAAAAAAAAAAGAAGAAAAGAAAAAAACAAAGAAAACAAGAGGAGGGAAAGCCAAGGCTTACATTTCCATCTTTCTCTCAGCCACATATTACAAGCCAAGGCAGCTAAGCATTCCAAGGACATAAAAGATAAATAAAACAGACAAGGGCCGACGGGTGATATCATGGTTAAGGGGCTAGACTCCCACATGGCTGATCATAGTTTGAGTCCTGGACCTGGTAGCTTGTTTTCTCTCTCTCTTCCTCTCTGGTGAGCACACGTGCCGTATACCAAAAAATAAATGAATAGCTAAATAATAAGATAAAATTTATATGAATAATTGTTTAAAATAAAAAGATAAATGAAACAGAAAAACTAACCAGGTATCAAAGGAAAGCAGGCACTATGAAAGACAATAAACATAATAACCTATACAAAAAGGAGCCGACCAATGGGACAGAAGAGCTGAAATTATTTTTTATTGTTTATCTATTTTTAATTGTTGCAGTATGTGTGCACTCGCTTGTGAGAGGAAGAAATAGAAGGAAAGTGAGAAATTATTCAAGGGGGATGGCCATCCTAGAACCCCTTCTTTTCCATTTTCCTCTTGGGATTTGGGGCACACATGTTCTTGGTATGTTTTTCTTTTCTTTCTTTTTTTAATAATTATTTATTTAATTTATTATTATTTTTAATTTGACCAGAGAGAGAAAGGGAAAGTGGAAAAGCAAGCCACTAGGTCCAGGACTCAAACCATGGTCAGTCATGTGGGAATCCAGCATCTCAACCACCATACCATCTACCAGCCTAGCCCAGTGTATATTTTTCAATCCAGGGGATCTGGGACTCTGACCTGAGCAGCTGGCCATATGGGATCCAGCTGCCTTAACCACCATATCACTGCCTGGCCCAAGAACTGAAATTAAATATAGTAAGTCTCTTTAGGAGGATAAAAATACTACTGGAAAGTTGTTTTAAAGAACAAATAGAGGGGGACCAGCAGGTACAGCAGGTAGTGTGGTGGTTAAGGTGCTGGACACTCCCACATGGCCGACTGCAGTTCGAGTCTGGGACCTGCTGGCTTGCTTCCTCCCCACCCCGTGCGTGTCTCTCTCTGGTCAAAATTTAAAAAAAAAAAAAAAAAAAAAAAAAAAAAAAGAAAAAGAGAAAAAAAAAAAAAAAAAAAAAAAATCACATCCAGGGGAAGAGTTAATAAAATAACTGCTTAGAACTTAAATGAGAATTTCGATGACAGTGCTGGGTACCAGATGCAAAATGGATATTAATTTAGGCACCTCCC
>NW_006159934.1:459564-464553 GCF_000334495.1 Tupaia belangeri chinensis
GAACTATAGTCAGCCGTGTGAGAAGCCAGCTGCCTTAACCACCATATCACTGCCTGGCCCAAGAACTGAAATTAAATATAGTAAGTCTCTTTAGGAGGATAAAAATACTACTGGAAAGTTGTTTTAAAGAACAAATAGAGGGGGACCAGCAGGTACAGCAGGTAGTGTGGTGGTTAAGGTGCTGGACACTCCCACATGGCCGACTGCAGTTCGAGTCTGGGACCTGCTGGCTTGCTTCCTCCCCACCCCGTGCGTGTCTCTCTCTGGTCAAAATTTAAAAAAAAAAAAAAAAAAAAAAAAGGAATATAAATAAATATTTCTAAAATTAAAAAAAAAGAACAAATAGTGGGAACTTCGCATGGCATGTAAGTGTTCAAAGTAAGTGAATGAGTTTAATAGAGTTTTTTTTAAGACAGATTTTTGCTATAGGGCACATGCTCTTGCCACACAGACAGACAGAAAGAAAGTGAGAACTCACCCCCTCAGGAGGGATGGCCATGTTGCAATCCCTTCTTCTCTATTCATCTCTCAGTGTTTTTGGCACATATACACACACACCCAGCATGAATTTCAAGCTGCTGGGTCTAGGACTCAAATCGCAGTCAGCCATGTAGGAATCTAGCAATGTAACCATTATGCCATCTGCTCGTCCCAATAGCAGAAGTAGATACAGCTAAAGAGATTAATGAGTAAACACCAGATTCAGAAACTCAGAATGCAACAGGAAAGGATAAGAAATGAAACAAATGTGAGAAAAGTTAAGATATGAAGCAGTTGGATATAAACATTATAGCATATTCTAACATGAGTCCTAGAAGATTAAACATAGAGAAAAAAATTCTAGAAGTTTCCAGGAAGACAAATAGATCACCTCTAAAGAATCCAGAATCAGGGACCAGCAGATGGCATAATGGTTATGTCACTGGACTCCCATGATTCAAGTACTGGGCCCAGCGACTTAAAACTCTTATTGGGCGGGACCAGCAGTTAGCGTAATGGATAAACTCCCATGTAGTCGACCGCAGTTCAAGTCCTGGACCCGGTGGCTTAAACTCACGCTGGGGGTGTGTGCCCAAGATCCTGAGAGGAGAATGGAGGAGAAGGGATTGCAGTGTGGCCATCCCCCCCAGGGGGTGATTTCTCGCTTTCTCTCTCTCTGTCTTTCTGGTGAGCACATGTGCCCTATAGCAAAAACAAACAAACAAACAAAAAACTCACACGGGGCACATGTCTGTGCATGCCCAAGATCCCAAGAGAAGAATGGAGGAGAAGAGACTGCAGCATGGCCATCTCTGCTAGGAGGTGACTTCTTGCTTTCTGTCTCTTGAACTCTCTGGCAAGCACATGCGCCCTATAGCATCAGCAGGATAGTAGATAGTAGATGGCATAATGGTTACATGCTGGGTGCCTGTACGTGTGTGCTCAAAATCCTAAGAGGAGAATGGGAGAAGGGATTGAGGCATGGCCATCCCTCCAGGGAGTGCTTTCTCGCTTTCTATCTGTCTGTCTCTGTCTCTCCAGCAAGCACACATGTCCTGTAACAAAAAATTTCTCTAAAGAAAAGAACCCAGAGTCAGGATGACATCAGATTTCTCAAGAGCAACACTGATTTCTTAAGAGCAATTGAGTCATAGGTTCAAAGTGCTAAGAGAAAATAAGATATTGTCAGAAAGTTTTCCCCACAACAGTCCTCTTTGACAAAACTCTTCAAAAATCAACCCCCTCTAAGGGTTGATTTCTCACTTTTCCTCTCTCATACTCTCTCTCTCTGGCAAGTGCACACACTCTATAACAAAAAACAAAACTAAAAAAAAGAAAAATGAGTCTAAGAGAAAGCCATTAGAAATACATACAAAGGGGACCAGCAGATGGCATAATGTTTATGTCACTGGACTCTCACATAGTCAACTGCAGTTTGAGTCCCAGATCCAGTGGCTTAAATCTCATGCCAGGTGCATGTGCGGTGCGTGTGTGCCTAAAATCCTGAGGGGAGAACGATAGAAGGGACTGCAGTGTTCCCATACCCCTTGGGGGGGTGATTTTTCACTTTCAGTCTGTCTTTCAGGTAAGCACACGTGCCCTATAGCAAAAACCTCTCTTAAAAAAAAAAAAAGAAATACATACAAAGGATTATTAACAAATTAATCATGTTTATTTAACAAGCAATAATGACAACACAAATATCTAAAAAGAGAAATTAAAGCGAAGGACAGGCTGGATAGTAGCATAGAGGTAAAATGCAATACTCTGTGAGGCTAAATCACACGGGAAGGTTCTGGACTTGCACTGAGAGACTTCCCTGAGTATGCCAGGTACACGTGTGCCCATGATCCAGGGATGGCCAAAGCTAGACGTGGACTACAGCAGTGGGATCCTGGTGGAGTGCTATCTTTTGTCTGCCTGTCTGTCTCTTTCTCTCATGGAAAAAATAAACAAAAAAGCTTAAAAAAAAAAAGTAACTTTAGAAAAAAAAAATTGAGTCAGCTGGTGGTGTGGTTATGGTATCTAGATCCTCACTCCTGCTATTTCTGAATAAACCTTTTACTTTGGAGAGTCATTCTTGCTGTCACTCAATTTAGGTTGATGCAAAGAATTAACATCTACCAACTCAATAAAATTAGAATACCAATTTTAAAAGAATAGCTAAAAAAAAACCTTGCATATTTGGAAACTAAAATCATTCTGCTAAATGACTTTAGTTAAAGAGGAAATCAAAAAGGAACTTAGGAAAACTTACAGTTGAATGACACTGTCAGTGACATTTTGACATTTATATATGTTGAAATTTGTGGAAGAAAAAGTGATTTGTTTGTTGCTGGGCTGTGTGCACATGCATGAGGCACACACACAGAGAGCACGAAAGTTCTCCCCAACAGGACCTGATCGTGCTGTAATCCCTTCTTCTGATTCTCTACCCCATCAAGATCCTGGGCATGCTTGCACTTGTCCAGCATGTAAGCCACCAGCGTCAAGATTCGAACCCTGGTCAGCCATATGGGATTCAGCTTCCTCTGCACAGTGCTTAAATGCTACATTACAGGGCCAGTCCATGGAATACAGTTATTAAAAAAACAGGGGCCAGCAGGTGGCGTGGTGATTAAGGGTGCTGGACTCCCACATGGCTGACCACGGTTCGAGTCCTGGATCTGGTGACTTCCTTTCTCTCTCATTCTGTCCCTTTCTGGTCAAATTAAAATAAATAAAGTTAAACAAAAGAATTCTTAAAAAAAAAAAAAAAATAGTGTGCGGTATGGTGGTGCACACCTATTATCCCTCTACTTGGAAGAATGGGGCAGGAGGATCCTGAGTTCAAAGCCAGTCGGAGCAACATAGCTAGACTCTGTCTCTAAAAATAAAAAACTGGGGCCAGGAGGTGGCACAGTGGTTAAAGTGCTGGACATTCCCACATGGCCGACTGTGGTTTGAATCCTGGACTTGGTGGCTTGCTTTCTCATTTTCCCTCTCTCTCTTCCTCTCTGTATCTATCTCTGGTCAAATTAAAATAAATAAAATTAAATAATTCTTTAAAAAAAATAAAAAACTATAAATAAGACAAAAAGCAAAGAAAAATGAGAAAAAAAAAAGAGCTAAGTGCTCAATATAATGTGCCAGAAAAAAAGAACAGAATAAACTCAATAAAACAAAGAAGAATTAATAATAATGAGAAAATTAATTAAATAAAAAACAAAGCAGGGTCAGTTAGGTGGCATGGTGGTTAATATTGCTGGATCCCACATGGCCAGACCCAGCAGCTTGGAAAATATGTCAGATGCATGTGTATGCATACCCAAAATCTCAAAAGAAGAACTAAAGAGAAGGGATTATGGCATGGTCATTTCCCAGGGGGTGATTTCTCACTTCCCCTCTCTCTCTTTCTCTCTCTCTGGCCAACACATGCACCCTATAGCAAAAACAAACAAACAAAAAAATTTTTAAAGAATTATTTTATTTTAACTTTATTTTATTATTATTATTATTATGGTTATGTTCTAATTTGACCAGAGACGGACAGAGAAAGAGAAAGTGAGAAAGGAAGCCATAAGGTCTGGGACTTGAACCACAGTCAGCTATGTGGGAGCCCAGCACCTTTAACCACCACGCCACCTGCAGGTCCCAAACAAACAAAAGGTTAAAGACCAACTGGTCAGCGAGGTAGCACAAAGGTCAAGGTGGCTGGATCCCATCTGGCCCAAAGCATGGTTCAAGTCCTGGACCTAGAAGCTAGCAAAACACCAGGTACATATGCATGTGTGCCCAAAATCCCAAGAGAATACTAGAGAAGAGATTGTAGTATGTCCATCTCCTCTGGCAGTTGATCTCTCATTTTTCCTCTTTCTCACTCTCTCTGCCAAGGGCATGTGACCAATAACAAAAACTAGGGGGGCCGGCAGGTGGCATGGTGGTTAAGGGCGCTGGACTCCCACATGGTTGACCATGGTTTGAGTCCCAGACCTGGAGACTTGCTTTCTCACTTTCTCTCTCTCTGGAAATATTAAAATAATAATAATAAATAAAGTTAAATAAAATAATTTTAAAAAGATTTTAGGAACAATGGGACCAGCAGTTAGCGTAATGGCTATGTAACTGGACTCCTATGTAGTCGACCGCAGTTTGCATCCTGGACCCAGTGGCTTAAAACTCACGCCGGGCGCATGTGCGTGCGTGCCCAAGATCCCAAGAGGAGAATGAAGAAGAAAGGATTGCGGTGTGGCCATCCCCCCTGGGGGGTGATTTCTCGCTTTCTGTTTCTCTGTCTCTGTCTGTCTGTCTGGCGAGCGCACGCACCCTATAGCAAAAACCTTTCAACAACAACAACAAAAAAAAGATTTTAGGAACAAGAGATGACAGATTACATTAAGGTGGGTGATTTCTCGCTTTCTGTCTCTGTCTCTGCCTTTCTGGTGAGCGAGCGCACACGCCCTATAGCAAAGATTAAAAAAAAAAAAAACTTTTAAAAGAATTATTTTATTTAAATTTATTTATTTTTTA
>NW_006159934.1:465164-472653 GCF_000334495.1 Tupaia belangeri chinensis
ATATTTATATATGTATATATGTGTATATATATATATACGTATATATGTATATATGTATATATGTGTATATATATATATATCCAGCAAGTGGCATGGTAGTCAGGAGGGTGCTGGATTCCCACATGGTCGACCACAGTTTGAATCTTGGACCTGGTGGCCTGCTTTCTCATTTCCTCTCTCTGGTGAGTGCCCGGACTCTGAAGCAAATTAAAAAATGATAATTCTGGGACCAGCAGGTGGCATGGTGATTAAGATGCTGGACACTCCCACATGGCTGACCACAGTTCAAGTCTTGGACCTGGTGGCTTGCTTTCTCACTTCCCCTCTTTCTCTCTCTCTGTGTCTCTCTGTGTCAAATTAAAAATAAATGAATAAATAAATATTAATAATAATAATACTGATAAATAAAATTAAATAAATCATTCTTTTTTTTGAGAAGAGAGGTTTTTACTATAGGGTGCACGTGCTCCCCAGAGAGAGAAAGCGAGAAATCAGCCCATGGGGGTATGAGCACTCCACAATCACTTCTCCTCCATTCTCCTCTAGGGATTTTGGGCACATTTGCATACATGCCTGAAGTGAGTTTCAAGTCTCTGGGTGCTGGACTCGAACTGCAGGGGAGTCCAGTGACATACCATTATGCCATCTGCTGGTACCAAATAATTCTTTTTTTCTTTCTTTCTTTCTTTCTTTCTTTCTTTCTTTCTTTCTTTCTTTCTTTCTTTTTTATTGAGAGGTTTTTCCAATAGGGCACATGCGCTCACCAGAAAGGCAGAGAGAGAGACAGACAGAAAGCAAGAATTACCCCCCCACCAGGGAGGATGGGCACAATCCCTTTTTCTCCAGTTTCCTCTCAGGATCTTGGGCACACATGCACACGCACCCGGCATGAGTTGAAGCCACCAGGTCCAAGACTCAAACCATAGTCGACTACATGGGAGTCCAGTAACATAGCCATTACGCCAAGTGCTGGTCCCCCAAATAATTCTTTTTAAAAAAAGGCATGTATCAGAATCAGAGAGACACAGACATATAATGCACATAGTACAATAGGTGGCTATATGGGTAAGAGTGAGTTTCAGAAAATGTTTTCTTGGGGCCAGCAGGTAGCATGGTGGTTAAGGCACTGGATTCTCACATGGCACACTTTGGTTCAAGTCCCAGACTTGCGGCTTGAAAATCACACTGGACGTGAATGTGTGTACACGCAGAATTCCAGAAGAAGAATAGAGAAGGGATTGTAGCATGGCCTTCCCCCTAGGGGGTGATTTTTTGTTTTCCCTCTCAGACTGTCTCTCTTTCTCACTCTCTCTAACTAGCACATTCATCCTATGGCAGAAACTTAAAAAGAGAAAATGTTTTCTTAAAGGGCCAGATGAGAACTATTTTGTTTTATGTGCAATTAGGTCTTGGTAACTACTTGACTCTGACATTGTGACTCAAAAGCTGCCACAGACAATAAGGATACCAGGGCCATAACTGCATTCTAATAAAATTATACTGACGGGCCAGCTGGTGGTTAAGGGTACTGGACTCACACATGGCTGACTGCGTTTCAAGTCCTGGACTTAGCCGCTTGCTTTCTTACTTTCTCTTGCTCTCTCTCTCTCTGGTCAAATTGAAATAAATAAATAAATGGATAAACAAAGTTAAATAAAGGAATTCTTTTTTTTTGGGGGGGGGAGAGGTTTTGGCTATAGGGCGCGTGCGCTCACCAGACAGACAGAGAAAGACAGAGAGATAGAAAGCGAGAAATCACCCCCAGGATGGTCACGCCGCAATCCCTTCTCCTCCATTCTCCTCTCGGGATCTTGGGCACGCACGCACACGTGCCCGGCGTGAGTTTTAAGCCACCAGGTCCGGGACACGAACCGCGGTCGACTACGTGGGAGTCCAGCGACATAGCCATTATGCTAACTGCTGGTTCCCAATAAAGTAATTCTTTTAATAAAAAAACAACTATACTGAAAAAAAAAAAAAAAAAAGCCAACAATACTGATAAACTCAGGGAACATACTAGGCTATGCTTTGTCAAGCCCTGGAAAAGCAGATTAGGTTAAGGGAAGGAATTAAAGAGGAAAAACAATAAATAAAAAGAGGCCTCACACAGACCAATAATGACAGAGGGTGCCTTGAACTACTTTCAACTCAGTTCTGGGGAAATAAATTATTTTACAATTAAGAGGCAATCAAAGAAAAGAAAATGGTACCTTTGTGTTGTTTTAATTTTCTTCCACACTTACCTCCTTGCTGTCTGTCACAGGAACCCACTTAAATATCCTAAGGGATGTGTCACCCACCGTCACCCACTTTTTCTCCCTAAAAGAAAGATACCTCTTAGAACTGATAAAACAGTAACACAGATTTTCTGTTCAGTTCATTGCTTGTAATCTTCTACCTCTCTGAACATCTATTCCTTTAGTCTGGAATGTCTTTATTTTTTTCTTCTTCTTCTTTTTTTTTTCTTTTTTTGCTATACGGCGTGTGTGCTCGCCAGACAGACAGAGAGATAGAAAGTAAGAAATCACGCAATCCCTTCTCCTCCACTCTCCTCTCGGGATCTTGGGCACGCACGCACACGCACCCGGCATGAGTTTTAAGCCACCAGGTCCGGGACTCGAATCACAGTCGACTACGTGGGAGTCCAGTGACATAGCCATTACGCTAACTGCTGGTCCTAAGTCTGGAATGCCTTTTAAACATGCCCTCCGTCAAATGATACCTTACCTTATGGTGCAAAATCATCCTTTTCAGGAAAGACTTCCCTGTCAAATTCCTTTGGTTATGACCCTGTATTTGCCATCTCTTTTTTTCTTTTCTTTTTTGAAGAGGTTTTTGTTATAGGGTGCGTGCGCTCGCCAGAAAGATGGAAAGAGAGAGAGACACAGAAAGCAAGAAATCACCCCCCAGGGGGGATGGCCACGCTGCAATCCATTCTCCTCTGGAGACTTCTGGCATGCACACACACGTGCCCGGCATTAGTTTAAGCCACCAGGTCTGGGACTCGAACTGCGGTCGACTACATGGGAGTCCAGTGACATAGCCATTATGCCAATTGCTGGTCCTTGTAATTTACCATCTCTCCTTGCACAGAGTTTGCCTTTTTCTCCTTCAGGGACTCCCCCAATATAGAGTACCAGAGTACCAACACATTTTTTAACTTGGTATTTACCTGGCATGATTTATTTATTTTCCAAAATTAATTCAATTCCACTGATATTTATGAAGTCCTACAACAGAAGGTGATAAAGGATATATGAGATATGGTTCCCCCTACCTGGAAGTGCATAAGGAATAAAAAAGGTAAGGAAGGAAATCGCTGCAATATGTGGAAGTTGAGAAAGCTGAAAGACACAGTGAGGCTAAGCTACTCCATGGAGGAAGAACTCCTACATCTCCTGTGGAACTCTGGGGCAAAACATAACTCCACTTAAAAATAATCGCAGGACCAGGGCTGGCAGGTGGCATGGTGGTTAAGGGCGCTGAACTCCCACATGGCCGACTGTAGTTTGAGTCCCAGACCTGGCGGCTTGTTCTCTCTCTCTCTCACTCTGTCCCTCTCTGGTCAAATTTAAATAAATAAATAAATGAAGTTAAATAAAATAATTATTTAAAAAAAATAATAATCGCAGGAGAAAGGCAGGATGCTGCTGCCTAGAAAAGAAGTGAGCTTCACACCACTTCTAGAAGAAGTAAAGGCAGAGCCTTAAAAAAAGAAAAATCATTTTCCTCCTCACAGACACAAACCTGGGAAAGACAGCAACATTCTATTGGGAACAGCGAGTACTCAAGCTGTGAGAGACAAGGCTGAAAGGTAGTTTGAGGCTGTTTGGAAGAAGGGATTAAACCTCAACCCGAGAGGTGAGGAGTACACACACCATGCTGCACTGTATTCTTTTTTTTTTAGGGAGAGATTTTTAATATAGGTAGGGCATGTGCACTCACTGGAGAGTCAGAGAGATGAAAAGCAAGAAATTACTCCCCAAGGGGGATGGCCATGCCACAATCCCTTCTCCTCTTGGGATTTTGGGCATGCATGCACACATGCCCAGTGTGAGTTTTAAGCTGCCAGGTCTGGGAATTTTAAGCTGCCAGGTCTGGAACTCAAACCATGGTAGACTATGTGGGAGTCCAGTGATATAACCATTACGCCATCTGCTGGTCCCACCATATTCTTTTTCACTTTCATGTGACTTAGTTTGTGTGCTTTTCTCTTTACCAAATATGAATTTTGTACTTTTAAAAAAGTAATTATTTATTTTTAAATTCCATTTGTTATTATCATTATTTTTTTTGTAATTTGACCAGAGATAGAGAGAAAGGGCAAGTGAGAAAGCAAGCTGTCAGGTATAGGACTTGAACCGCAGGAGGCCACATGGAAATCCAGTCCCTTTAATCATCACACCACCTGCCGGCCCCGAGTTTTGTACTTTTAATCATATGTGAGTCTTCAAAAAGTTCATAGATGGGAACCAGCAGTTAGCGTAATGACTATGTCACTGGACTCCCATGTAGTCGACCGCAGTTCGTGTCCCGGACCCGGCGGCTTAAAACTCACGCCGGGCGCGTGCGCGTGCGTGCCCAAGATCCCGAGAGGAGAATGGAGGAGAAGGGATTGTGGCGTGACCATCCCCCCTGGGGGATGATTTCTCGCTTTCTGTCTCTATGTCTCTCTCTGTCTGTCTGGCGAGCGCACGCGCCCTACAGTGAGAATCTCTCAAAAAAAAAAAAATTCCCCTTGTTCTCTCCCTCCTTTCCCCACCTCCTCTCCTCCTATCTTCCTCACCTCTTCTTCACCTTTCCTTCAAGAAAAAAAAAAGTTCATAGAAAATGTGTGTTACAAGAAAACTACATGAATTCCATTTTCCCATAACTTTCTGAAGTCCTCCCATTCTGTGAAAGGGAGAATATTACTGGGACCAGCAGTTAGCGTAATGGCTTTGTCGTTGGACTCCCATGTAGTCAACAATAGCTCGCATCCCAGACCCGGTGGCTTAAAACTCACGCCGGGTGCGTGTGCATGCGTGCCCAAGATCCTGAGAAGAGAATGGAGAAAAAGGGATTGCAGCGTGGCCATCCCCCCGGGGGGTGATTTCTCACTTTCTGTCTGTCTCTCTGTCTGTCTGGCGAGCACACGTGCCCTATAGCAAAAATAACCTCTCCCCAAAAAAAAGAAAAAAGAAAAAAAAAAGGGAGAACATTACTTATATGACATCCACTCTTCAGTGAAGCCCAGGAAAGAGCTCTGCATCAATAACCAACTGCTGGGACCAGCAGTTAGCGTAATGGCTATGTTGCTGGACTCCCACATAGTCGACTGCGGTTCGTGTCCCAGACCCGGTGGCTTAAAACTCACGCCGGGTGCGTGTGCATGCGTGCCCAAGATCCTGAGAAGAGAATGGAGAAAAAGGGATTGCAGCGTGGCCATCCCCCCGGGGGGTGATTTCTCGCTTTCTGTCTCTCTGTCTCTCTCTGTCTGACGAGCACACGTGCCCTATAGCAAAAAACTCTTAAATAAATAAATAAATAAATAAAATAATAACCAACTGCCTAATCTTATCCCTTTGCTAGAAAAGCTCCCAGAAGACACTGTCAAAGACGACATTCAAACCAGTAATTCTAACCTTTCTGCAGCCATAGCCTTTTTTGCTCATGGGTCTCTTCTCATATACTCCTTATTAAATTGTATGACGTTTTTCTGTTTTTTTTTAATAATGTTTCTGACCTAACAGCCAATTTGCCAACTTATAACTTCAATAAAGACCACAGGCTATTGGGACCAGCAGTTGGTGTAATGGCTATGTCGCTGGACTCCCATGTAGTTGACTGCAATTCGAGTCCCGGGCCTGGTGGCTTAAACTCACGCTGGGCGCATATGTGTGCGTGCCAAAGATCCCGAGAGAATGGAGAAGGGACTGCAACGTGGTCATCCCTCCTGGGGGGTGATTTCTCACTTTCTATCTCTCTGTCTCTCTCTTGTCTTTCTGGTGACACATTCCCTATAGCAAATACCTCTCAAAAAAAAAAAAGATCATAGGCTATTAATCTTTTCAATCTTATTGCTCCATTACTGCTAAAAATATAGACAGGCAGAAATAAATTTATAGAACAGATTTTTATATGAAAATCAATTTTTTAAAAGGTATTTTGATCATTTCAGAGATAATTATCTGGAGATTGGCCTTTGACTGTGCCTCTTCTCCTGTCTTCATTTAAAGGTCCCACCAGGGGCCAACAGGTGGCGTGGTGGTTAAGGCGCTGGATCACACAAGGCTGACTTTGCAGTTTGAGTCCAGGAACCAACAGTTTGAGAAACATGCTGGGCTGGGACCAGCAGATGGCATAATGGTTATGTTGCTGGACTCCCACGTAATTAACCACATTTCAAGTCCCAAACCTGACAGCCTTAAAAGTCACTCTGGACACGTGAGCATGTAAGCCCAAAATCCCAAGAGGAAAATGGCGAATGGAGACAGGATTGTGGCATGGTCACCCAGGGGGTGATTTCTCACTTTCTGTCTCTGTCTCTCCAGCAAGCACATGTGCCTAACAGCAAAAAATCTGTCTAAAAAAAAAAAAGAAAAACATGCTGGGTGCATGCCCAAAATCCTGAGAGGAAAATGGAACAGAAGGGAATGCAGCATGAGATGATTTCTCACTTTGCTTCTCTACATCTCTCTTTCTCTCTCTCTCCAGCAAGTACACTTGCCCTGTGACCAAAATCTAGAAAAATAAATAAAAAATAAAGGCTCCCGCAAGTAAAAAAAAAACTATCCTAAGAGACAAACATACCACTGGGAGTGGTAAATATGGCAATGGCAGAATCCCTTCCCACTCTGGGTTAAGACTACATAAAGAGGTCCACCACAATAGCACACACTGGACAGTACTGCTTGGCAGGCTGAGGCCACAAAGGAGGCCTAAGTTTGAATCCTGGTCCACCTTGAAAAGCCAGGTATCACAGTGTGCACCTGCAGTCCCAGCTACTCAGTAGGCTGAGGTAGGAGAATTGCTACACAGCAAGATCCTAAAACACCACACATGCTACATAAAAAAAGAGGAGTCTATTATGGAAAGCGTTTTAATTTCAACCTATCTGCAGAAATCCATCTATTTCTCATTGGGTCCTAATGAGGTAAAAATGACAGAGATTATCATTACACTCACAAGCAAAGTCATAAGAAGGGATTTAAAAAAAAAAAGAGACGAAAGAGACGAGTCTTGCCTAAGATCACTCTCTAAATCACTATTAAGGCCCTACAGGCCCTACAACTCCATCTAGACCTGATTAAAACAAAATACCCGTTCTGAGCTTGCCTACAGTGCTCTTCGATATTCTCCAAGGCGTATAAAAAATATGTGTGTAAGAAAACTAACAAAAGAGACTCCTTCATTTCAAGACGTTACTTCTCTAAGCCTGCCAGGAAGAGAATGAATGGCTTATTTTAAGGGCCCCTGGTATCCTTAACAAGTATTTGTTCTCAGCAGG
>NW_006159934.1:472684-485050 GCF_000334495.1 Tupaia belangeri chinensis
AGAACTAAACACAGGAAGTGGCTTTGTCACAGATCTGAAACAATTTCTGAAAGTTTCCAGTCTGAATTTGAAGTTTAAAAAAAGCTAAATAGAAGCCAGACAATGGTGCAGCAATAAAATACACACTCTGCAAGGCTGACCCTTGGGAAGGTTGTGAGTTCTCATCTGGAGATCTCCCTGAGTACACAGGCATATGTCCGAGTCAAGGGCTGGCTGGAATATAGAATATCCCTGTTAGGTTTACTGTCTCCCACCTCTTCTCCCTCATGGAAAAAAAATAAATTAAAAAATATACATATATAGGGACCATCAGTTAGCGTAATGGCTATGTTGCTGGACTCCCATGTAGTTGACTGCGGTTCGCATCCTGGACCCGGTGGCTTAAAACTCATGCTAGGCGCATGTGCATGCATGCCTAAGATCCCAAGAGGAGAATGGAAGAGAAGGGATTGCGGCGTGGCAATCCCCCCTGGGGAGTGATTTCTCACTTTCTGTATCTCTCTCTCTCTTTCTGGCGAGTGCATGCACCCTATAGCAAAAACTTCTCCTAAAAAAGAAAAATTAAATTAAATTAAAAATTAAAAAAAAAAAAAAATCCTGGACCTGGCAGCTTGCTTTCTCACTTTCCTCTCTCTCTCTCCCCCTCCAGCTCTCTCTCTGGTGAGTGTATGTGCCCTATAGCAAATTAAATAATAATAATAATAAATTTTAAAAATTAAAAAAAAGAACAAAAATATAGTCTGGGGAAATTGGAGTTAATTCCTGAATAGTCCACACTATTTTTCAATCATTCAATGAGGGAACCAGCAGTTAGTGTAATGGCTATGTCACTGGGCTCCCACGTAGTCGACCGTGGTTTGTGTCCCGGACCTGGTGGCTTAAAACTCACGCCGGGCACGTGTGCGTGCGTGCCCAAGATCCCGAGAGGAGAATGGAGGAGAAGGGATTGCGGCATGGCCATCCCCCCTGGGGGGTGATTTCTTGCTTTCTGTCTCTCTGTCTCTCTCTGTCTGTCTGGCGAGCGTACGCGCCCTATAGCGAAAAAAACCTCTCCAATCATTCAATGAATGAGCTTGGTTTTTTTGAGGAGAGGTTTTTGCTATAGGGCACGTGCGCTTGCCAGAAAGGCATACAGAGAGACAGAAAGCGAGAAGTCACCCCCCCAGGAGGGATGGCACACACATGCACGCGGCATGAGTTTAAGCCACCGGGTCCGGGACTAGAACCACAGTTGGCTATATTGGAATCCAGCGACGTAGCCATTATGCCATCTGCTAGTGCCCTCCCCCCACCAAAAAAAAAGAGCTTGTGCTAGGCTTCAAGGACATAAGGAACAAGATACACATCTCTACCCTTACAGAGTTAGCATTCAGCTGGAAAGACATCAATTCTACAATTAGTCACTTAATCATTAGGATTAACCTCATCAAATGATCATTTTTGTCAGTTAGTCAACTACAGATAATGTCTTATGGGTCAAAAACTACTACAAATGTGGAAAGCTCTACAGAGGGTACCTAGCATAGACTGAGTATCTTGAAAGGTGACCCTGAGGAAGCAACTTCTGAGCTGAGCTAGCTGAGCTAGGAGTTAACTAGGCAAGGATGAAAGAAGGGGAGAAGGACAGTGCCAGACAGCAGGAACAGCAATGTGGCTCCAACTGAAAGATCACAGACAAGTGAGGCAGAAAGAACTTCATTTGGTCTTTACCTTAAAAGGAAGAAGAGGCCACTGGAGCATTGTTTTCTAAGCAGAGGGTACTAAAAGATGTTTACTTTAGGGGCCAGCAGATGGTGTGGTGGTTAAGGGCGCTGGACTCTCACATGGCCAATCATGGTTCAAGTCCCAGACATAGTGGCTTGCTTTCTCATTTTCCCTCTCTCTCCTCTCTCACATTCTGTACCTCTTTGTTTAAATTTAAATAAATAAAGTTAAATAATTATTTTTTAAAAGTTCACTTTAAAAAGGTTACTCTTGTATTTAGAAGTGAGAAAAATGAAGTCACAAGGTGCACTGTGCTGAATGGACTGAGAAATGAGCAAGAGCAGAAACAGGGAGACCACAGGAAGTTTCCAGGTGAGAGAGGGTGGTCCTCTGGCTTGGACTGCTGGTGTAAGGGGGTGGGGGTGGGGGGGTTCAGAGATGATGAAGTGAAAACAGGTTTATCAGTCTTCGATTTCACCAAAACAGGTGGATTAGACGTGGAGGGGAGAACCGTGGATTATTTGATTAGTATTTACACACACTCTACACTTTTTTTTTTTTTTTTTTTGAGAGATTTTTGCTATAGGGTGCGTGCGCTCACCAGACAGAGACAGACAGAGACAGAAAGTGAGAAATCACCCCCAGGGGTGATAGCCACGCCGCAATCCCTTCTCCATTCTCCTCTCAGGAACGCACGCACATGCACCTGGCACGAGTTTTAAGCCACCAGGTCCGCGACTCAAACCGCAGTCGACTACGTGGGAGTCCAGAGACATAGCCATTACGCTAACTGCTAGTCCCTTAACTTTTTTTTTTAAGAGAGATTTTTGCTATAGGGCATGTGCACTCACTGGAGAGACAGAGATAGAAAGTGAGAGATTACACACACACACACACACACACACACAGGGGCTGCAACCCCTTCTCCACTCTCCTTTCAGGATCTTGGGCACACACGCACGTGCACCCAGCATGAGTTTTAGGCCTCCTGTCAGGATTCGAACCATGGTAGACTATGTGGGAGTCCAGTGACACAAACAGTACACCATCTGCTGGTCCCGACTCTTCAAAAGCGCTTAGATATTTTAAAAAGGGGCAGGGGCCTAGCTACAGAAGTGCAGCCTTTTGCATGATACTCTAGGAGAGACCCAAGGTATGGATCCTGGGGAGACCTTAACATGCCAGAGTGTGTCTGCAATTCTGGATGGCAGGAAGGCTGTGGGAGACTGGCAGCATGGCAAGGCACTGTGGAGGGTACCTGTCTGTCTCTCACGGAAAAAAATAAACAAAAAACAACGAGGCTGTCCTGTAGCCTAGTGCCAATCCTGCCGGCAGCTTCGGAAACACACTAGCAAGAGCGCATGTGTACCTAAAATCCCAACAGGACCAAGAAACGGAAAAGGGAACACAGTGTGACCACACCCCATGGGGGTGGGGGTTACTTTCTCTCTGGCACGCACGGGGCCCTTTAGGTACAATTAAAAAAAAAAGAACTTCCGTCCAGTGGGGAAATGGACAAATAAACACAAAATCCGGGGTGCTGTTACCCTTAAAGAGGGTAGTAGATCAGGGGCGGGAGGGTTTGGGGAAGGCTTCCCGGCTTTTAAACAGTAATGAACTAAAGGGCTCAAGGTGTTAGCTTCTAGTTTAACGTGATGTTGCACTGGAATTACTGAAACAAAACAGGCGCCTCCTTCCAGACTTCTCTAACAAACCCTAAAGCTCGGAGAGAAACGCCTGCGAAGGTCGGGCTTGTGGGCCGAACATTCAGGGGTATAGGAGTTTTCACTCGATGACCTCGCTGGCTCCCCACGACAAGATTTACCGAGAAATGCTCATTAAACTTCAACGACTTAATATATAGAGCGTTCAGTCTGACGGACTGAGACCTCTCGATGATGCGCTGCCATGGGACAGTTGGGAAACGCGCGAGAGACAGCAACACAAGACTAAGGAGGCCGGGTGCGCAGCCCCAGTTCCACGGACCTAAGCGCCGGCACCAAAGCAGGAAGCCAGCAGCCCCTCCCAGCGGCGCGCGGCCGCAGCAGGTGGGAGGGCCCGCGAGCCGGGCGGCCCGCTGATTGGCCAGGCCTGTGCGCCCTCTGACCTCACGCCGACGCCAGCGCACCCTCCTCCCGCCTTCTCCTGCCCCCTCCCCCAGCGTCGGCCGGTCGGCTCCCACCCTGCCGCCAGTCGGGGGCTCTTCTGGGCCTGGGCCCGACCCTCGCTAGCGCCCTGGGCTTTGGACCCTCACCATTTCCGCACTTTCTCGATGGCCGCCATCACCTTCTTGATGTCGTCCCTCCGTGCGCGCGTGCGCGAGGAAGCGCGCGCACTCGCCCGCCCCTTGGGGCTTGAAGTCTCCTCGCGCCTGCGCACCGCGCCCCAGGCGTCCCTCCCGAGTGCCTTGGGAGTCCCCTGGGCCCCTAGTGGGCTGGGGTGCGCGGCTAGGCGGCTGCACGTGCTTCGCGCGGGACCAGGTGCGAGGCGCTGCCAGCGGGGACCTTTCCCAAAGGATTTGGAGGTCAGCGTCTTGTTGTACTGGCCTGCGTTGCTGCTACCATGTATGTTTTATGAAGACCCTAGTAGAGCTGAGGTTCCACACCATGCAGTGCTGCTGCCTCTCCCATCCTGCACCCTGGCCTTCACTCACTTGTACCCTGCCTGGATACTTCATCTCTTCACCCAGTGAACAAACTATTTAACTCTTTAAACGTCCAGTTCAAATCCCAGGCTTCCCAGTTATTCCAGAGTTTCACCTAGAACAGCACTCTTATTCCACTGCCTCGTAATTCAGCAATTGTTGATTAAGTTATACATTGTATAAGACTGTACCAAACGCTGAGTCCGTAATGTGTTTTTGCTTTCAAAGGGCTTCCAGTTGAGTAGATCATACAGACCGCAAAACAAGGATTTAAAATGCCACGTGGGGGACCAGCAGATAGTATAATGGTTATGTCGTTGGACTCCCAAGTAGTCCACTGCGGGTCGAATCCCAGACCCAGAGGCTTAATTAAAGCTCAGGCTGGGCGCATGTGTGTGTGCGTGCCCAAGATCCCAAGAAGAGAAGGGATTGCTGTGTGACCATTCCCCCCCCCCCCCCGTGGGGGGGCAACTTTTTGTTTTCTCTCGCTTTGTCTCTCCTGTGAGCACATGTACCTTATAGCAAAAACTAAATTAATTAAACTAAATGCCATATGATAAATACTAGGCTAACAGAAGTACAAGGTACAATGACAGCCCTAATGTAGGAAAAGTAACCTTGAAGCTGACCTCTGAAAATACAGTAGATGCTGGGGACCAGCAGTTCGCGTAATGGCTATGTCGCTGGACTCCCACGTAGTCCATATGGTTCGTGTCCCGGACCCGGTGGCTTAAAACTCATGCTGGGCGCATGTGCGTGTGTGCCCGGGATCCCGAGAGGAGAATGGAGGTGAAGGGATTGCGGCGTGACTATCCCCCCTGGGGGGGTGATTTCTTGCTTTCTGTCTTTATGTCTCTGTCTGGCGAGCACACGCACCCTATAGTGAAAACCTCTCAAAAAAAAAAAAAATACAGTAGATGCTATCACTCTAAGACCTAACTGTCCACAGACACTGTCTAATACATGTGTGAATGTTGAGTCTTCGTGCAGCTCTTTTTCTTTGCCTCTGCACACACACAGGCAGGCATTTACTGGTGTTTATGCAGAGGGATCCTGTAGCAGCTGTTTCAGGAGACTTGAGAAGCAGGTTGGTGGGTGCCCTCACTTCCACGGAAACACCCTTCTGTGCGCCCTCAAAGAAGTGCCTAGCTAACCGTAGCTTGACACAACTCTGATTATGCCTTTCACGATCCACCAACACCAGAGCTTCTAAGCACATTGTGGTCCTGCTGTTGAGAGGACCAGGAATAGCTTCTGTTCGACTGAGAAGTGGGAGAGCTGCACCAGAATGTGGAAGGAAAGGATGATTCTGGAAATATCAAGATCAAAGGTGGTACATCTGTTTCTCAAGCCAAAATGATCTAAAAGAGCCCAACCCAGGCACTGCCTGAGTATTTGCCATATGCCCTACAGCCATGGACACTGTGGGTGGCACAGAGATGAGTAAGGTGCACTCTCTGACCTAGAGGCAAAGATAAGGGAAGAATAGGAAAATAAAATACAGGCAGAACATAGTGCTATGAGAGAGACCAGCTCTCCAGACTTCTCCAGATCTGTTCATGGGTCCCCCGGTCCAGACACAGAGCCCCAGACACCTGAGTATTCTCTTAACCCTTGTCCAAGTCCTAGCTAACCTCACCCCTGAGGTTTCTCTTGCGCTTTTTAAAATTATTGCCAGCGGGTGTGTGCACTAGCTAGAGAGAGGGAGGCAGAGAGAGAAGGAGAAAGCACCTCCCAGTGGTACAAAACCAAGCTCCAATTCCTTAATTTCTCCATTCTGTTAGGATGTGGGGCATGCATGCACACGTGCCTAGCATGTTTTTCAAGCTGTAGTCAGCCATGTGGGATCCTGTGCCCTTAACCTTTAGGCTATGGGGCCAGCCCCGCCACATACACCCACACACGGAAGTTTGTCATCAGTTGCTGCTTTTCTACTGCATAGCCCACAGCTCCTCTCATCTACACTAGCCTCCTGCACCCATCCTTCCTCCAGTCCATTCTGTCAGTCATTTTTCTCAGGCCATCCACTGCCCCAAAGTCCCAGAGATTCCTGTTCCTTCCCATACTTGTCCCTAGACTTACACCCACCTAAACTCCCTCTCCTCAGAGTGATCAGAGTGAGCACCTACCAACTATTCTTCATGGACTACGCAAATGCCCCTTTAAAAAAAAAAGTCACACCTCAAGTTCCCCAGATGAAAAGCCCAGCTAGATGCTGAGGACGATGTAGAGAAAACCAGCCCAAACCTCGGGCAACTTGCATTCAAGGCCATGGCGTCCCTTCTCATTTAAGTGTGAAAGCCACAGTGGCCTAATGCCAGGCAGTCCCCACAGATTCTGTTCTCACCTTCTATGACTCTATCCTTTGCTGTCTCTGCGCCAACTACACTCACTACCTCACTCATCTAAAAATGCCCAGTCAAGCTCCTGCAGGGGCTTTGCACATCAGTTCCTTCCACCAGGAACAGCTCCTCCAACCCATATCCATATATTTGCCTGGTTCACTCCCTTAGCTCCTTCACGTCTTTACTCAAAATGTTGTCTTCTCAATGCAGCCCTCCCTGGCCACTAAGACTGCAATATTCATATCCCCAAACATTCTTTCTCCAATTTTTTTACAAAACTTTTTTTGGGGGGTGGGGATTAATTTTTGTTATATGGTACGTGTGCCCTCTGGAAAGAGATACAGAGAGGGGAGGTGAGAAAATACCTCCTAGGAAGGATGGCCACACCACAATTCCTTCTCTATTTTCTTATACTGCACACATACATACTGGGCATGTTTTCAAGCTGATGGGTCTAGGACTCAAGCCTCATAGTTGGCCGCGTGGAACCCAGTTGCCTTAGCCACCATGCCACTGCCTGGCACATCTAGAACATTCTTCTTAACTAATTTTTTTTTTTTGGAGAGATTTTTGCTATAGGATGCATGCACTTGCTGGAAAGACAGAAAGTGAGAAGTTACCCTCCTAGGGTTGATGCCATGCCGCAATCCCTTCTCCTGCATTCTTCTCTTGGGATTTTGTGCACGCATGTACACGCGCTGGGTCTGGAACTCGAATCAAAGTCAAATACATGGAAGTCCAGCAATGTAACCATTACACCATCTGCTGGTTCCATAACTTCAGTATTTTACTTATCCATCTTACTTATTATCTCTCAGCATCTTCATGAAAGTGGCAACATGGTCCATTTGCTTTGTTCACTGATTATTCAGAGCCTACATCCAGTAGGTGAGCACTAAATATTTATTGAATGAATTAATACCCAACTTTGATGCTCTTCACTTCCACGAAGTCTTCTCCAGTTCATCTCAAGCAGAAAAAAGGACACTTCCCTTCTGTGCACCCCCCACCCCCCACCCCGGAGGACTCTCAACATTCTGCACCATACGCTGTTCTTCCCTCAGAGGCAGGAATTTCCAGGACAGGAAGATACAAAGCCACCAGGTGGTGTGGTGGTTAAAGTGCTGGACACTCCCACATGGCTGACCACAGTTCAAGTCCTGGGCCTGGAAGCTTGCTTTCTCACTTTCCCTCTCTCTCTCTGTCTCTCTCTCTCTCTCTCTGCTCAAATTAAAGTAAAATGAATGAATAAAAATTTTTTTAAACTATTAAAAAAAAAAGAGAAGATACAAAGCCACAACACTGAGTAGACATTAGCATGTGCTCTTGAAGATCACATGATGGATGCCAGCAGGTGGTGTGGTGGTTTGGGAGCACTGGACTAGTGCCGGACCTGATGGCTTGCTTTCTCTTTCTTCACTCTCTCTCTGTCCCTCTCTGGTCAAATTAAATAAATAATACGTAAAGTTAAATAATAAAATTATTATTTTTTAAAAAGATCACATGATGTATTCCTGCTTAATCGTAGTCTGAAATTCTTTTGTTGTTGTTATAAGGTGCACGTGCATGCCAGAGAGAAGGAAAGTGAGAAAGTATTGCCTGATGGAGATGGCCATGTGGCAAGCCCTTCTCCCCCATTCTTCTTTCAGGATTTTGGGCATGTACACACATGTGGAATGTCTTTCAAGCCACTGGGTCCAGGGCTTAAACTACATTAGTTGGCCATGTAGGACCTAGCTGCCTTAACCACCATGTCACCGACTGGCTCTGAAATTCTTTTACTTCTTCATTTGCTCTTTACTATCTGCTAAAATGTCAGTCTCACAAGAGCAGAGGCCCCATTGTTATGTTCACCATTACATCCACAAGGCCTTCATATAGGCTTGGCCTAGAGGAAGTACTCAAAAATAGAGTTATTAAATAGAGCCAGCTCTGTGGCATAGTGGTTAAGGGAGTTGGTCAACCACATGCTCTGAATCCCAGCCCCACAAGCTTGAAAACATGCCAGGTACATGCCCAAGATCCTGACAGGATGAAAAAATGGTGTAGAAGGCATTGCAGCATGACTACACCCCATTGGCAGGTGCTTTCTCCCTGCCCCCTTCTCTCTCCTAGCACATTCACCCTCTGGCAAAAAGAAAAAAGTTACAGAACAACTTTTCATAGCCAACTATGAATGAATGAATGAATGAATGAACACTGTTTTTCCTCACAGGTTCTCTTTCATATCAGCTGTTTTCTCCCTTTCTGCCGTGTACATGTATCTTTAAATCATCCCACATTTTTTCCCTTTATGAGAGAGGGAGACAGATAGAGATAGGTATCCCTGACAGGGTCTTGCTGTATCACAATCCTCCTGCCAGGATTCCAGGCAGGCACTACTGCATCTGGTCTGTTCAGATTGACCTGGAACCAAACCCAGGTCTCCCATGTGACCTCCCACCTCCCTGGCAGTGATGCTACCTGTGTGCCACCAGGGCTGGACACCACATCTCATTTTCTTTTATTTTTTTAAAAAAATTATTTATTTTAATTTCATTTATTATTTTTCAATTTCACCAGAGAGAGATAGGGAGAGAAAGGGAAAGTGAGAAAGCAAGTCACCAGGTCCAGGACTCAAACACAGTTGGCCATGTAAGAATACAGCACCTTTGGGGCCAGCAGTTAGCATAATGGCTATGTCGCTGGACTCCCATGTAGGCGACCGTGGTTTGCGTCCTGGACCCGGTGGCTTAAAACTCACGCTGGGCACGTGTGCGTGCGTACCCAAGATCCCCAGAGGAGAATGGAGAAGTGATTGCGGCATGGCCATCCCCCCTAGGGAGTGATTTCTCGCTTTCTATCTCTCTGTCTCTATCTGTCTGTCTGGCAAGCGCACATACCCTATAGCAAAAACCAAAAAGAATCCAGCACCTTTAACCACCACGCCACCTGACGGGCCCCCCCCCCATCCATTGGGAAAATCCCAGTTCCTTTCCCAACCAGCACACATACCTGCCTCAGGCCCATCACACCTTTGATTAACATGTTTCTTTTCAAATCCTTTCAGTGGCTCCTTGTTGCCCAATTCAAGCTCCTATCCTAGCATTACAGGCCACACAGGGCTCCAATCATGATCTCAGTCATGGGGGAAAGAATGCTAGGGGACAGAAACCCTGGGTCAACACTCCAGCTCAGATATTTTCTCATCTGTGGCTTTCGTAGGTCACCTAACCGTTTTTTGTTTGTTAGTTTGTTTGTTTTCCCGCTACAGGACGCGTGTGCTCACCAGAGAGATAGAAAGTGAGAAATCACCCCCCTGGGGGATGGCCAGGCAGCAATCCCTTCTCCTCTATTCTCCTCTCGGGATCTTGGGTATGCACACACACAAGCCTGGCATGAGTTTAAGCCACCAGGTCCGGAACTCAAACCACAGTCGACCACATGGGAGTCCAGAGACATAGCCATTCCAATAACTGCTGGTCCCTCTATTTGTATTCTTACCTTGGCCTTACAAATGTTGGGATGGGCCTGGTGGATAAAGGTATGTACTTTTAGTACCAGACAGGTCTGAATTTTAAAATCTGGGCATACCATTTGCTGGTATGTACCTTGGGCAATCAACTTGGGACTTTAATTTACTGATGTTAATACACTTTCAGTAGCAAGTAAGAGTATCCTGACTCAAACTATTCATAAGCAGGAACTTCTTGGCTTTCAAATCCAGTGGTGCAAACTTGAAGCACTGTCTGGATTCATTACTCAACAATATCACCAGCAGATGGTCTCCTGACATCTTTCGGTTGATTTCCTGTTAGCTTCATTCTCAGTCATGACTACACGTAGTAACATACTTACATCCCACTTACTAAGCAATTTCAACAAAGGAATTAAAAATAGGGAACTGGGGGGGATGGGACCAGCAGGTGATGTAATGGTTATGTCACTGGACTTCCACATAGTAGATCGTGGTTCGAGTCCTGGACCCAGAAGCTTAAAAGTCACACTGGGCACATGTGTGCATGCACCCAAGATCCCAAGAGAAGACTGGAAGAGAGGAGACTGTGGTGCAGCCATCCCACCTGGGAGGTGATTCTCGCTTTCTATCTCTCAGTAACCAATTCCACATTATTTTCTAGAATGTGGCCAATTTGAGGCAGTGTCAGGTCTATCTAGTACTAAATGAAATAATCCACCACCCTGGCAATTCATCAGTGTGAGAGCTCAAAGAATTCAGACAAATGGAATTAACTTACAAGTTTATTTTAGTACAAAATTTTTTTTGAAAATTCATGCAGGTTTTTTTTCCCCACAAATGGTATTTTCCATGAACTTTTTGAGGATTCTCATAGCGTCTGCTTCCTATTTACCCCCTGTAATCTCCAACTGTAGAAAAATCCTTTTTTTAATCATTTAACTATTTCAGTTTTTTATTTACTTCAATTTTGACCAGAGAGGGACAGAGCAAGAGAAAGAGAGAAAGCAAGCCGCCAAATCCAGGACTTAAACCACAGTTGGCCATGTGAGAGTCCAGGGCCCTTAGCCACCATGCCACCTGATGGCCCCTGAAATATCTTTAAAAAAAAAGGGGGGGGGGAACCAGCAGTTGGCATAATGGCTATGTCGCTGGACTTCCATGCAGTTGACTGTGGTTCAAGTCCTGGATCTGGCGGCTTAAACTCATGCCTGGCGTGTGTGCATGTATGCCCAAGATCCCGAGAGGAGAGTGGAGGAGAAGGGATTGCAGCATGGCCATCCCCCCTGGGGGGGTGATTTCTTGCTTTCTGTCTCTGTCTTTCTCTGTCTTTCTGGCAAGCACACATGCCCTATAGCAAAAACCTCTGGGAAAAATAAAAAAATCTTTTAAGTAAGTTTTACCTTGAAAACTGAAAATTGACCAGGATTATCAGTAGGCCTTTAACTGTGCACTTAAGTTATTTTTTCAATTTTTGACAACTGATAAAAATAGGCCATCTAATTTTTTTGTCTGTTGTTTTTGCTATAGGGCATATGAGCTTGCTAGAGAGAAAATGAGAGAGAAAATGAGAAATCACCTCCTAGAGGGGATGGCCATGCTACAATCCCTTCTCCATTTTTCTCTTGGGACTTTGGGCACAAATGTATATGTGCCCAGTATGTTTTTCAAGTAACCAGGTCACGATTTGAACTGTAGTCAGCCATGTGGGATCCAGGCACCTTAACCACCACACTACTTTGTTGGCCCCCACCATTTTTATTTCCCCAACTCTTTCCTTTTTTTAATTTGCTATATGGTACGTGTGCTTACTGGAGGGTTGGGAGAGAAAGCACCCTCCAGGGAGATGACCACTTTGCAACCCCTTTTCCTCTCAGGATTTTGGACACACAAGCACACGTGCCCAGCATGTATTCATTTTTTCAAAAATAATTATTTAATTTTGTCATTATTATTTTTAAATTTGCTACAGGGCACATGCACTCACCAGAGAGATAGGGAAAGTGAAAAAGCAAGCCACCAGGTCTGGGACTCAAATTGCGGTTGGCCATGTGGGAATCTAGTGCCCTAACCATCCACTGTGTCTCCTGCTGGACCCTCCTAATGTGTTTTTCTTTTTAAATTTGCTAGAGAGAGAGAGACAGAGAAAAAGAGAAGGAAAGTGAGAAAACAAGCCACTCGGTCCAGGACTTGAACTGTGGTTAACCAACTTGGGCCCG
>NW_006159934.1:485089-496691 GCF_000334495.1 Tupaia belangeri chinensis
TTTCAAAACCACTGGGTCTGAGACTTGACCCACACAGTCAGCCATCTGAGATTTGGCTGCCCTAACCATTAGGCTACGGAGCTGGCCTGCCTCCTCCTATCTTTAAAAAAAATTTCTGGAGGGTCAGCAGGTGGTGTGGTGGTTAAGAGGGCTGGAATTCCACATGGCCTACCGTGATTCAAGTCCCAGATTCGGCAGCTTGCTTTCTCACTTTTTCTCTCTCTCTGTCCCTCTCTGGTCAAATTAAAATAAATAAATAAAGGTAAATAAAATCATTCTTAATTTTTTTTTTTTTCTTTTAATGCTAGAGGCACACAAATGTGTGCAACAGAGAGAAAGAGAAACACTCCCCATTGGGGTATGGTTACTCCACAATCCTTTTTCCTCCATTTCTCTATTCCATCAGGATCCTGGCTACACATGCATGTGCTTGTGGCATGTGTTTCAAGCTTCCTGGGATTCAAACCATGGTCAGCCATGTAGGATCCAGCTCCTTTTGCACAGCAATTAACTACTGCACTATGGTACTGGCTCACCTCCAAATCTTTATTTTGAAAAATTTCAAATTCACAGAAGTTGAAATAGGAGTATAAAAACGTGTAGCCTCTGCTCTACATCAACATCCAAGAGAAGCAGCAGTATCTTTATTGAGAGGAGCTCCTGTCCCCAGGAAGTCTGCATCATGACCATTCGTAGTACGTTCACTCATCTCATCAGAAAGTTACAATGCTGCAAGGTAGGCAGGACAAGATTTATTCTCATTTTACAGATAAGAAAACAAATTCAGAGGTCAAGTGCTCTACTGTTCCAGGTCTCAAGTCAATAGTGACTTGGATGAAATAGACCTGAAGACTCCTAACTTCAGTAACTCAACAGCTTAGTCAGTCCTCTCGGGTAATGGCAGAGCTGCCTCTCAAAATAGATACGTAAAGAAAAAGTGAGTCTCATTTTCTGACAATCAGAAAGTAAAGACTCACCAGGTTCCATGTGCATAGCATTATCAGTCAAAAGCCTGTGATTAGGAACATAAAACCACAGTGTGGACTGGAGTGGGAAGACACAAAATGGATGCCAACATTTCTGTCAATTGCCGCTGGTTTGAGTTCTGCACTAAGTGCTTACTCTGTCCCAGAACTGTAAGATAAGTAAGGGTAAGGGATAAGACAGACAGACAAGAATTCTGCCCTGTGGAACTCCCACTCTAGTGGGTTAGTTGACAATCTAGAAGCTGCCATGGGAGGCCAGGAAAATGTATCTGACCCACATTTGTGTTTTATGTGGTCCATCCAGTGCTTAATTTTTTCTTTTTTTAATAAGCAGCCAACTACCAGCTCCTCTGAAATCTGCAACTTCTGCTGGATCCCATGAGTAGCACCTTCCACCCTATCCCTAGGACACATGCCCTTCAGCTCACTGCTCCCACTGTTTCCTACTGCCTTCCACCCAGATGGCTATGGCCCAATTCTCACATTTGTTATCCATCTGACATCCATAAGCATTTCAGTTGAAACCCCTGACGCAAATATCCAAACAAGATCATTTCAGATAACATTACAAAATACAAAATGCATAAAATTAGCTAATGTGACGGTGTGATACCATTGGCGGAAAGTGCTACTTCGGATTGGATGGGCAGAGAGTATCTCTCTGAAGTTCATCTGAAACCAAGAACTAAATTACGGCAAGCATGACAAGTCTGCCAGCAGGAAACAAAAATGTTTCCAAGGAACAGCATAGCTATAAGTCCAACTTAAGGCTGGAAAGAACTTAGCTTGTTGAACAGCAAGGTTGTGGAATTCATAGAAAACAGCCAGACATAGGACTTTGGATACCATGGTTAAGATTTTTGGGTTTTATCCCAAGTACAATGGGAAGACTTTGGAGAGTTTTAAATAGGGAATAATGTGATCTGGTTTACATTTGCAACGATCACTCTGCTATTTAGAAAAGTAATTTAATGGGGCAACAGAGAAAGCAGAGACCGATTAAGAAGTTATTATGGGGGGACCAGCAGTTGGCATAATGGCTATGTCGCTGGACTCTCATGCAGTCAACAGCGGTTCGCATCCCAGATCCAGTGGCTTAAAACTTACGCCGGGTACGTGTGCATGCATGCCCAAGATCCCAAGAGGAGAATGGAGAAGGGATTGCAGTGTGGTCATCCTCCCTGGGGGAGTGACTTATCGCTTTCTGTCTTTCTTTCTGGTGAGTGCATGCACCCTATAGCAAAAACCTCTCCAAAAAAGAAGTTATTATGGGGACCAGCAGATGGCATAATGTTTATACTGATGGACTCCCACAGGGTTGACTGTGGTTCGAGTCCCAGACCTGGTGGCTTAGAACTCACACCAGGTGTGTATACACGCATGTTCAAAATCTCAAGATAAGATTAAAAGAGGAAAAGATTATGGCATGGCCAACCCCCCCTGGGGGGGAGTGATTTTTTGCTTTCTCTGTCTCTCCAGTGAGTATACACGGCCTATAGCAAAAATCTCTGTCTAAAAAAAAAGAAGTTATCATGGTCCAATATGTAACAGTGGCTAGGACCAGAATAGTAATAGAGAAGTTGGAGAGAAACAACAGATTCAGAATGTGACCCAAAATAATTGTGTTCTGAGTGGATGGTAGGGTGGTAACAAAAACAGTAATCAAGGATAACCCTAGGTTATGGCTTATTTAAACATTCAGAGTTGGAGATAACAGGGAAGGTCCCAGTTTTCATGAGAAAATAAGACTGACTTTGGATGAATAAATTTTGCTTAGAGTCAAATCACCTAGATTCCTTATTGCCCTTACATCTTATATCCAAGCAGTCCTCAAATATAAAAATTCAAACTTCGAAATAGTTCATCTCTTTTTGAAACTATCCCTTCAACTTGATACCTACTGATTCTGTCTTGGTTCACGCCTTTCTCCTGCTTTGCTTTTACAACAGTCTGCTGTAACTATGACTAAACTAACAAAAAGCATTTCATAGGCGTGCCTGTACCCCTCCCACCAGCTGTCTTTGATGGCAGGGACCATCTTCCTTAGCCTTACATCTTTTCAAGGAGGTCCCAGAAAAGACTACTCCATTTTACAAATAAAAAAACTGAGGTCCAGAAAGAAATCCCTTAGTGAATCCGTGTGGAGCCCAGCCTTCCCCTGACTCCACACACGATTCTGTCACTGGAAGATTTCCCCATCTCCCACACTTGTAAAATCTCTGCTTAGTGTTCAGATGCTCCCTGGGTTTTATCTTCACAATGACAAACTTCCAGAAGTGTTAGGGTATGTTTCACAAGATCAAAAACCATGTATGTTCTCTCTCCTCTCTACCACCTTCCTCAGTGCTGGGAGGGAAGGTAAGAGTCCACCCATTAGGGCCCAGGAAAGAGAAGCACTTTGGTCCTTGGGCTAGGAGAAAGCACAATCAACAAGGACAAAGAGACTGAAGTAGATAAGAGTTTCAATGGGGAAAGAGAAAAGAGGGGCCATCAGTAAAAAATTAGGAGGCTCTTTTCAAAAGGCTTCCAGCTGGGGAGAAAGGTGGCAGCAGTGGTGGGAGCAGGTGGCAGGTCCTTCCTGCAGTGCCCTGCCAATCATTTCTTCTGGGGCCCAAGGCTCTTCAGGGCCTCCTGGGCCCGGGTCAGCCTCTGCTGCAGCATTTGGCGGGTGCTCTCATTGGAGGCTCGCTTCAGGAGGCCCTGTGTCTCCTCCACCACTGCCCGGTGGCCAGGGGTGTTGTGGAAGATCCTCACCGCCCGGTCCCCAGAAGAAGCCAGAAACTGGCCAGTGATGTCAAAGGACAAGTCGGTGATCGCCTCCCCATGGACCTGCTCGAAGCACTCCTCCTTCTCACCCCGCCGGGTGTTGAAGAGATGGATATTGCTGCCACTGGCCAAGGCCAAGACCTGGGCATCAGGGGAGAGCGCCAGGCGGCACAACGTGGTGCTCGCCTCTTCGAAGCGGCCAGTCCTCAGCAAGTAGGGGTCCTGCTGCTTCTTATATTCCACATCTGTGTCCCACAGTTTCCACGTCCCATCCTTGGAGACAGAGGCCATCCTGCAGCATGGAAAATCACAGCTTAAACCCCAGCACACCTGTACATCCTGGCAGGGAGGGCACTAGGACTGCCTAGGAAGGTCTAGTTAGGACCAAGTCTACTTCCTGTCAAGGCACAGGCATCCCACCCACTTCAGAGCTGCAGTAGACAGGAAGAGGAATCCTGGTTGCCAAGAGGGGCCATCAATTAAACCTCAGAGCGGATGCACTCACCTCCGAGAGTCCTTGGAGAAAGCAAAAGAGTGGACAGCTGCAGAGTGGCCCTTCAGCTCAAAGGCTCGTACTACCTCCTGGAAGTCCCCCTTCTTCCCAAAGCGGACTTCCCAAACCTTCACATCCGGGGTGAAACCACATGAGGCCACAAACCTGCCATACAACACAGATTCCCTTAAAATTTTATTTTAAGAGTATTTTGTTCATAGAAACCCCTTATACCTTCCCAAACCTTCTACCCAAGAGAGTTGATCATTCCATAGCTAAATCACACTGTACTTTAGTGTTTTCATATACGTGATCTCAGTTCGTCCTTATAGCCTTGCTCTAAGGCATACTGCACCCACCTCCAACTTTTTTTTTTTTTTAATGTAAGAGGGTACAGGGAAGAGAGAAAGAGAAAAAGAAAGAACATTCCCTCTGGCTGGCAGGTGGCATGGTGGTTAAGGGGGCTGGACTACCACATGGCCGACTGAGGTTTGAGTCCCAGACCTGGAGGCATGCTTGCTCACTTTCTCTCTCTCGTTCTGTCCCTCTCTGATCAAATTTTAAAAATAAGTAAATAAATAAATAAAGTTAAAGTGAAATAATTATTTAATTAAAAAAAAAAAAAACAATAAAAAAACACTCCCCTAGTAGGACCTGGTCATACCACAATCCTTTTTCCTCCAATTCTCCATCCTGTTAAGATCTGACTTTTTTTTTTTTTTTTTTTTTTTTAGATGCTGTAGGGCATGTGCACTGGCCGGACAGACAGAGAGAGACAGAGAGACAGAAAGCAAGAAATCACCCCCTGTGGAGAGGGGATGGCCACGCCGCAATCCCTTCTCCTCCATTCTCCTCTCAGGATCTTGGGCATGCACGCACATGCCCCCAGCGTGAGTTTAAGCCACTGGGTCTGGGACCTGAACCACAGTAGACTACGTGGGAGTCCAGCGACATAGCCATTACACTATCTGCTGGTCCCCTGACATGTTTTTTCATCTGATGGAGCTGGAACTCAAACCCTACTTGGTCATGTGTAATCCATCCTTTTCTGCACAGCACCAAACCACTTTGCCAGGAGGCCAGCCTCTACCCCAACATTTTAAAAACTATAGATGAAGAACCAGAGACAAAGCACTTGAGGTGGCTTGCATGAAATACCCTTCTACAAGCAGGAAAGCTGGGCCTTGCATCTGGAGTCAGGTGGGTCTCCTGACTCTACCTGGCCAGCTCCCCAGCCCTTAACCTCCCAGTCTCAGAAGCCAAGGCCCTTCCTTCCTCACCTGCTACAAGGGGAAACAGCAGCATGTGTATTGTTCATCTGATTGGTGTTGATGGTAGACAGCACCTGGCCTTTCAGACTCCAGATGAGGATGGTTGTGTCACTGGAGGCAGTCATGATGAACTTCCCTGAGTGGGAGGGAGTGACGTGAGCTAAGAGCAATGACCACTGTCATTCTCCAAAGAGATAGTTGGGAGGGGACTTTGAAAATTAACGAAAAATGGAATTAAAATACAAGCATATTTTGGTACAAAAAAAAATCAAAATCCATGCATAATTTTCTTTCATAACAAGCATGTTCCATGAATTTTTTGACGACCTTTCCTACAAGACTTCTTTTTTTTTTTTAGAGGTTTTTGCTATAGGGCGCATGCACTCGCCAGACAGACAGAGACAGACAGAGAGATAGAAAGTGAGAAATCACCCCCCAGGGGGTATGGCCACGCCGCAATCCCTTCTCCTTCATTCTCCTCTCAGGATCTTGGGCACGCACGTACACGCGCCCGGCGTGAGTTTTAAGCCACTGGGTCCAGGACGCAAACCACGGTCGACTACGTGGGAGTCCAGCGACATAGCCATTACGCTAACTGCTGGTCCCCCTACAAGTCTTCTGCTGCCTCAAGTAACCGTGCTCCCCTCCCAGTCTAAGAGTCACCAAAGATTAAGAATTTTTGCTGAAGACTGTGGCTTTTATCTGCTTCCCCTGTGGATTTGCTATGATTCCTAGGACTCTGAGGGAGAAAATAACCAGGTTGTTGAGAGCCAGAGCCCCTTTGTCACACTGGAGTTGAGAAAAACTCATGCAGCGTTAAAATCATTCAGCCAATAGAATGGAGCCATTTCTTCATGCCTCTTACCTGTGTTGGCAATGCCAATGTTGATAATGGACGCCTTGTGCTTTTTAGGAAAGTCCTCTGGGGTGGCTGTGAAGGTGTAGCCCCCATCCTCTCTCTTGGTCATCTTGAAAACACGGAGGGTGTCCCCATTGGCCAGCCAGACAATGAAGGCTCTAGGGACAGGCAGCAGACAAGTCAGTCCCTCATCCAGACACAGAGACCTATGGCTCCATGTCCTATGCCAAGTTTAGGGGAAAAGCAAGATCTTCTCTCATGACCTACAGTCAAGCCTTACAATATAACCCCTTGGTTTAAACATCTTTTACAACTCATCAAAAATAAGATTTTCAGGGGGCCGGCAGGTGGTGGCCCTAGTTAAGGGCACTGAACTCCCACATGGCTGACCATGGCTTGAGTCCCAGACCTGGTGGCTTGCTTTCTCAACTTTCTCTCTCTCTCTCTGGTCAAATAAAATAAATAAATAAAGTTAAAAATAAAATAATTCTTAAAAAAAAAAAGATTTTCATAGCTTTGACGCCTTTTGGTTCTCTCTGGGATTAGAAAACCATGATAGTTTCTGAGACTCATCTGTAAGGCAAGAACTGGTACTTTCTAGATAAGAAGGGATCTGCCTGAATCTGCTTCTTCGCAGCCTAGTGGCATGGCCCTCCAAGCAGCCCCAGGCAGTGTTCAAGTTATCTGAATGCTTCCTTTCTGCTTTCTGCCACTCCACGGGGGTCCTTGGGGTCCCTCCTCACTCATTACCCTGACTCAGTTATGAGAAGGCTATAAGTCTGGGGCTGGGCTTCTGCAGGCAAACCTGAGGCTCAATCCTGTCCCACCTGCAATCAGGGCTGAAGCGCACCAAGGTGGCGTGGTCCAGCTCCACGCTGGCTCTCATGCTGCGGTGTTCCCGCTGCAGAAAGTCCTTGGTGCTCCAGATGCGAACAGTGCGATCGTCTGCACACGTGGCCAGGTACTTGCCATTGCTGCTAAAGTCCATGCAAGATATGTTCCCGCCGTGGCTCTAGGGGAAGGGTTACAGGATGTATGAATAAGAAGCACTTGGACAGATGGGTAAGCCAAATCTAGTGCCATGACTCTGGGGCCCTATTGCCTGGATTAACAGCAAATGGAGGATGGGTTGGGATAAGAAGGGATAAAATGAGGTACCAGCAGATGGCGTAAGAGCTATGTTGCTGGACTCCCACATAGTCGACCATGGCTTGAGTCCCAGACCTGGTGGCTTGCTTTCTCAACTTTCTCTCTCTCTCTCTGGTCAAATAAAATAAATAAATAAAGTTAAAAATAAAATAATTCTTAAAAAAAAAAAGATTTTCATAGCTTTGACGCCTTTTGGTTCTCTCTGGGATTAGAAAACCATGATAGTTTCTGAGACTCATCTGTAAGGCAAGAACTGGTACTTTCTAGATAAGAAGGGATCTGCCTGAATCTGCTTCTTCGCAGCCTAGTGGCATGGCCCTCCAAGCAGCCCCAGGCAGTGTTCAAGTTATCTGAATGCTTCCTTTCTGCTTTCTGCCACTCCACGGGGGTCCTTGGGGTCCCTCCTCACTCATTACCCTGACTCAGTTATGAGAAGGCTATAAGTCTGGGGCTGGGCTTCTGCAGGCAAACCTGAGGCTCAATCCTGTCCCACCTGCAATCAGGGCTGAAGCGCACCAAGGTGGCGTGGTCCAGCTCCACGCTGGCTCTCATGCTGCGGTGTTCCCGCTGCAGAAAGTCCTTGGTGCTCCAGATGCGAACAGTGCGATCGTCTGCACACGTGGCCAGGTACTTGCCATTGCTGCTAAAGTCCATGCAAGATATGTTCCCGCCGTGGCTCTAGGGGAAGGGTTACAGGATGTATGAATAAGAAGCACTTGGACAGATGGGTAAGCCAAATCTAGTGCCATGACTCTGGGGCCCTATTGCCTGGATTAACAGCAAATGGAGGATGGGTTGGGATAAGAAGGGATAAAATGAGGTACCAGCAGATGGCGTAAGAGCTATGTTGCTGGACTCCCACATAGTCGACCACGGTTTGAGTCCTAGACTGGTGGTTTAAACTCATGCTGGGTGCGTGTGCATGTGTGCCCAAGATCCTGACCCAAGAGGAGGGTGGAGAAGGGATCGTGGCATGGCCATCTTCCCTGGGGCGGGGGTGATTTCTAGCTTTCTGTTTTTCTCTATCTGTGAGCGCATGAGCCCTACAGCAAAAAAAAAAAAAAAAAAAGGAAGAGATAAAATGAGACAGCCCCACTGATTCTTTTTCTTTTTAAAGAATTATTTTATTCAACTTTATTTATTTATTTGTTTTAATTTGACCAGGGAGGGACAGACCAAGAGCAAGAGTGAGAGAATGAGAGAGAGAGTGAAAAAGCAAGCTGCCAGGCCTGGGACTTGAAGCAGGGTTGGCCATGTAGGATTCCAGGACCCTCAACCACTATGCTACCTGCTGACCCCCCCCTTTCTTTTAAGAGAAGTTTTTGCTATAGGGCACGTGTGCTTGCCGGTGAGATGAGAGACAAAAAGCGAGAACTCAACTACCAGGGGAGATGGCCATGCTGCAATTCTTCTCCTTCATTCTCATCTTGGAATTTTGGGCATGTGTGCACATGCACCCTACGTGAGTGTTAAGCTGCCGGGTCATGGACTCAAACTGTGGTCGACTACATGGGAGCCCAGCAACATAACCATTGCATATCCACTGGTCCCCATCCCCACTGATTCTGACCAGAAGCTGAGAGGTCCGTAATGCACAGATAATTATACAAGGGGGCGAGTCTTGGGTCTGCGCACTGCACTTGGGTACCTGCATACCTTCAGAGCTGCAGCCAGGAGGCGGTGGGTGAAATTGTGTTGTTGTGGCTTTTCTTTGCGAATCCGCTGCTGTTTCTGCTTCTTGGACCCTGAGGATTTGTCAGGTGGAAGTCCATTTGCTTTTTGGCCTAAAAGGAAGGGCCATGTCATTCATCCACGAACTTATAAGCATCTGAACCCATGATTCACCAAGCACTGAATGAAGCAGTAAGAGATGCCCCTCGTCTCTGAAACAAAAGAGTGTATGATGTGGGGAAAATGAAGCTTTGGATCAGACCTAGGTTTAGATTCTGTGTCTACCACTGACTGATCTTCAGGAGGCTGCCTGCAGATAGTCCACAAAGCAACTCAATGCTTAGAAAAATTAGAAAAGACACCCTTTTGGGACCAGCAGTTAGCGTAATGGCTATGTTGCTGGACTCCCACGTAGTCAACCGCGGGTCAAGTCCCAGACCCGGTGGCTTAAACTCATGCTGGGCATGTGTGTATGCATGCCCAAGATCCCGAGAGAATGAAGGAGAAGGGATTGCACTATGGCCATCCCCCATGGGGGGTGATTTCTCGCTCTCTGTCTCTCTTTCTGGCGAGCGCATGTGCCCTATAGCAAAGCGCATGTGCCCTGTAGCAAAAACCTCTTAAAAAAAAAAAAAAAGAAGAAGAAAAGAAAAGGCACCCTTTTAGGCCAGCAGGTGGTGGTGTGGTAGTTAAGACACTAGATCCCATGTGGCCGACTTTATGGTTCAAGTCCCAGATATAGTAGCATGAAAAAGATGCCAAGTACATGCACATGCATGACCAAAATCTGAGATGAGAATGAAGGAGAAGGGATTGTGGCATGGCCATCCCCCCAACCCCAAAGGATTTCTCACTTCCCTTCTCTGTCTCTCTCTAGTGAGTGCACACGCCCTATGGCAAAAATTTAAGAGAGAAAAAGTACCCTTTCTAGACTGATGTAGCTTGTTGGGTACACAACCTATCTGGTGGCCCTGGCCTTAGGTAAGCTGTTGAGTTGCTTTGGGCCTTGGTTTCCTTAAAGAGACATTGCGAGAACAGGATAAGACTATACAAAGTACAAGTCAGAGTACCCAACTCAGCATTCAAGGATGGGAGTCCCAGAATGAACTCAGGGATGACAGAGAGCCGGCACATGTCGAACATTTACCCTGTGCCAGGAATAGTGCCAGTCACTTTTGCATAAAAGACCTTGTTTGAAAAGCAGGCTATGCACAAGGCTGGCTTCTGTTAGAGGGCTGCAGACGGTCCCTTATTCCTACAAGATAAAAACACCTGAGCTGTGCATACAAAGATGGACACAGTCTAGTCACTGCTTACCTCTTACAAGCCCCCTCCTCACACTCAAGTCATTCTACATGCTGTGCTGAGACTCTGCCTTCATGCATCTTGCCATCCACAGGGAAGTCTTTGTTCATCCTCCTCCTGGCAAACTCTCCTCAGACAACCAGCAGTCAAGAAGATCCCACACTACCTCCTGGCTCCCCACTGTTAGTGAAGATTTGCAGACAATCCATCCCAAGCACCCAAAAAAGAAGAGCTGATCACTGCTTCTTCCTGTTTCCCTTTCTAGTACGGACCTGGTCTATGACACTTATTCCACATTTTTACTTACATTTCTAGATGTTCACAGTTCATAGATCTACATTTAGGGGGGAACGTTTGTAGATGTACTTCTTGAATGGCCTCTTTAGAAGACCCAAAACCTACCCCAGGGTGTCATGTTGCATGTCCCAGAACTGAGAGTGCTTACGAATGGCTGTCGACTCCCAATTTCTAGAATCATGAACACGTAGCACGATGAAGGGCTTACGAGCTCTCAGTAACCCAGGGGACAGGTGGGCTCGGAGTGAAAGTGGCGTGGCCTCGGCAAGGACCCAGGTTCTAACCAGTCCAGCCCGAGGGGCGAAACTAACTCCACGAGGTGGCCCTTCGTCTCTAGAAGCGAGGCTCATTTCACAGGGGGAGAAACTGAGGCCCACGGAGTTCCTGGTTTTCCTTCGCCACCGGCCGAAGCGCAGGTCCGACCACGCGGAGATCGGAAGCGAGGTCCCCACCGGTCTCCCCTATGGATTCCGGCTCCATACTTACGGGCAGGCCGGCCGCACTTCTCCTCCTCCGCGCGCAGCCACCCCCGCGCCACCGCCGCCGTAGCCATCAGGGCCAGCAGCCCGAGCAACAACGACAGCCCCATCATCTCCGGCATCTGCGGCAGTTCCATGTTGGCTGTACCGCTGCCACCTCAGCTTCTGACTGCGCGGGTGCCCGCACGTCTCCGCGGGGCCGCGCACGCACGCAGGCCACGGGCTTAGTGGCTAGGCCACCAGGAACGGCAGGGTCTGGCCGTTGGAGCGCCTGGAGGGGCGGGGCCTGGCTGCCCGGCGCCCCGAGGGGCCGGGCCTGGCTGTCG
>NW_006159934.1:496873-508838 GCF_000334495.1 Tupaia belangeri chinensis
GGACCGGAAGGTTTTTGGCTGGGGGCGATCACAGGCTTTACTTGGCTCGCGCCTCCTCTTGAATAGTTTACTGAAAATAGACCCAGCTCGTGGCGTGGTGGTTAAGGCGGCTGAATCCTAGATCTGAATACAGCGGTTCAAGTCCCGAAACCGGCAGCTTGAATAATATATCCAACTCGCTGGGAGTGTTGTTTATCCAGAATGTTGAAGGGATGGAAAGATGGGGGAGAAGGGATTGTGGAGTGCCCCATGGACGGAGTGCTTTCCCACTTTCTCTCTCTCTCTCTCTCCCTCTCTCTGGCAAGCACATGTACACCCTGGCAAATTAAAACAAACAAAAAGAAAAAACCGTTGGGGCCACCACGTGGTGTTGGAGGTTAAGGTGACCCTATATATAACTGTTGAGTCCAACACCTGGTGGTAGGAAAAAACATCACACCACACCTGTGCATGCCTATCTAAAATCCCAACATGAGATTGGAGGAGAAGGGATTGTGGCATGCTCCCCCATCCAGGAGATGATTCCCCACTTTCCCTGTCTCTCTTTGTCTCTCTCTGGTGAGCACATACCCTATAGCAATAATAATTATAAACTGAAAATGTTTTTTGAAGAATTATTATTATTTTAAAGTTATTTTTATTTAATTCCATTTATTATTACTTTTAATTTGACCAGAGAGAAACAGAGAATGAGAGAGACCAAGGGAAAGGGAGAAAGCAAGCTGCCAGGTCCAGGTCTTGAACCATCGGCCATGTGGGAATCCAGTACCTTTAACCACCATGCCACCTACTGGCCTCAGGAAAGTCTGGTCCCAAAATAATTCTTAAAGAATTATTTTGTTTAATTTTATTTATTTTAATTGGACCAGAGCGGGACAGAGTGAGAGAGAGAAAGTGAGAAAACAAGCTGCCAGGTCCAGGACTTGAACCACAGTTGACCATTTGGAAGCCCAGTGCCCTTAACCACCATGCTACCTACCAGCCCAAGCTGAAAGATTTAAAAGGCATTTTTAAATCCAGCCATCACCTCACTAGATGCTTTTAAGGAGATGGGGCAGAAGTTATTATTCTCATTTAACCTGTGAGAAAGTCTTCTTCCTTTTTTTAAAGAATTTTTTTATTTACTTATTTTTTTTCACATGAGTTTTGCCAGAGAAAGACAGAGAGAGAGAAAGGGAGAAAGCAAGCCACCAGGTACAGGACTCGAACTGTGGTCAGTCATGTGAGAATTTCAGAGCCTTAACCACCATGCCACCTACTGATCCCAGGAAAGTCTTCTTAGAGGAAATTCAGATGGGCTTTTACATTAATAGAAGAGAAGGGGATGGGTAGTGGCACTGGACTCCTACATGGGCAACAGCGGTTCAAATCCCAGACCTGGTGGCTTGATGCGGGGCGTGTGTGCTTGCATGCCCAAAATCCCAAGAGGACATGGAGGAGAAGGGATTGTGGAGTGGCCATCCCCCCATGGGATTTCTCTCTTTCTCTCTCTGACTCTCCAGCAAGCGCAAGCACCCTATAGCAAAAATCTCTTGGCACCAGCAGATAACATAATGGTTACATTGCTGGACTCTCATGTAATCCACTGCAGTTTGAGTCCCAGACCTGACTGCTTCAAACTCACACCAGGTACGTGTTCATAAGTACCCAAGATCCCTAGAGGAGAATGGAGGAGAAGGGATCCCCACTGGGTGGGGGGTGATTTCTCACTTTCTGTCTCTCTCTCTCTCTCTCCCTCCAGCGAGTGCACACCCCCTATAGCAAAACCTCTCTCTTAAAAGAAGTTTGTCTTGGGGACCAGCAGGTGGCATGGTGGTTAAGGTGCTGGACACTCCCACATGGCCAAACACGGTTTGAATCCAGGACCTGGCGGCTCGCTTTCTCACGTTCCCTCTCTCTCTCTCACTCTGTCCCTCTTGGTCAAATTAAAATAAATAAACAAAATTAAATAAAATATTTTTTTTAAAAAAAAAGAAAGAAAGAAAGTCCAGGCATTGGAGTCTCCAGCCTAGCAAAGATGTGAGAAGCAGGGATGCTGGGTAAAAAAAAATGGGTGGTGGTGGGGCATGAGCATGACTAAAGAAATGGCGCATGGGGTGGAAAAGTGTGGAGGTCCTTGAGCGCTGGCTTGATCCAATGAGCTGGTCGCAGGGTGAGACTGGGCAAAATCGGTGTCTCAGGGTTTTCCTAAGTGGACCATTGTTTGAAAAGACCAAAGACAGGGAGAAAACTGTTAAGTGGTTGCAAGTACTCCAGAAAGGGTCTGGGGAATGGAAAGGAAGTTGAATAGCTTGTTTGTTTCCTATAGGGTGTGTGCACTCACCTGAGAGCGAGAGAGAAAGTGAGAAATCATCCCCTCGGGGGAATGGTCACGCTGCAATCCCTTTTCCTCCATTCTCTTCTTGGGATTTTGGTCACACGTGCACAGGAGCCCAGCATAATTTTCAAGCCACTGAGTTAGGGACTCAAACCAGGAAGTTGGCTATGTGGGATCCAGGCTCCTTAACACTATGCCAATGTCTGACCTGAAAATATATTTCTAAAGTTTCTTTCTTTGTTTCTTCTATCAGTGAGAGAGTCAGAGACAGAGAGAGACAAAGACTGGCACCCACAACAGGATTGCTGTGCTGGGATCTGCTCACAACCCTGCCAGCCCTAATTATAGGCACGAAGTATACTCAGGTGGCTGGTCGCAAACCTGGAACTTTCCACAGGGCTCCCAACCTTGGTGGCTGTGGTGTTTTACCAATACACCACTGTCCATTTCCCAAAGTGAGATTTTTAAACAAAAAACTTATTTTGAAATAATTATAGATTTCCAGGGCATTGGGGAAAATGATTAGGGAGGTTCCATGGACCCTTCCATTCAGTTTTCCCTAGTGGTAAGACTTTACGTAACTATACTACAATATGAAAATCAGGAACTTGGCATTGGTACCATCTACAGAGCTCATTTAGGAGTTCACTAAACAGGCAAGATTTGGAAAGGCTAACTGATAGCGTTTGAATTGGACCTGCTTAGCTGGAGAGGGAATAGGTACGCGCTCAGGGCTTCCCATCCCTGCAGCCCAGATGAGGTCCAAGAACCAATGTCTGGGATTAGCCTCTCCTAGCAGTCCAGGGCCTCCAGCTCTTTTTTTTTTTTAATTAAACTTTATTTATTTAACTTTATTCATTTAAATTTGACCAGAGAGGGGCAGAGAGAGAGAGAGAGAAAGCAAGAAAGCAAACTGACTCAAACCACTGCCCTTAACCACACCAACTGCCGGCCTCAGGGCCTCTAACTCTTGGAAGGACCCTCTGAGGAGAGAGGCTGCTGCAAAGGGTAGATGACAGGCAGACACTGGGGCCAGCCGATGGTGTAATGGTTAAGGCACTCGACTCCCACATGGCCCACTGCGGCTCAAGTCCCAGACCTATCTCTCTGCCTCCTTCTGTCTCCCCAGGGAGCGCACGCGCCCTATAGCAAAAATCTTTCAAAAAAAAAAAAAAAAGAAAAAAGAAAAATGACAGACAGACACACCCGCAATCTCGGATGAGGAAACGGATCAGTCAGAGAGCAAATGGAGCGGTCTCATTTCCTTCCCTTTTGTCCTTTGGCAAGGGTGGGGGGGGACACGACTGGGCTGGCATTAACTCAGCTGAGGGCAGTGGTGGGTGAGGAGGGTAAGAAGGGGATGTCCAGAGCATCCTGGGGCTTTTCCTCCCTAACTTGTAGGCCCAGCAGTGAACCTCTTTCTCCACCACCTAGAGACTAAGCTGTTCTTTAAGGAATTTCATTCATGGGGGCTGGCAGGTGGCACAGTGGTTAAAGTCACTGAATTCCCACTTAACTCACCACAGTTCAAGTCCCAGACCGGGCAGCTTGCTTTCTCACTTTCCCTTTCTCTCTCTCTGTTTCTGTCTGGTCAAAATAAATAATAATAATAACAAATGGAATTAAATAAGTAAGTAGTTCTTTAATAAAATGGAATTTCATTCACCAGACATTTGGATGTGACATTTATTGGCCCAGGAGCTTTGTATTCCACTTAGTCTCCTCACATCCCCATCCCGCAGATTGCTATAGGAAGTTGAAGTGATTTCTCAAGGTCACGTAGGTGGAGTGTGACCCTGGGACAAAACAGGTCTGTCTGACTGCATCCTAAGGATGTGGAGTAAAGAGAAATTAGAGATTTTGTATAGTCTAGGCTATGACATTCTTTCACATTGTGAGTTCAGTTGATTTTTAAAAATTATTTATTTTATTTTATTTATTAATGATTAGCATTCAATTTGACCAGAGAGAGAAAGAGAGAAAGCAAGCCACCAGGTCCAGGACTTAAACCATGGTCAGCCACATGGGGGGCCAGTGCCTTAACCATCATGCCACCTGCTGGCCCCCTTAAGTTTAACTCTTTCATGACAGAAAAAGAGAAACAAGGTCTTATGCCAAGCCTTCCCTGTCAGCCAAGACCCTGAGCACATGCTCGGCGTGTATAGGTCAACTGGGAAACTGAACCCGCAGTCTTCCTATGGATACAGCATTGCCTGAGCGGTGCCATCAAGCCAGCCCAGCTGATCTCTCTAGTGTCCTTTAAAATACGTGATGCTATGAAATTAATTTTTAAAAGAATTATTTAATTTAATTTATTCAGTCATTTATTTTAATTTGACCAGAGAGATACACACAGGGAGGAGAGGGAGGAGAGTGAGAAAGCAAACCTCCAGGTCCAGGACTTGAACCATGGTCAACCATGTGGGAGTGTCCAGTGCCTTAACCACCAAGCCACCTGCCAGTCCCCATGAAATTAATTTTTTAAACAAGAAAAAGGAAAACAAAATAAACTCAAATCAAGTAATGTGCTCAAGGTCAAAGAAGAAGCGAGGAGAGAACCCACAGTCAGACCCGAGTCTCTCTGCCACTCCAGGGTCCACACTCGTCCCACCAACCCCAACTGAAGTGCACCGGTTCTAGCTTACATTGACCGGACCCTCCTTTCCTCACTCTGGCCTCTGTTTTAGCTGAAATGATACTTGTCCTCATTGTTTAAGTAGTGGTGTTCCAAATATGGTCCTGGCAACATTACAAATGTGAATTCTTTTTTTTTTTTTTAAGGTTTTTGCATGTGCTCTCACCATAGAGAGACAGTGAGACAGAAAGTGAGAAATCGCCCCATATAGCAACCCCTTCTCCTCCACTCTCCTTCTGGGATTTTGGGCACCCTTGTATATGCATCCAACACGATTTTCAAGCCACTGGGCCTTGAACTTGAACTAGGGATCTAGCACCTTAACTACTATGCCACCTGCTGGTCCTATGATACAAATTCTTATACTCCATCTTAGATCCGTTCCTCCCCAGCAATCTTTATTTTAATAAGTCCTTTAGGTTATTCTGATGTATACGAGAGTTTAAGCACCACTACGCTGATTTGAGTATCAGATATATGTTATTTGTAACTCAAGGCTTCAATTACGATGGTCCTTACCTTTTGATTGCATATTACTAATAGAATCACCTTTATTTATATTTTAGAGAGATTTTTGCTATAGGTTGCGTGTACTTGCTGGAGACAGAGAGGGAAAGTGAGAAATCAACCCCCAGGGGAATGGCCATGGTGCAGTCCTTTCTCTTCCACTCTCCTCCTGGGATCCTGGGCACATATGCACATGCATCTGGTGTGAGTTTCAAGCTACTGGGTCTGGGACTGAACCACAGTTGGCCATGTGGGAGCTCAGCACCTTAACCGCCATGCCACCTGCTGGTCCCCACGAAGATTTTTTTAAAGCCCTTTAAGCTATTCAAATGTGCTTTTAAGAGAACAGCGTGGGGGCCAGCAGGTGGCATGGGGTTAAGTCATGGCTGACCGTGGCTCGAGCTGTAGACCTGGAAGTTTGTTTTCTCACTTCTCTTTCGGTGAACACACATGCCCCATAACAAATTTAAACAACAATAATAATAATGATATGGAAAGTGAAATAAATAATTCCTCAAGAGAGAGAGAAGCAGCTATGGCCCAGTCTGGTGGCACAGTCCTAAATACACCGGACAGCAGTGCTGGCAGCCACATGGCTGACTACAGGTTTAGACTCCTTGTTTGACTTGAAAACATGTCATATGCTGTGCGTGGATCCCCAAGAGCCTAACAAGCCGGAGGACTGGGGAAAGGGGATTGCGGCATTATGAGACCCTGTCAAGCATGTGTCTATCGCTAATGAAAAATAAAAAGCAGGAACCAGCAGGTGGCGTGATGGTTAAGGCACTGGGCACTCCCACGTGACCTGATCAGGGTCCAAGTCCCGGACCTGGCAGCTTTCTCTCTTTGTCGTCAAATTAAAAATGAATGAATAAATAAAATTTAAAAAGAAAAAGAGGAAGCAGTTATGAAGGATACAGGAGGCTAATTCAGGAGTATATGTAAAGGGATGCATCCTTTTGAGTCAGGGCAGCCCATGGAGCTAGAGGCTTAGATCAGCTGGTCAAATAGCACAGGGCAGTGGGCTGAGGAGGAGCCCAGGCTTGCGGGGGAAGATTGTGAAATGATGAGTTCTGTTTTGGCTACTCCAAGGTCAGGCAAGTTGTGGAATATGGCAGAGGGAGAAGGCAGGAGGGCAGTCGGATAGGATATGTGGTAGTGGGGCTCTGGGAGAAAGCAAGGCAGGGAGAGGTCTTCAGCAGAGAGGCTGAAGGGGGTGCTGTTTCCTGGGGCTTGCTGTAGAGGGAGAAGGGAAGAGAAGGCTAAGGAAGAGGCTCCTCTGGCAGGAACTGGGAAGGGACTGGGGGGGGGGGGGGAGGCTGGTGAGAATTCTGGATTGCCAGGGAGAGTGGTTCAGGAGGTGACCCAAGGACCGGAAAAGCCAGAGGAGTACTGCAGAGTGGGTATAGGATTTGCAAGGAGGGAGTTAGACGGAGATAAGCTCAGTGAGAAGAGTCAGTGCAGGGGGGAGCCTAGGGTGCAAGGAAGGAGGAGGATCCCTAAAGCATGGAGTTGAGCCTAGCAGAAAAGCAACAAAGTGTAGACTCTTTCAAAGCAAGAAGCCAACCATAAGGGGACATAGGGTCAAGGGGATGTCTCTTAGAGAACTTCTGCAAGGGGCGAGCAGGTAAAAACAGCAGCTCTCAGACTGCTAGAATTTCCCCTTCCGGCCGTTCTGCAGCAACAAATAGCACCTAGGGCTGGGTGTGCCTGACACCTAAAAGCAGCCACCCTGGGGTCAGATGGTCTGGGTGGGTGCCACGTGGCCCTGGGCAGGTATTTTGCCTTTCTGTGCCTCAGGTTTCTGTCTATAAATTGAGGGTGATAATTGTTATAACTCTTACCAACTGTTACTTGCCAGGTGCTGTTATAAGCACTATGTTTCAAAAAGTTTGCCAATGGAACATATGGAGTAGAGTTTATTTGGGGGAAAAAATAAAATAAAATAAAATAGATGGATTCAAAGTCTAGCCTCAGTGACAGCAATCAGTAGTGTGCTGAACGACAGTACTGGAAGTCCATGACCAACCACTGGTTCAAATCCCTGGTCAAGTCAACCTGAAACACACTGGGTTTGTGTGAGTCTGCAAGATCCTGACAAGCTGGAGGGTGGGGGACGAGAATTGCAGCATGACGAGTCCCTAGTGAGAGTTCTCTTTTTTTTTTTTTTTGGAGAGATTTTCGCTATAGGGCGCGTGCGCTCGCCAGACAGACAGAGAGAGACATAGAGACAGAAAGCGAGAAATCACCCCCCAGGGGGGATGGTCACGCCGCAATCCCTTCTCCTCCATTCTCCTCTCGGGATCTTGGGCATGCACGCACACGCGCCTGGCGTGAGTTCTAAGCCACCGGGTCCGGGACACGAACCGCGGTCGACTACGTGGGAGTCCAGCGACATAGCCATTACGCTAACTGCTGGTTCCCTCTAGTGAGAGTTCTCTTGTGCACGCAGGTGTGTGCATACATGCACATGCTACCATGAATATTAACTCAAAACAAAACAAAACCCTGAAGTCCATGTCTGGTCTTGTCTTTTCTTCTTCTTCTTCTTTTTTTTAATCATGGACATGTACTCTCTAGAAAGAGACAGAGAAACAGAGAAAGCACCTCCCCAATGGAGTGCGGTCATGCCACAATCCTTTCTCCATCTCCCCATCCTGTCAGGATTTGGGGCTCTCATGTACAATGTGCTTGGTGTGCTTTTCCAGCCACTGGAGCTGGCATTCAAATGATAGGTGGTTACGAGGGATCTGATTCCCTTTACCAGGTTATGTGGCCAGCCCACAGTTTTTTCATAATATACGTTCTCCATGAACTTTTTGAAGACCCCTCATATATTTATCATTAGAGTCTTACAACAAGCCTATGAGGCGGTGGCTGTGCTGTGAGGATTAAATGCATCCATATTTATAAAGTGCTCAGAACAGTGTTTGGCACGGAGGAAAGGCTAGCTAGGTTTACAGTTACCACTATTATCATAATTCCCTCATTCTCCAGGTGCAGGGAAACTGTCTGCTGTTTACATCCTGCAGATGTCCCCAGAAGCTCCAAGAAGATATGAGGATTCCAACATGCCAGGCATGAAGGCCAGCTCCACAGAGAGAGGGATACAGCAGTGAAGCGACCCTGCCAAGACCACGGCCTGGCCATAGTAGGTCCTCGGCAAATACTTAAATGTAAGTGAAAGGCTGAAGTACCGGGTTCGAGGCCTTCTATTCTAACCCCCTACCCAAAGAATCAGTTCCTTCTAAGATTTCCCAACTAAATGGCCATTTCTCCCTGCTCAGGCAGTGGGGAGGTCACTACCCCGAGCACATTTCTTCCTGGATGGCCCTGGTGGACGGTGGTCCTGTCCTTTCTACTCTGTTTCCAGCTCTGCCCTCTTCCGACTCTGAAGTAGGTGAGCGCCTGTGAGCCTTCTGCTGGCCATGGAGGGAGGATTTCAGGGAGCATCTCTGTCGGCTCTCCCTGGATGACAGCAACAGCCTCCCAACTGGTCTCCCTGCTTCTGCCTATTTTTAACTCTAGACTCAGGGGGATCTTACAAAACATTACGTCTGATCTCATCCCACCTCCACCAAAAACCCTCCAGCAGCTTCCAGCTCAGTGTCAAAGCTGAAGTCCTTCCATGGCCCGCAAGTCCTCTACAAAGCTACCTTCCCCTGCTAACCAGATCTCCCCATCCAGAGCAACACACGTTGACAGTCACATCAGCAGTTTTTTGCTTTTATTGATCAAGAATTCTTTATAAAATCCACATACACGCACACATCCACACACACGCACACCAGACGCCTGCCCTGCTTTGGCCACCCTGGTCTCTCCCAAGATCAGTCAGTCCTTCCTGACGTCACCCAGGGGAAGCTATCCTGCAGCCCCTCTAGGCTACCAGTGAAGGAGCAGAGAGAAGGAACGGAGACCTGTGCCCCACCCGTGGGACAGCAGGTGGTGGTGACAGGGAAATAGAGTCATCTTCTTCCCTTAATTTGAGCTCCCTGAGTTGCCAGCTTAGGCCCTCAATGTCATAGCTGCTAAGGCCTAGGGTCATTTGCTGGTTGGATCTTCCCCAACCCCACTTTGCAAATTAGAAACCAGGTCCCAAGAGCGGTGTACATTGTCCAGGGTCACAGTGCTAGTCAGTAGCAGAGCAGGGACAGGAACTCAGCTCCTCTCGGCTTCCAGGAGATAGATGTGTGAGAAGTGGGCCCTGCTCAACCCTCAGGACAGCCAGGGCCTGGGCAGCCAAGTGAGCAGCAGGGTCTGGCCAATGCTATAAAGGTTTGCCAAGGGTGCCTTCTGTGACGGCCCGCGTGGCTTGCTCAGGTATGGAGCTCGGATCGGTCAGGATGCTGGTAGATGTGCTCAGCTGGCGAAGGGAGTTCAGGACAGCTGGGAAGAGAGAGATAGACACTCTGGGAGTTAGAGCCCTGTCCTTGGTTGCGGAAGCCAAAGGGATGGAGGGCGGTACCAGATGACAAGACTGCCAGTCCCTTCCTCTGTCTGCATGTCCTGGTGGCCAGAGGACCATCCAAGGACCATGCATGGGGGGGTGGCCAGAACCCTAGGCTGTGTTGAAGGCAGGCTAGATCTGAGGTCTAAGTAGGGCCGCCCCCACCCCCCCGGCCCCTGCCCTGGGGTCTAGATAGTCTAGCGGGCAGCTGGCTCACGTACTTGGCCGGAGAGCAGGCAGGGAGCAGTACTGGTCCAGCCAGGCTAGTGAGGTCTGGCGGAGGCTGTGCAAGCTGGCCGTGGACACCATCCCATTGAAGGATTCGAACAGAGGCCGGATGAGGATGCTGAACTGGGCCCAGGTCAAGGAGTGGGCCTGTTTGTCCAGCTGGTATCCCAACCTCACATGTCCTCCTGACTACTGACCCAAAGCAAGGGAAGGAAGGGCCTGGCCACTGTCTAACCTTGAACCCTAAGAACTACAAAGGCAGAGTCCCTGGCCCCCACATCCTATCAAGGCCTGTGCAGCTCTCTCAGCCTGTCTCTGGTTCCTCGATGGCCCTTCGGTGCCGGACTGTCCTCCATCCAGGGATTCTGGGTTCCGGCTTGGTCTTCCCCAGGTCTCATACTACTCAAGAGTTGAGGTTCTCTCAAACTGCCCTTGGGCTATCTGAGGGCTGTGGCTCTTTTTGTCCAGAGATCCCTCCCTCGGTTTTCCTCTCTGCTCCTGGCCCATTATTGAGCCAGGACGCTCAGGATCTGGAAGCAGAGGGCAGAAGCAGGGCCCCTTCCCTGGAGCAGCTCTGAGTCTGCAGCCCACCTCTGCTCTGCCCCTCAGGCTCAGCCCACCACTGCCCCTCTGGCCACCAGGCCCCTGATCTGGGTGAGGATACCACCCAGAACTTCCAGTTGTGCAGTGTACGGGTCCGGACGTAGTCATCAAACATGTCTCGCATCTGGTCAAAGCGCTGGTGGGTGATGGGCACCCCCGTGGCAGGCAGCTGCTGCTGGCACAGGCTGGAAGCACGGGCAGGTCAGGGCTAGGAGCAGGTGGCAGGGCCCGTTGCTCCAGCCTCGGCCCATCCCCTGCCTACTTAATGGCGGCGTTGAGTTCCTCGATCTCATCCCGCAGCTGCTGGGCCTCCTCCTGCATGGTCGCCCGCTCCTGCTGCAGCATGAGGATGTACTCGGCCGTCTTCTGCAGCGTGGTGGCTTTGCTCACCTGCGGGCGTCACCCGTATGGGCTCAGGCACCAGAGGCCTCCTGCTTGGGGACCCACAGAGGCCCTGGGGTGGGACGGAGTCCTGTGATTCTGGGGGGGGAGGGGGATGCCCGCTGGGCTGGGACTCACCTTGAGGCTGGGCTGGGCATTGAGAGTGCTCACAAGGCTGTGAAGGGTGTCGAACCCCAGTTTGATATTGAAGCGCCGTTTTTGCTCCGCAGAGATGTGTGTGATGCGCCGGTTCTCAGTCTTGGGGAGCAGACGGTGGAGTAAGCCTAGGAAGGCGCCTCTGCCCCCAGGAACAAATCAGTCTTGGGGTGGGGGATGGTGCCTACCTTGCTGTTGTCTGGCCGGCCCCGGCTCAGGGTAGGTTGTGGGGGAGAGATGCGGACACTCAGAGTCCCTGGGCCTGGCATGGGGTTGAGCTCCCCTGACAGCCGCCGCTCACTGCCTTTGGGAGGGACAGACAGACCCCCAGACAGACAGACAAGGGGGAAAGGGTCCCATTGCCCTGTCCCTCTCATGACCCCAGACATGGCTCCCCCTTCTTCCTTTTCCTCCCTCCACCCACCAAGATCCCCCAGTCCCTGTAACCCTTCTTTACCGCTGGGTGCTGGGGGCGAGAGTCGCTCCACTTTGGGGACAATCAGGGGCCTGGGAGGTGCCAGTGTAGCTGGGCCTGGAGGAGGCCGGGGTGGTGTGGGGGCCAGAGTCGGGGAAAAGAAGGTGCAGGGGAATTCAGGGGCCATCTCTTGCTAGAGTAGAGAAGAGTAGAGAGTTGAGATGAAGCCCCTGGTCTCACCCCAACCTCCGGGTGCCCACCATCTTACCGGGG
>NW_006159934.1:509579-512848 GCF_000334495.1 Tupaia belangeri chinensis
GGGGAGGTGCCGGTGTACCTGGGCCTGGAGGAGGCCGGGGTGGTGTGGGGGCCAGAGTCGGGGAAAAGAAGGTGCAGGGGAATTCAGGGGCCATCTCTTGCTAGAGTAGAGAAGAGTAGAGAGTTGAGATGAAGCCCCTGGTCTCACCCCAACCTCCGGGTGCCCACCATCTTACCGGGGATCCTGAGGGCCGGAGGAGGGCACTGGACACAGGCGGTGACTCCAGGGCTTGCTCAGGCTTGGCTGTGCACAGGCAGCACCGTGAGGCGTTGCCCATGGCAGGGCTGGCCCAACTCTGTCCTCTCTCGAGATCCCTCCCGCCCCTCCCAACCACCCAGGTCCCTTGCAGGTACACCCCATAACCCTCATTCCTCACCACTCTGCCCTCGCTGAGCCTGCCCTGGACCTTCACCTCCGCTCCCACAGGCCCCCACTGGGGTGGGTACCCACCCCATTCTGCACCTATCACACCCATCTCACCTGCTGTGAGCAGCTGTGTGAGGCAGGGGTTGTTGCCCCCGGCAGTGGCTGTGGGGCTGGCAGTGGCAGGGGCCAAGGTGGAGGGGCTGGCTTTCTGTCCCCTAGGGGATGGGGTTTGGGGCCTGCCTCTGGGTCGCACGCCCTGAGGCACTGTGAAGCAAGGTCCAAATGAAGGCTGTGGGTACCTGGAGGGTAGGAGCTCTAGGGGGAAGGGGGCTGGGGCAGGGCCTGGGACAGGCTGTGGGGTGTGTGGGAAGACAGTGGGGTGGGTAGGAGCAGGCAACGGGGACACTCTCGGAGCTGGAGGGACAGCAGGGAAGGAAAACCTGGGCGAGAAGAGAGGCTCTTCTTGCAACAAAGCAGCAGGTGGAGCCATGGGAGGGAAGGGAGGGAGGGGGTGGGACTCCAGGCCTGGCACTTTGGCAGGGGCAGGGTATTGGAGGAGAGGTGGGGGTGCAGGAGGGGGTGGGAGCTTAGGCTTGGGGTCTTCAGGAAGGAGGAAATCAGAGCTCAAGAAGGCAGTGGAGTCCAAGGGCCCAGGGCAGCTGTTCCGAGCCTAGTTGGGGAGACAGACAGACACTCAGAGCAGGGAGAAAGCTAGCTCTTTCAGTCACCCAGGCCAGGAGAGGTGGGGGTGCAGGAGGGGGTGGGAGCTTAGGCTTGGGGTCTTCAGGAAGGAGGAAATCAGAGCTCAAGAAGGCAGTGGAGTCCAAGGGCCCAGGGCAGCTGTTCCGAGCCTAGTTGGGGAGACAGACAGACACTCAGAGCAGGGAGAAAGCTAGCTCTTTCAGTCACCCAGGCCGCCTCTTTTGACTTCCAACACACACACACACACACAGACACACACACAAATGATCTCTGACTTCCAACACACACACACACAAACACACAAGAATGAGCTCTGATTTCCAACACACACACACACACACACACACACACACACACACAAGAATGAGCTCTGATTTCCAACACACACACACACACACACACACACACACACACACAAGAATGAGCTCTGATTTCCAACACACACACACACACACACACACACACACACACACAAGAATGAGCTCTGATTTCCAACACACACACACACACACACACACACACACACACACAAGAATGAGCTCTGATTTCCAACACACACACACACACACACACACACACACACACACAAGAATAAGCTCTGACTTCCAACACACACACACACACGAACACACAAGAATGAGTTCTGACTTCCAACACACACACACAAGAATGAGCTCTGCCTTCCAACACACACACAGGAATGATCCCTGACTTCCAACACACACACACACACACACACAGGAATGATCCCTGACTTCCAACACACACACACAGGAATGATTTTTTTTTTTTTTTGCTATAGGGTGCGTGCGCTCACCAGAAAGACAGAGAGAGACAGAGAGACGGAAAGGGCGAAATCCCGCTATAGGGTGCGTGCGCTCACCAGAAAGACAGAGAGAGACAGAGAGACGGAAAGCGCGAAATCACCTCCCAGGGGGATGGCCACGCCACAATTCCTTCTCCTCCATTCTCCTTTCGGGATCTTGGGCACGCACACATGTGCGCCTGGCATGAGTTTAAGCCACCGGGTCCAGGACTCAAACTGTGGTGGACTACATGGGAGTTCAGTGACATAGCCACTATGCTAACTGCTGGTCCCGATCCCTGACTTCTAACACACACACACACACATGCACACTTAAAATAGGGAAGCAGTCACTAATAAAAGGGGGACAATGACATTTATTCACAAATTAAGCATGACGAAGAACATTAAGTTCTTGCCTATCCGTTCATCCATCAGATAACTTATCCACCCATCTACTAACTCATTTACCAATCAATCACTAATCAATCCTCCCATCTACCTGTCATCCATCACCAGTCCATCTGCCTACCTATTTATTTCCTCATCTGTGAAGCAGCTCATCTACCTATCTCTCCACCAGCACACCAGGTAGTAACCCATGCACCAATCCATCCAACCATCTATACTTCCTTCATCCACCAACCCGTCCATAATCCACCCACCCATCTACCACCTGTGCATTCACTAGCCACTTACCCAGCCACCAGCCTATTCGCTGACCCATCAAACTACTTATTTGTCTGTGAATCCATCCAGCAGCCCGTTCATTCAGCCAACCATTCCCTATCGTATATCCAACTGCCATGTGCACTCGCCAACACCGACAGCACACATACGCCCTCACTCGCTGGACAGACATTTGCTGTGGCTGTTCAGTGTCTGAACTGTGCTAGGCATAGAGGGGCAGCAGTGAGCAAAACAGTCCTTTAGGAAGGAGCTCACTGTTTCGGTGGGGAGAGAGATCCCTCAAAAATCAACTCTGGGGCTAGCAAGTGGCATGCTGGGTAAGGTGCTGGATTCCCACATGGTGGGCCAAAGTGGGAATGAAAATCATGCCAGACACGTGTGCATGCATGCCCAAAATCCCAGGAGGAGAACAGAAGAGAAGGGATTACAGGTGGCCATCCCCCTGGGAGGTGATTTCCCACTTTCTTGCTCACTCTCTCTCTCTCTCTGGTGAGCGCACGCACTCTATGGCAAAAACATTAAAAAAATAAATAAATAAAAGATAAACGTCAAAGTGTGCCTGAAAAGTCTGACGACCGAGGAAGCAGGGAGGCAACATCTGAATTAGGAGCTCTTTTTTTTTTTTTTGGAGAGGTTTTCGCTATAGGGCGTGTGAGCTCGCCAGACAGACAGAGAGAGACATAGAGACAGAAAGCGAGAAATCACC
>NW_006159934.1:513116-513691 GCF_000334495.1 Tupaia belangeri chinensis
TCTGACCCCTACGGTCTCTTTGGTCTAAACTTAACCTATTTCCTAGGGCCAAGAATTCCTCTCCTCCAGGAACAACCCTCCATAAACAACCAGCCCTTGGTGGTGTCCTGCTCCAGGGTCCTTGTGCCCTCAGCTCTGTCTCCCACAACCTTTCTGTTCAGTTCTGCAGGGTCTTTCCTCCCCAGCTGGACTGGTGGAGTTTTTCTTCCTGTCCAGTCTCTCCAGCACAAGCCTGGGTACTCAGGAGGTGCCGGAATACCTCCTGAATGTGGCAGAGCCACACCCGCTCTCAGGTGGGCTAGGAGGGCTGGGAAGAGCTGGATGGGGTAAGGTGTACTCACCTGCAGACGGTTGTGTCCTGAGAGGTGGGTCATGCCTGAGGAGGCTGGGGGCACCTCCGAGCCCACGATGCCACTGTTGAAGAGGGGGTCGGCCATGGGGCTGATGCTGGGGGGCTCCGGAAAGTTTGATGGAGTGGGTGTCTGTGGGGGGCGGTAGCTGGTGAAGAAATCTGTAATTCAGACACAGGGCAGCAGCAGTTAGGGTGCAGGCTGCTGGCTGGCAGACAGTAGGAG
>NW_006159934.1:513749-547581 GCF_000334495.1 Tupaia belangeri chinensis
GCTTGGTTGGGATGGGCTTGGGTGGGGGTCAGCAGGGGCTGTGTAGGCGTGCACGTGGACCCCAGAAAGCAGTTTTCTCTGAACCCACACTTGGCTTCTGAGGCCCCCCTTGACTGCTCCCCTTACCTGCTCACTGGAGGTCAGAGAGGGAGGGTCATAGAGTGCTGAGGAGGGCAGAGGTGGGGAGCAAGGGGAAGAGGTTCCCCATGGGAGGAGCCCCAGGGCTGCATGAGTTCAAGGGTGACTTAGAGGTGAGAGAGGTCAGGAGGTCAGAGGGTCTGGAACAATTTAGGTTTGCTAGAAGGTCAACAGATGAGGTTACAAGAGTAGGGCCTAGGAGCAGGGTATAGGGCCCAACGGGGTGATATCAGGGCCAAAGGGTGGGCTCTGAGTTGGGGCAGGAGTGAGAGGGGGCTTCAAAGCCTGGAAGAGCTGGGGGAGGCAGCAGCCAGATTGTATGGGGTGCGGGTTGTGTAAGCCCTGGGCTATTCTGGTTTTGGGAAGCAGCTGCTTGTGGCCTGACCACATCCCGGGCCTGGGCGCCACCCGCCCACCCTCTCCCTTCCGGGCACCTTTCTCTGACCCTGTGGCCTGCACCAGCTCCCAAGGCCTCTGGGTCTGGTCAGACCCCACCTCGGCAGCTTCCCACAGGCGCGAGACGAGCCTCAGCCTCAGCCCCGTAGGCTTTCCCTCCAGCCCTTGCCAAGAGAGCTGCCAGGCCCATCTCCCAGGAGCAACCTCGAAAGAGGCCAGGAGTAGGTTAGATAGGGTCACCCCAGGCCCAGAGTCTCCTGGGGGTGGAACGTGTCTGTGTGTGCATGTGTATGCGTGAGGTGGCTTGCCAGCGTCAGACGGCTGAGCCCACAAGTCAGCCTATGTCTGCCCCCTGGGGGCCTGTCCCTACCTCTGTGGCTCTAGCTGAGGCTGTGTGAACCAGCCCTATCCACAGTGTGCCCGCGTCTCTGTGTCCATCCTCAGCCATATGGCTAGGAGGGGTCTTCGGACTGTCCTGCTGTCTCCCTTTCTTATTTATTTATTTATTTTTTGGAAAGGCTTTTGCTATAGGGCGCATGCGCTTGCCAGAAAGACAGAGAGAGACACTAAGCGAAAAATCACCCCCAGGGGGATGGCCATGCCGCAGTCCCTTCTCCTCCATTCTCCTCTCGGGATCTTGGGCATGCACGCACACGCGCCCAGTGTGAGTTTAAGCCACCGGGTCCGGGACTCAAACCACCGTTGACTACATGGGAGTCCAGCGACATAGCCATTACGCCAAGTGCTGGTTCCCCTGCTGTCTCTCTTTAATAAAGGGACTTGGTGGGGCAAGATGAGTGGTCACTTCACCCTCCCCCCGCCCCCAGAGACTAGAGGCCCATCTCTAGACTCCTTCAGGCCTGGACTCTAGAACTAACCCATACTGGGACTGGCCCCACGATATGGAGGGCCCAGAGTCACCGCCTACTCATCGCAACAGCCCACTCCCTAGGGCATGGGCAGGGATCACAGGACAGCAAGCCCATCTCCTCTAGGAATCACCCACCACCCCCTCACTATTGATTACCCACAGTTGTCCCCAACCTGCCTCAAGAGGTCTCTTCTCAGTCCTGGCTACCCTGTTACTCTCACAGACCTGCCATCTCCTCCCAGAATCCCCCTCCAACTCTTGGGGATAATGACACTGGGGGCCCTAGTGGCCCTGGTACTTGCTGATCTCCCAATGCATGGAGTTTTATGAGAGACATGCTATCTACCTCCTCCATATGACCCATACTTTCCCCCACCCAGCAGCCACCCTGGATCAAGAGCAATCACTTCCTAGCGCCAGTCTGCCAGCTTTGTCCAGAGCCCAGGGGAGGTTGGTTGGCCTCCTACCTTTCACAGTGGTCTGTGTGCCCAGACAGGGCAGCTGCCCTCCCAGGCTGGTCTGCTCCCAAGGCACTGCCATCGAAGCTCTGGCCCCGGCACCCTGTACCCCCACCCAGGGCTAGGGCAGGGGTAGGGGTGGTTCCTCATTCCCTAGTTCCCGCCCCCATAGGCCTCCACCTCTTTTTTTTCTTTTTTTTCTTTTTTTTTTTTTTTGGAGACGTTTTTGCTATAGGGCGCATGCGCTCACCAGACAGACAGAGACAGAGAGACAGAAAGCGAGAAATCACTCCCCAGGGAGGGTGGCCACGCCACAATCCCTTCTCCTCCACTCTCCTCTCGGGATCTTGGGCACACACACACACACATGTGCCTGGTGTGAGTTTAAGCCACTGGGTCCAGGACTCGAACCGCACTAGCCCCCCCCCCTTTTTTTTCCTTTTTTTTTTTTTGGAGACGTTTTTGCTATAGGGCGCATGCGCTCACCAGACAGACAGAGACAGAGAGACAGAAAGCGAGAAATCACTCCCCAGGGAGGGTGGCCACGCCACAATCCCTTCTCCTCCACTCTCCTCTCGGGATCTTGGGCACACACACACACACATGTGCCTGGTGTGAGTTTAAGCCACTGGGTCCAGGACTCGAACCGCAGCTAACTACATGGGAGTCCAGTGACATAACCATTACGCCAACTGCTGGTCCCAGTGTATCTGTTTTAAATGGTCTTCAATAAATAGGTGTAAGGTGCATTATGTAAATAAACAGACCCAAATGAATTAAAGTGTTTCTATCCTCTGAGAACATCCTGCTTTCTAGAAGCCAATGGAGCCTACATCTTCAAAGCCTCTGGTCCCCTGGCCAGGTACTCTGGCTGGCGGGCCCTGCGCTCATCTGATACTACACCAGCTGCATCCCAAGGCTGGAAAAGTGAGACCAGGAAAATTCTCAGAAATGTCCCAGATCACCTGCCCTCTCAGAAGGGCCTGGGGCAGGCTGAGGTCTCAGTCACACTGAGGCGTTCTCGCTTTTCTTTGTCTAGACCCGACCCACCTGAGATTTCCATGAAGTCATCCAGGCTGGGCTGCAGTGGCGTCAGGTCTGGCTGGATCATATCAGCATTGCCAACGTAGGCTGCAGGATGAGGTGTGCTGTCAGAAGTGGCAGGCAGGGTGGAGGGAGGCCCCTGCCCATGCCCCGTACCCCATCCCTGGGCTGGCCCAGACTCCCCCTGCTCCCTTCCTGGGTACGGGCCCTTACCGTCCTCTGGGGACAGCTGCAGGGATGAAGGGCTGTTCTGAGTCATGGTGAAGAGCGTGTCGGAGATGTCGGACAGAAAGCAGTTGAGGTCCAGGAGCTGCCGCCCGCTGGGCTCCTCCTCTGGGCCCCCCAGCAGCACGGGCACCACACTGGAGAAGAGCTGCTCGCACCATCGCTCCGGTGGGGGCCACCCCTCTTCCACCTAGCGAGATGGAGTGGTAAGCAGCTGCCAGAGGGCTCTGGCTGCCCTGGCGCTCCATGCTACCCCCTGCCTGGGGATGACATGGTCAGCAGGCCAGAAGGTCTGTCTGTGTGCAGCCTCCTTCACCTCTCCCTGACGGGCCTGGTTTGCTGCTTGGAGGGCAGGGACAGGAGACAGCCCAGGTTGGCCTGCTGAGAGACACGGCTCCCTTCCTGTCCCTGGACTGCCCCCTGTCTTGACCCCTGTTTCTAGGGTCCTTTGTTGCTCCAGGCCTCCCATCACTTGTGACCTGGGATCTTCCCATGTAGTGTCCTCCCAAGAGGAGAAGAGCTCAACTACCAGCCACTGCCCTGCGCACCCGGGAAGAAGCCAGTTATTCTCTACATTCCTCCTGCCAGGAGCGCCCCTTCCTACCTGGACTTCAGAGCACTCACCTGCTTAGGGGTCAGGAGATCCCCCTCCCTGCTGGACTTGCGGAGCTGCAGGGACACACAGTTAGACACTAAACCCCTCTCCCCTTCCTCCATCACTCCCTCATCACTCCTCCTCCTACTCACGAGGTCCCCCATCAATGGGATCCCCCATTTCGCCTCTCTGCCCTAGCAGGTTGAGAGGCTGCAAGGAGAACCGGTGGCCACACGGTGGCGCTGTCAATCCGGGACTTAACGGAGGGCCCGCGTTGGGGCGGGCTTGAGAGTCCGAGTAGGGGGTCCCTCCCGGAGCTCTTCCAGGAGAGGAGGTGGCCAGCAGCCTCAGGGGGACCTCTGAGCTGCGTCGCACTGACCCTCTTCTTGTAGTAGATGCGCCACTTGTGGTACTCGCGCATCACCACCTCGATGCGCCGCTTCCAGTAATTCCCTTCCAGGACGACGGCCTGGGGAGCGGGGAAGGGGTTCAGTGGGAAGGTAACACCAGCACCTTGCGGCGGTGCTCATTTCCCACCCTCACCCAGACCCCTCAGAGCCGAGGGATGGGAGGTAGGCAGGTGGCCTGAGCAGACCAAACCTCAATTACCTCTGGTTTCCGGTGTTCGTCAGCCTCCGGCCCCTGCAGTGGGGTCACGAAGCCACACACGGGGCTCTTCCTCCGCTCCACATCTGAGAGAAGGAAGCCAGGTCAGCAGCGCCCAGTCCCCCCTTCCCGCCCCCCAGGGGACTGGCATTCAAGTGACACCCTATAAAATCCTGGCCTTTAATACTCAAATTTAGCAACACCTCCTCCAGAAAGCCTTCCTGCCTGCTCTAGCCCTCTCAAACCTTCCTCTTTCTCAGCACTGTGAAACTAACCTGCCACTCCTCCTCTGCCTCCCTTGGAAGCTGGGTAGGCACGCGCAGGCAACACTGGCTGCACGGTTATGGGGCGGTAGGAGTAAGGGAGTAAGCTGCGCTAAGAAGGTCCTGGTCAGACTGGCTGGAGTTCCTAGGCCCACTTTCAGCTGGGAGAAGTGCCTCTGGTCCACCGCTGGCCACCTACCCCAACCTTTTCCCAGCCTCTGCACTCCCCGCCTCCAGTCTCCAATCCTGACCTCTCCCCAGGCTCCTTCTTTTTGCTCTATAAACACAGTGAGCAGCCTCTTCCTCCCCCAAATCTTTACCTTCCCTTTGCCGACCCCAACAACCAACTTTCTATGGCTTTGCATTTCCCCAAACTCTGGGAGAGTTGCCACGTACCACGTGTACTTCTACACCTCCCATGGCCTCTTCAGCCCCAGAAACTCAGCATCAGGCCCACTGTCCCAGCTCCGGAAATCGGGGGCCCCTCCCAGTCCCATCCTCTCAGACCTGCTGCACAGCATGCACTGCCCCAGAGCCCCAGACCTTCCCTCTGTCCTCTCCTCACTCCCTCCCCCAGTCTTCACTGACTCTCTGGGGCTGTCCAGGCCTGCCAACACCTCTTTCTCTGCCCCTATCCCAGCTGCCTGGGGACAAAAGGATGTCCCAAAACTTGCCATGGGAATTCCCCATCCGACTCTCAGCATTCCCAGTCTAATCCACTGACAGTCTTGGTTGCGCAGGGTCAGGGAAATTTCTTCCGCCATGCCTCTCTCACCATCACCCCCTAGTCTGGTGTCCCACTTGGACCTCCCTGATTCCAGCCTCACTCTCCAGCCCCTCTGCTTGCTGCATTCAGGTCAATTGTTCTAAAGCACAGTTTGGGTCTGAAACCCTCCATGGCTCCTTCCACTCTTCAGGATAAAGCCTCCCCTCCTCAGATAGGTTTCCAAGTCCCTCCATGACCTGGCTACCACCTGCTTCCCCAGCCTGCTGGTCTCCGGCATATGCCCAGCCTCAAACAACATGCCCACCTCTGGTTTTAGCCTACAGGAAATGCTCTTCCCTTCCCTCTCTGCCCACCTTTCAGGACAGTCCCTCCTCCAGGGAGCCCTCTCTCCTCTGAAACCCCATGGCCCTGTCCCACTCTTCTCCACTCAGCACAGTGCTTGGCACCCAGCAGCCCTTCTGAAGAGGCAACCCTGGAGCTAGATGATGGCAGAGTGGTAAAATGTAGCGCTCTGCAAGGCCATCCCAAGTGGGTAGGTTTCTGGTTCAAGCCTGGAGGCCTCTCTGAGTACTCTGGGCACATGCATGCCCATGATCAGGAGCTAGCTGAGGCGAGGCGTGGATTATGGCATCAAGACCCTGCTGTGGGTTCTCACTCAGAAGAAATAAATAAATAATCTTAAAAATAAATAAAGGTGGGCCAGCCCTGAGGCCTAGTGGTTAAGGGAGCTGGATCCCACAGGGCCAGTGGTGATTCAAATCCTGGCCTGGGGGGCAGGCGTGTTTCTCATCCTGACAGGATGAGAAATGGAGATGAGATTGCAGTATGACCACGCCCCACTGGGAGGTGCTTTCTCCTCTCTGTCCCTCTCTGTCCCCCTGTCCCTCTCTGGCAAGTGCACACACTCTGGCAAACTGCAAAATAAAAAGGCTCACATGTGCATGCCAAAAACCCCTGAAGGAGGGAGAAGAGATTGTGTGCCCATTCCCCATAGTGGGTTTTCACTTTCCCTTTCCCTCTCTCTGCCTCTCTCCAGCAAGCACATGCGCGCTCTGGCAAATCAAGAATAGAGGCAACTTAGACAAAGAGGACAGTCACTGACCCCCCCAGGGTGTCTGTCTTCAGTCTGTCCTGTCTCAACTAACTTTCTTCGGGACAAATGACACAGAGGAGGGGGACCACCGGGCTAAAGGACAGTCTCTAAAATGGACACTCACAGGATTGTCCTGGTTGCTGAGTCTGGCTTGGACGGAAAACAAAGGGCTGGCTGTGTAGACTCTCTGGGGTTAGAGCAAGGAGGGTCTCAAAGAGTGTCTGCCCCTGGCTTCCCAAGTGGGAAAATGAGCACCAGGAAAGATTAAGTTTGTCGGAGGTCCCCAGACAGGTCCGCGCTGAGTGGGCTCTGCCTGGCTGTCCCCTTCTCTGAAGGTCCCTGTGTTCTGGAGGAAGGACTGCAACAATCTGGCTTCCTGGGGCTAAGGCAGGCTTTGTCTACACTGATAAGTTCATCCATTTACTCAGCCATGTAACCCTTTGCACCCATGCTGGGACAGATCCTGGGAAGGGGATACCTGGATGAATCTGGGTGCTCACGGCTTAGCAGGACAGATAAGGAAAGCAAACAAATAGCAGGAGATAATGTAAGGAGGAAAGTCCTTCCTGCCCAGGAGAGGTGCAAAGTGCCCTGGGAGCTCAGAGGAAACCAGGAGGACTTGGGAGTGTGGAAGAGAGAGTGGCAGATCAGGAAAGGAAGGATCTTAGAGGTGTGGACAGAAGTCTGACTACTTTTCCTATTTTTCCAAAATCTTTTCAAAAGGGGACTGGGGAAGTTATGCCCACAAACATTAACAGACCATTTTACTTTCTATTAACAGAATTCTTCCTACCTCCTGTCCCTGGCATAATATCATTGAGATGTATATTTCAACCGATTAGTGTATTCTTTTGCTTATGCCTTCCCAAGACACGGAACTTCCCTTTTCCTTGAGATGTAGATTAAGCCTTTCTTTAACTAAGACAGGGATTTTCCCTTCCAATCGCTGACCTAAGAATTTGTGGAACCCACCTATAACCTACAAGCCCCCCCCTTCTACATGTCCCGCCTTTTTGGGCCAGACCAATGGGAAATCTTTTAATTAAATGTTGTGTGTCAATCTCAAAAGCAAATAAAAAAAACCTATGTACATGATCACCCCGAAAAAAGGCATGTATTCCTCTTCTCCGGGCCTAGGTCACTCACAGCTGGCTTGGAAATAAACCGCATTAATTATTAATTATTAATTTTACAGTTGGGTATATTTTTTCCGTCGACAGAGGCTAGGAGCTGGCAGAGGGGTGATTGGGTGCTTCCTGGTGTAGCCTAAGGTAGGACATTCTGCCAGGAGATGAGCTAAGTGGCCTTCCAGCAGCCCTCACCTGAAGCCCACCTTCGAACCTTCGCTGTTGGAGGGGTAGGAGGAGTCCTGACATTGGTTTCATGTCTGCAATTACCATAATAATTAATAATAATAGCCAATGCCAGCTTCTCACTTCCAAAGTGGCCTCCGTGTCACAGGCTCTGTGCTGAGATACAAATCTCACTGAAAACTCACCAAGAACCTCAGCCGGAGGCATTATTATCACTCCCATTTCCCAGATGAACATGCTTCGGCTTTGGGAGGTTCAAGGCTTTTCCAAGGCCACACAGTCAGAGCGTGCGAGGACTTGACTCAAACCCAGCTCTCTCTGACTCAGAACCTGGGGTCCTTCCAGCTACTTGTGCAATTGCTGGAGAGCAGGGTCTGTCTGGGTGGGGACCCAGGTGGCATCATGCCTCAGCTGTCATCAGATATTTCTTCTTCAGAGTGACGGGTTTGCATCCTGTCCAGCTTTGGGGGAGGGGAGGACTGCTAGGTGAGGGGACACCAACTCCTCTCGTCTTATCAGCTTTCTGATTTGGCCAGGGCCTGTCCTGCAAGTTCTCAGAAATGGCAGAGACCCAAAGAAGACATCCAATAAGCCTGCAGCTCCTGTTCTACTGAACACTTCAGCCACTGCTCTGCTGGGCAACCTGCAATTTCTTTTCTTTTTTTGGAGAGGTTTTTGCTGGGACCAGCAGTTAGCGTAATGGAGAGGTTTTTGCTATAGGGTGCGTGCACTCACCAGAAAGACAGAGAGAGACAGAGAGACAGAAAGTGAGAAATCATCCCCCAGGGGGGATGGCCATGCCACAATCCCTTCTCCTCCATCCTCCTCTCGGGATTCTGGACACGCATGCACACGCACCGGGCCTCAGTTTAAGCCACCGGGTCCCGTACTCGAACCGCTATCTACTACATGGGAGTCCAGTGACATAGCCATTACGCCAACTGCAACCTACAATTTCTGAGAGCCAGCCAGCTAGAAGTGGGAGCATGCACTTAAGAGTCAGACAGCCCTGGAATCCCAGCCAGCCTCAGCTCTGCTCCTTTAGGCTCCATAACCCTGAGCAAATCACTTGTCTTCAGAGACTCGGTTGCTCATCCACATAGTGGAAGTGAAATATCCATGTCCTAGGATTTCTAGGAAGCCTTGAATGAGATGATTTATGAAAGTGCCTGGCACATGAATGAACAGAAACCCAAAACAGCACCTCTCTGTGCTCGGATGGAATCCAGAGAGGCCAATACAGAGAACGCTGCATGTGTTTCCTCCTGGGTTAGGTGTCCCCAGCTCGGTCCAGCCTTTGATCTGCAGCAAGAACCTACCTGAGCTGGATGGCGTTCCAACACAGGGCCAACTAATCCAAGTCCTCCCAGCCTCTGCTGCCCCCCCCCGGCCCCCAGTGTGTGGGTGTTTATGTCCCCAAACGGGGACTCCCCTCCTCCCCGCCCCCGGTGTGTGGGTGTTTATGTCCCCAAACGGGGACTACAACCTCCTTAAGTGGACATCATTTATTCACACCGACTCAGTGCCAGGACCTTTCATACCTGCTGTCTGCATGCCAGCATGAAAGGTACAACTATTGGGTTCAAGATGAAGAAACAAGTTCCGAGAGATTAAGCAACTTGCTTGGAGACATCCAGCCAGCAAGAGGAGGAGACAGGGTAGGGCACCAGGTCTGAGTGGCTTTAAGCCCAGAGTGAGTTCCTTCTACTGTGCTACATGGCCTCTCTGGGGCCCTTGACCCAAATCCCGTGGTGGGCACCTGCTGGGTGTTCAGTAAGGACTTCAGGGAAGGGCTGGTGGAGACCCACGCAGGATCCTGTTTCCCCTTCACGAAGTGATGTAATCTGACTCAGAAAGGGTCTGATGCTCCCTGGCATTCAAGGCACCTGACTATACAAATGGGATGGGAAATAGGCCTTGAACTGTTCCCCAAATCTCGGTCCACCTTAGTGCTTCTGAGGGGTGACCTCCGCTGTGCCCGGCTTCACAGTGGAGAGCCCCCTTGGGGACATATTCCCCAAGATCTTCTGTGGATCAGAGGCTGTTTAGGAATCCTGGTCTCCCCAGAAGCACTCTGGTGGTGCTGGCCCTGAAGGGCTCAGAGGTTTTCCTGGGCAGCCCCCACACCGAGCAGTCCAGCTGGGGGAGGCCCCTCCCAGCTGGGAAGGCCCGAGGAGCCCACTCACACTGGATGTACCAGGCCCTCCAGATGGCGTTGTTGAGGCGGATCTTGTCCCGGCAGAGCAGTTTGAGGCCTTTGAAATTCTTCCACTTGGGAGAGACCAGCTTACCGCTGTGGGGGGAGATGATGAGTCAAGGAGGGGTGTGAGACAGGGGAAGATGGGGCGGGGAGCTTCTGCGGGGGCTGGCTCCACACTCTTCCGTGCACTAGGCATTTGTATATGGTTAGAATTGGAGGGATCCCTCCAAATCCTTCCCTACATCTGACCTGCCTGAAATTCCTACCCTGAGTCAGCCCCTTAAAAATATCCTACAGGGCCAGTCCCTGGCATGGTGGTTAAGGTGGCTGGATCCCACATGGCTGAAAGGGCAGTTGAGGCCCAGACCTGGCAGCTTGAGAAACATGCCAGGTGTGAGTGCCCAAAATCCAGAAAGCGGGAGAGATGGAGGGAGAGGGACTGTGGCCTGACCATTCTCCATGGGGTGTGTTTTCTCATTTCCACCCCCCTCTCTTTCCTGCAAGTACATGCATCCTCTGGCAAAATTAAGAAAAAAAGAATCCTCCTCCCCTCACAAACAATTATACATAAATAAATGAATAAATACCCTCCCAGGTCTCCACTAGGGAACCTGGTTTTCTCCGAGACTTACGCGTTAATCTGCTACCAGCATTAAATCCAGACCAGAAAGCAGTTATCAGCTCAGCCCTCAGAACACTGCAGTGGCCTCACCAGTTATCTTATAGGGCAGCTGGGGAGAGTTCTCAGACTCGTTTCTTACTAAGGAGAGTAAGAAATGACCTTTCTGCGTCTCAGGAAGGGAAAGTGACATGCCCAGGGTCACATATCCTCAGGCTTGATGCAGCCCTATGCCTTGTTCTGTCTCACTGGCCCCGCTTAGGCTCAGGACGGACCCAGGGGTGTCTACAATTGGTCTGGAAGGGGGAGGAGCTACTTCACCAGAGGTGGCCTCAGAGAGGTCAGTCACTGCCTTCTTGCCGCCCCTCTGGTGTCTGCCCCCTCCACATTCCCACGGTGTCAGTCTGGCCTGAGCTGGTAGGTAGAGGGGAGATAGCATCCTAACCAGAGTGTCCATCAAGCTCATGGGATAGAGGGGCTCTCTGCAGTGAGGAGCTTGGCCCTAAGGGTCCTTCTAGGCACAGGGCAAATCTGTGGCCTCCCAGAAGCTGACCCAGGAAGCCAAGATGTGCAGGTCTTAGACCTTGCCAGTCTCCAGTTTCCTCTGTCCTCATAGTCACAAGCCAGGCGTGTACACAATTTCTCTCTGGCCCACCCTTGCTCAGATGGGAATTATTGAGGTTCCAATGTCTTACAAAGCCAAGCCTGTTCTCTCTAGAAGAGGTTTCTCCCTCATCTTGGCGTGAGGGGTGGGTAAGCAGTATAACTCCTCAGCTCCTTTCCCTATAGCCTCTTCGGTGCACGGATCACTGGGCCCCCTCTCCTCACTGGTCTCCAAGCTCCTGTGTTTGTTTTGGGGTGGTGGTGGGAGGGTTCTGCCAATCCAGGGGACAACAGGCCTCATTACCCAAATAGTCATAGCCTGGCACTCAGGCTGGCCCCCTCTCTTCCTCCTGGAGTTAGATAAACACCATCTGTCTAGTAGGGCGGCATGGTGGGGGTCGGGATGGGGGGGATCTCTGACACCTCCTAGGCCGGTTTCTGCTGTGGCACTAGGGGGAGACTCCTGAGTTTGTTGCCCATGCCTGTATCTCAGCAACATCCCAACCCATTTTGATCACCCAGCATCCTGCCCTGGCCTGCCTGCCTCCCCTCCATTTTCCTGCCGAGGCGGTGGTGTCCGGCAGGGCTAAGGGGGTGGGGATGAGACAGGGAAATACCCATACACAGGAGAAAAGGATGTGGTTTGTGCTGGGCTTGTTGGTTGTGAGAGGAAGGACCCAGACTAGAACCTAAAAGCTTGGGCTAGTGTTCAAGAGCTTCTTAGGACCCTCGTGGCTGAGGGAGCTGGTTCCCACATGGCTAGTCACGCAGTTCATATATGGCCCTGGTAGCTTGGGAAATAACAGGCGTATGTGTGTATGTCCCCCAAATCCTGATAGAATAGAAAAATGGAGAAGATGACCGTGCCCATTGTGGGGTGCTCTCTTCTTCTCCCTCTGTCTCTCTCTGGCAATCACATATACTCTCTGGCAATAAATAAATAAATAAATAAATAAATAAATAAATAACTGAGAATTTTGGAAACAGGACGGGGAAAATCTTAGGAAACCTTAGTTTAGCACATAGTTCAAGTCCCTGTGCCCCTATTGTCCTCCTAACAGGATCCTGCTTGCTCTCCTACATCCCGAAGGCCATGCTTTTCATATCTAGCCAGCTCAGAGCATGAACAGTGCTTCCGAAAGCCTTTCTTGAGACCTGCCTCCCCTGGGGCTTCCACCCATGGAACCAAGGAACACAGCCTTCCAGAAAAGTCCTCGCCGTGCCCACAATGCTCTGCAGAGGGTGAAAGCTTGCCCGGCCTCTGCAAGATGTCCTTCTCCAGGTCAAGCTGACCAGTTCAACACACCACCTTCTGCACTCCGTGCCCTGCTGTTTCCTTCCCATCCAGTCACTCCTCTGGGACACTGAGCTCCCACAGTCCTCCCCCAAACACCCTATAATTGGGGATCTTCGAGGGCAGAAACATTGTCCTACTCTGAGTCTCAGGTTTTTGTTTTGTTTTGTTTTGCTACCAAAAGGGGGAAACCGAAAGTCTTCCTTGGGACGGAGGTACCCTCATCCCGGGCACTTTGGCCTGCACCCAGAGCAGGCCAGAGAGATTTAGTATTCTGGTGTTTGGAGAGAAAACACAGTCCCTCTGCCACCGCAGCTGCCCCGACTGGAGTTATCAGTCTGCAGTCAGCTTCTTAGAGGGGCAGTTCTTGGGGTGCTCTGTCTCTTATCTTTCCACCTCCCCAGAACCTGGTCTGGAGTAGGGAGTGGAGGTGAGCCAGCCCAAGTAGATGGGTGTATAGCATAAAACAGGCAGCTGAAACTGGGAGTGGGTGGGAAGTGGGAGACCCCTGGGGGACCCTGGGGAGGAGAGGAGCCACATCCGGTGTACCAGGACCTTAGATGCCCTGTCCCAGGCAGTCTCGTGATGTCCGAGGAGGGGAGGGGAGAACGAGGGAATTTGAACTTTCCACATTGGTCTGGCGCCCCGGACGATCAGGTTGCAACATGACCTGGGATCCGGGCCAGAACTTGTGGGCCAAGGTTACTTTGCCTCCAGCCAATGGGGTCGCGGCTCCGCGGCAGCGGTTGGGGGTGGGCTACACTCCCCCGCAATCTCCACCCCAGCTCCGGGCTCCCCTTCAGGGCGGCAGGTGCCGGTCGGTAGCCAGCGGTTCTCAGAAGGGGAGGAGGTGCTCCGGAGGAAGAGGAATATTTGCACAGAGGAAAGATCAAGGCCGGCCGATCTCCCTTACTCCCCTACGGTTTTCGGTTGATAATTTATCCTGGCCCCTCCGCTCTGGGGAACTTTGATCCAGGGCACTGGGCCAGGACTTGGGTTCGCGCCCTCCTTCGGGACACCGGCGTGGAGCGGAAGCCAGGCGCAGCCGGCTCGCAAAGCAGGGGTCCCGCAGCGATGGGCACTCAGTCTACCGCGGCGATCAGAGTCTGCTAGCCCAGGCCTCCCGGCTACCAGCCAGCCCCACGCGGCCTCTTGCACCCAATGCCGCGCCATGGCAGGGAACCTCTACAAAAGGCTCCTCTCTCTGGGCCCACCAGACACACTCCTCCCACCCGTCTTGACCTAGCAGTCAAGAAGAGCTGTTCGGCAACTGAGGGGAGGTGGGCAAGAGCCTGAGTTAGTTTCGGTCAACGTTGGTTAAGAATTGGGACCACCAAGGAGCATGGCACTAGGGGGACAAGGGGAGAGGGGAATAGGGTGGAGCCGCAGGTGGTCAGGTAGAGTGTTACCCACGCTGTGGAGGGTGGGGATGGCCTAATATCTGGAGAGCGTGAGGGATGCCTGTCATTTCTTTGGGAGCAGAGAAGTTGGGACCAGGGAGAAGGGTCTGGTGTACGCCTACAGAGTTCGGGGTGAGGGCAGGTGGTCTGTGCCCAAAAGAGGAGTTGATGGTGGTTTGGAATGGGAACCAGGAGGTGTGCAGGTCCGTCGGTGCCAATGGGTTGGGCTGGCGTCAGAGGACGCTCCGGGTTGTGGGAGTGGGGTGTCCAGGGTGTGGCCGAAGTCTCCGGGAGCAGCCAAGGACCGATCTCGGGTGGGCAGCCCGGGGCCCCAGCGCGCTGTCCCGCCACGGAGAGCCGAGGCTGTCGGAACCCCGAGCCGCCCTCACCTGTAGGCCAGGCTCAAGCACTCGAAGAGGCGGGTGAGTGTGGGGTCGATGCTGCGCGGCCCGAAGTCGGCAAGCCCTATGGGCCCCTCCTGGTCGCGCCGCCGGGTCAGCGAGTCGCTGTGCGGCGACGACACCATGAAGTGACCGCTGTGGATGACCTGCGAACGGAGCAGCCCACTCGCGCTGCGCCGGAGACTAGGGTCCTCCGAGTCTGTGTCCGAATCTGAGTCTGGGCTGGGGACCCCGATGTACCTTTGGGATGGAAGACAGTTACCAGAAAGACCAGGGCATAATTAGAGGGTTAGACAAAGCAAGACTTCATCTAACAACAACAAAATCAAGAACATGACACACGGCAAGTTTCTGGTAGAAGTCACATTTGACAAGGCAAGGAAACAAATCCTAGACATCAGGATGAGGGACATAGGGACATAATCTCCAAAACATTGGAGACTATGTGAGCCTAAAGGTTGATGAGAAGCCCAGTGAGAAGCTAAGTGACTTCAAGGATTGTTATAGTCAGTGACTTCAAATGCAAGGTCTTGCATGACTCAGTGCGGAGCCGCCTGTATAGCTCGTGTGGCCCGCACGGCCTTATTAACATAGCCCCTCCCCTCCTCTCCAATTGGTCGTGAGAGTAGGCAGGGCCTCGGGCGTCCGGCGCGCGGGAGCGGAGGGTGGGGCTTGTATTAGCGCCCTGTGCCCAGGGGTAAGCCGGTGGACCCTGGAGCTCCAGCAGGTCCGCCCCTACCTCCCCGCCCGCTTTTCCTTCTGTCGTGACTACTCGCGGTCCTTATGCAGCTGCCCCTACTTCACCCCAAAGGAGTCTCCAGAAGGGTCGACGATATCCCTGAACCAGAAAGCACCTTAGTGCCTGGGGTTGGTGCTACCAGGGACGCCCACCTACGAAGCCTGAGGTCGCCATCTCCCCTCACTCACCGAACTACCACCCCCTGTCCTCCCTGTTCTCTCTGCTTGCATTTACTGCCTCCTACCTCCTCAGGCAGCTGGAAGCCCCCACCATGCAGGCGTCTTGTGCATTTGACATGAGACAACGCCCATAAAGAGCCGGGCCCCAGGAAGTTGTCAGTGCCCACGGTTACTGCTGTGATCATCTCCTCACCTGCACGGAGAGGCCCAAGAGGGTTACCTGAGTGTGAGGCTGCAGGGACTGTTATCAGTGGCCCTGGGTGGCTGGCTGCCAAGGTGGCACCTTGGTTACCTCCCCTGGACAGCCTTCATGCGGATCTTCTCAAGGGCTCTGGGTCCCCTCCTCTCACTGACGCTGCGGTCCAGCTTTTGCTCCAGCTTTTGCCCTTTTCTCACCCTCAGGACTGTAATCGAGGCATTCACAGCCCTCCCCTCACAGGAGCTTTTAACAGTCTTCAAAGGTGGGATTCGCTGGCCCAGCCAAAACAAAAAGGTGCCCAAGTATCAGAGGGATAGAAACAAAGCCTGGTCCCTCCCAAGGAAGTCCCTGATGGTAAATTCCTCTGGCTTACACACAGCACCTTCTTCCAGCCCACAGTAGGGCCACACAGCCCCAAGAACACAGTGGCAGTGCTTAGAGAGCCCCAGAAACTGGCTGAGGAAGTAGAATGATGACCCGAGGCTGCACACAGGCCATCCTTTCCACCCACCTCCTTTGGCCAAGCAGCCTCTGTCTCTGCCACACAGTTACTTCACACTCCCAGGAGCCCTGGCTGTTTCCTGCTCACTCTGTTGTCCTGTTGTTGGAAGTGCATTTTCCCTGAGTATCCTTCTCAAGTGCCCATACAGACCTCCTCTTCCGGAGTGGACCGTGCCTCACTTAAGAGAGCCATCCTCGGGACCAGTAGATGGCATAATGGTTAAATCGCTGGATTCCCATTTGGTCAACTGCGGTTTGAGTCCTGGACCCAGCAGCTTAAACTCATGCTGGGCGCATGTGCGTGCCTGAGATCCCAAGAGGAAAATGGAGGAGAAGGGATTGTGGGGTGGCCGCCCACCATGAGGGGTGATTTCTTGCTTTCTGTCTCTCTGTCTCTTCAGTGAGCACACACACCTTATAGCACAAATCTTCCCCCCACCAAAGAAAAAAAAGAAAAAGAAAAAAAGAAAGCTATCCTCAAATGGCCCTCTTGGGATCCTTGGCACAGACACTGACAGGGTCACTACTTTGCCTTCTGTGCCTGTCCGGCTTCTCCCCTGCTCTGTGGGTCACTGAGGTAGGACTGTGTCCCACCGTTTTTGAATCCCCACAGTCCAAGAATTGGAAAGTGTTTGGAGAAAGGGGCATGATGCCAGAAGAAGCTGGTGGGTTGCTGTGGGGGGTGGGAGTAGGAAACAGGGCCTCCTCCTCTGCCCTGGGGTTTCATGGTTCAAACTGAGGCCTGAACTGATCCTTATTCTGCCACTAATTCCTGGGGAAAGCTGTCTTACTGGAGATCTGTCTCCCCATCTGTAAAACGAGGAGCCTGGATTCAATCATTTCTTTTTTTTTTTTTTTTTTTTGAGAGAGATTTTCGCTATAGGGTGCGTGCGCTCGCCAGACAGACAGAGAGAGACATAGAGACAGAAAGCGAGAAATCACCCCCCAGGGGGGATGGTCACGCCGCAATCCCTTCTCCTCCATTCTCCTCTCGGGATCATGGGCATGCACGCACACACGCCCGGCGTGAGTTTTAAGCCACCGGGTCCGGGACGCGAACCGCGGTCGACTACGTGGGAGTCCAGCGACATAGCCATTACGCTAACTGCTGGTTCCCATGGATTCAATGATTTCTTAAGGTCCTGAAATTTTAGCCACTTTTGGTTCAAAGGCCAATACCAGCATCCCAAGTTCACCCCATATGCTCCTCCTTGAGTATCCTGTCTCCAGGGGAAAACCCCAGAGTTGTCTCTTGTGGTTCCAGAGACTTTCCCCTAAGTCGGATCTGAAGGGTAAGAAGATTACAAGTGAATTCTCTCCCTCACTTGACATCCTCCCCTCTCCCCAGCCCCCTATCGCCCCCAATCTGTACCTCATTTCTGCACCCCTTAAGGCCTGATAAAGCACTGACTAGGCAAGTCCTGCCTATAGAATTGGAAACAAAACACCCCACAGTGTATACGGTCAATTCAAGATGTCCACAAATTCTGCTTTCTCCCGTGATATGACCCAGCTGGTTCAGGGTACCCCTGCCCGGATGACAGCACGGGCTCAGTGTGAGCTGGCCTGGCTCGTCCTCTTGCTGCCTCCCTGACTTGGCCTTTATTACCTACTGCTTTTGTTTATAGCCTCTTAGCAACAAGCCTGATTCGTAGTCCAGGAAGGTTCAGGACAAGGTCCTGACTTAGTGTGCGGATCTGGGTGTACCCAGTGAGCCCGCCTGACACCGTGCCCCCTCCCTGCTTCCTAGTCTTGGTTCTCAGGATTCCACCCTGAGACTGCCCTTCTCATCAGGAAAGCTCTCCCACCTTTGAAGTGCCACCTCCTACATCTTCTCCGAGCTCTCCAGGTTCATATCTCTGAGTTCCCACAACCCTTGTTCCAATACAACTCTAATTTAGTTCTTTGTGTTCACAGCGAGCCATGCACATGCCTTTCTTTCCCACTAGATGGCAAATTCCCTGAAAGCAAGATTCTCATCCTCTTTCTATAACCCATTTGTCTCTCACAGGCAAACGTGTAAATGGGTGTTGTTGAATGAATGAGTGAATGAATGAATGCGTGGGTTTATGTTACATCTATCCACTAGATGCGGTCAAGCCGTCTGTCTACCCATGCACACACAGAGAGAAAATTAAGGTGCATATTATGTGCATGACCTAGGGCTAGGTATTTAATTTTTACTTTTATAAAAGTTAAGAAATAGAGAAAAGCAAATATTTGACACTCTTTTTCTTTTTGACTTTTTTAGCTGCCAGAGGATGTGTGCACTCACCAGAGAAAGAGAAAGAGAGAGAGAGAGAGAGAGAGCCCTTCATCGGGGTGTGCTCATTTTTCCTCCATTTCTCTATCCCTTCAGGATTTGGGGTATACACACACACGTGCCTGATGTGTTTTCAAGTGCTACGACTGGGGCTTGAACCACAGTTGGCCATGTGGGATCTGGTTCCCTGTGCACAGGGTTTAACCACTGTGCTTTGGGGACAGCTCTCAGCACTTTTGATCCCTAGAGCATAGAAAGTAGATTAGTGGGACCAGCAGATGGCATGGTGGTTAAGGTGCTGGACACTCCCACGTGGCTGACCACAGTTCGATCCTGGATCTAGAGGCTTGCTTGCTCTCTCTCTCTCTTGTCAAATTAAAAGAAAATAAATAAATAAATAAAATTTAAAAAGAAGAAAGTAGATTAGTGATTGCTAAGGGTTGGGAGTGAGGGAATGGGGGTGACTGTTAATGGATACAGTTTTTTGTTTTTGGAATGATGAAAATGTTCTGGAATGAGATAATGGTGACTCTGCACAGCTCTGTGACTATACTAAGAGCCATTGAGAAGGGGTGAATTTTATAATACATGTTATATCTGAATTTAAAAAGTAAGCACCTGTATACATTATTCCATTTGCTGGTAATCCTTTATTCTTCTTCACACACACCCCAAAATTTGCTAGAAAGTGAATGCAGTTGCCAGAGAGAGAGAGAGAGAATGAGAGAGCACTCCCATAGGGGATAGTCATGCTGCAATTCCCTCTTTTCAGGATTTTGGACACACACACATGCACTCAGCATGTTTTTTTCAAGTTGCTGGGTTAGGGACTTGAACTACACTGTTAGCCATGTGGGATCCAGCCTCCTTAACCACCATGCCACAACTGGCCCATAAGAGTAATCCTTTCAACCGTGTGAGAACGTGGATGTGTTAGTATTTTCATCGCTTTTCTACAGAAGAGGAAACGGAGGCTCTGATGGATGAAGTGCTCAAGAGGGTCATAGTGAGAACTAGCTAACATTTACAGAGCACTTACCACCCAAAGAAGTCCACGGAATCATTACAACAGACCTGTTCTACAGACAGGGCAACAGGGCAGGCTGAAATATGGCAAGGAGAGATCTGGATTCAAACGCAGGCAATCTGATGTCAGCCTGCTCCACAAGTACTAATCTTCTCCAGTTCAAAGGACTAGTGATCCCTCTGGGGGGTGTGGTATGAACAGAACCTCAGTCACTGCTTCTGCCAGTGTAACTTGGCACAGCACTTGGGAGAAGTATTTGGCAGTGTCTACCAGAGCTGAGCATCCCCCTACTTTATGACCCAGCAGTTCCACAGAAATGTGTGCATATGTGCACCAAAAGACAGGCATAAGACTATTCACGGTGTCACTGTTCTTATTAGCTCAAACATTTGGAAACAACCCAAATGTCTATCAACAGGTGAAGGGACAAATAGCTTGCAGTATAGTCACACTATGGAATATTAACACAGCAATGCAAATGAACGCTCTACAACTAAATGCAACCATACGGATAAATCTCACTGACAACATGGCGAGCAAAAGAAACCTGCTACAGAAGTGTTAAGCTGTAAGATTTCATTTATATAAAGTTCCAAAACAGGTATTTATATAAGACTCCAAAATAGGCTCATCTACAGTGTCAAGCATCAGGGTCGTGCTCAGCTTTGATAACTAGAAGGCATCAGGAAGGGGGTTTTCTGGGGTGCTAACAGTTCATTTCTTTACCTGGGCTCAGGTTACATAGATGTGTTCTCTGTCAACATTCACTGAGCTGAATCTTTATGATATGCGCATTTTTTTTCTTAGAGATTTTTGCTATAGAGTGTGTGTGCTCACCAGACAGACAGAGAGAGACAGAAAGACAGAAAGCAAGAAATGATGGCCATACTGCAATCTCTTCTGCATTCTCCTCTCGGAATTTTGGGTTCACATGCACACACTCCCAGCATGAGTTTTAAGTCGCCAGGTCTGGGACTTGGACCACAGTCGACTACGTGGGAGTCCAGTGATGTAACCATTACACCATCTGCTGGTCCTATGCACCTTTTTTTAAAAAAATAATTATTTATTTAATTATATTTATTTGACCAGAGAGAAAGAAAGAGAGTGAAAAAGCAAGTCATCAGATCTGGGACTTGAACCATGATTGGCCACATGGGAGTCCAGTGTCTTAACCACCATGTTACCTGCTGGCCCCATACACTTTTTGCATATGTGCTAAACTTAAATTTTTGCTTTTTGGGGTTTTTTTTTTGAGAGTTTTTTTTTTTTTTCGCTATAGGGCGCGTGCACTTGCCAGACAGACAGAGACATAGAGACAGAAAGTGAGAAATCACCCCCCAGGGGGGATGGCCACGCCGCAATCCCTTCTCCTCCATTCTCCTCTCGGGATCTTGGGCACGCACGAACACGTGCCCAGCGTGAGTTTTAAGCCACTGGGTCCGGGACGCGAACCACGGTCGACTACATGGGAGTCCAGCAACATAGCCATTATGCTAACTGCTGGTTCCCAAGTTTTTGTTTTTTGTTTTAAGAGAAATCAAGTTTACATACATGTATGCACACAAAACTGGCCATTCTACCTCCTAAATCATCTTTACAAAGTGCCTGGTGGCATGACGGGTATTCAGTGGATTTTTTTTTTTCTTGGTCAAAACCACTTCTACTCCTGGTCTGGTGTAGGTCCAGGACTAAGCCCTGTTCTCCTGCGTGCCACTATCTGACAGTCTGAGACAGTGATGATGCCCTAAACATCTTGAGCGCCTGAAGTTAAGAACATGCCTCTGCCTCTTCTCACTGGCCCTTCCACTCTTGCTACCAGGCTGGCTACTCAGGAAGCCTCACTGAGGACTGTCACGGCAGGGGGTAGATTGAGCATCTCAGGGTAAGGAGGAAAGGGGTGGTGAATCAGGACAGAGGAAGATTTGGCAAAGGGGCAGATTATTCAGAGAGTTGAGGATGGAGAGATGGTTGAGTGAGAAAGAGGAGTCCTAGCAGTGTCTGGAACTGGCAGTAAGTTGGGTCCTTGTCTGAATCTGTTTCTGCACCTCTAAAATGGGTAAACAAGCCATAAAGGAAAAAATTTATAAATATGATTACATTAACGTGAGGATGTTAGACGGGGTAATTTCCTACCAGGGCTACCCGGTGACATGGTTAAGGTGATTAGTCTCACATAGCCAACTGTGTGATTCAAGTTCCAGACCTGGTGGCTTGATAAACACATACCTGCTCACACCACATCCTCCTGAGTGATGGCTAGTCCTTTTATAACTCGAGAAGATAGGCACTTGTGGGACAGGCTGACATCAGATTGCCTGGGTTTGAATCCAGGTCCATCCACCTCCCAGGGGGGATGGCCACACTGCAATCCCTTCTCCTCCACTCTCCTCTTGAGATCCTGGGCACGCATGCACATGCGCCTGGCACGAGTTTAAGCCGCCGGGTCCGGGACTCGAATCACAGTTGACTACATGGGAGTCCAGCAACATAGACATTATGCTATGGTCCCTTGCCATGTGATCTTCAGCACGACCCATTTCCTTGTCTGGGCCAGCTGGTGATGTGGTGGCTAAGGAGGCTGGAACACATATGGCTGACTGTGAGTCCCGGATCGGGTGGCTTGAAAAACATGCTGGGTGCATGTGTTTGTGGCACGCATGCCCAAAATCACGAGAAAAGTGTTGGTCCTGACTGAGAACCATAGGTTTTTGTTCTCTGAGATGCTGAAAGTAGAGAAAGAGGAGAAGGAGTAGAGGATGAGAAGGAGGAACATCAGGGTAGAAATCAAGTGAGGATCCAGGCATCTGTCCATCCATCTATTTATCTGCCCATCCAATCATTTACCCATTCATCTATTCATTCCCTCATAGTCAGTCTGTCCATCCATTTGTCTGTTCAACTGTCTTTCCATTCATAATACATCAGTTCATCCACCCATCTACTCATCTCCTACCATGCAGTCTAGCCACCTGCTCATCCATCCCTCCATGTATACGTTTACCTAATCTTCCTCTATTCATCTACCCACCCATCCAAATACACACTTGTCTGTAATGCCATCACAACTGTTAACTGCCTGCTGGCATCAGGTCCTCTGTTAAGCCAGGAGTGGAGGGCTATCCCGACTCTTGTAAGCTTGGTAGGTGGAAGGCTGACTTGCAGCTTAGGGGATCAGGGAAAGCTCTTCAGAGGAAGGTGTGCTTGTGATGGGGCTTAAAAGACAGAGTGGAGGGACTAGTAGTTGGCCTAATGGCTATGTCGCTGGACTCCCATGTAGTCAACCATGGTTCGAGTCCCGGACCTGTTGGCTTAAACTCATGCCAGGTGCATGTGCGTGTGTGTCCAAGATCCAGAGAGGAGAATGGAGGAAAAGGAATTGTGGCATGGCCATCCCCCTGGGGGGGTGATTTCTTGCTTTGTGTCTCTCTGTCTCTCTGTCTTTCTGGCGACTGCACGCACCCTATAGCAAAAATCCCTCTCTCTCAAAAAAAAAAAAAAAAGACAAAATGGGGGATAAGACATACAAACGAGGGTGTTCTGGGAAGGAACAGCTGGGACACAACAGTCATGAGTCACTCAAGTGGCCACAGAATTGCCATGCTCTCCTGCTCTGTTGTGGCAGAGTACAGGCAGGCCCCTCCTGAATCTTCCCTAAGCCTGGTCCCAGTGGGCACTGAGGTATCTACACCACTGCTGCTCAAAGGCCCACAAACCACTGCCAGGCCATGGGATCCATTATCAGGATAATAAGATAACCAAATACATTGAGAGTGTTCAGAAATATTTATATCAATTTAACAGGGTCAATTTTTGTCTGTTAAAGACAGTAGGCTTGGTGTCAGCAGGTGGTGTGGAGGTTAAGGCACTGGATTCCCATATAGGCAACTCTGTGGTTCGAGTACTAGGTCCGGCATCTTGAAAAAAATCCCAGGCATGTGTGCATGCATGCCCAAAATCCTGAGAGGGAATGGAGGAGAGGGATTGTGGTGTGGCCATCCCATCTGGGGGGTGATTTCTTATTTTCCTCTTTCTCTGTCTCTCTCCAGTGAGTGCATGCCCCTGTGGCAAAAATATATTTAAAAAGAGAGAGAGAGAGAGAGAGATAGTAGGTCTATAGTGGTGGTACAATCAGTAGCAAACTCAACTGCAGTGCTGGAAGCCACGTAGCTGATCATGGGTCAGATCTCTGGGTGAGATTCCTGGGTGAGCCTGAAAACATGCTGGGCACGTTCACATAGACCCAAGATCCCGACAAGCTGGAGAGCTATGGGAAGGGGATCATGGGATGATGAGACACTGTTGGGGGTGCTTCTCTCTTTCCAGTGTGTGTGCATATACTCTCTACGTGAATAAACATAAACTTTAAAATACAATAATAAGGCCAGCTAATAATCAACCCAGCCCACAGTGCAGTGGGTAAGCAAGCACTAGTGCACATAGTGCATTGGAAGTCAGATTGATCCCACGTGGTTTGAGTGTCAGTCCTGGCTGCTTGCAAGGCATGCTGGACACATGGACCCAACTTAGGGAAGATTCAGGAGGGGGCTGCCTGTACTCTGCTCCAACAGAGCAGGGAGCATGGCAATTTTGGGGCCACTTGAGTGACTCATGACTATTGTCTCCCAGCTGTTCCTTCCCAGAACACCCCTCTCTGCATGTGCAGGCCCAAAGTCCTGACAGGAAAGATGTGGAGGAAGGGGGATTGTGGCATGTCCATGCCCCACTGGGGGACACTTTCGCTCTAGTGAATGCACATGCACTTTGGCAATATATTAATATTTTCAAAAAATTTTTAAAATTATTAATTCAATTTAATTAATTAATTACTATTATCATTTTTAGTTCACCAGCAAAAGATAGAGAGAGAAAGGGAAAGCAAGCAACAAGGTCTGGGACTCGAACTGCAGTCAGCCATGTGGGAGTCCAGTGTCTTAATCACCATGCCATCTGCAAGCCTCAATTATTTTCGAAGTTTAAAAATATATAGTAATGGGACCAGTTGGCGTAACGGCTATGTTGCTGGACTCCCACATAGTCGACCGCGGTTCGAGTCCCGGACCCAGTGGCTTAAACAGGCTGGGCACATGTGCATGCATGCCCAAGTTCATATATATATATATATAATAATAATAAAAACCCTAGGCCTATAGTTTGTATATTTACTTTTTTCAAGTAATCACTTTTTATTGTATCTTGCATATTTATACATACATGGGAAATTGAAAATAAAGAAGCAAGGAGCCAGCATTACAAAATGTGCTGGGCATGTGTGTGTGCATGCCCAAAATCCTGAAAGGAGATTGGAAGAGAAGGGATTGTGGCATGGCCATCCCCCTGGGGGGTGATTACTCACTTTCCCTCTCACTGTCTCTGTCTCTCTCTCTGGTGAGCACACACACCCTATGGTAAAAACCTAAAAAAAAGAAGAGAAAGTAAAAAGGGCCCTTGACTCAGATCGTTTAAAGCACTGGTATACAATAAAACTTACCTTCAATTGTCCTTTGCCAGTATGGCTTCACGATTATTATCTCAGTTCCCTGTGAGTGGGGCAGGGCGAGGACTATGGTCCCCATTTCATAGGACGATTGCCCAAAGTTCCCACAGACGGTAGATGGCAGGGCTGAGCGCTGGACCTGCGCTGTTCCACAGCAGGTGCCAGACACCACATCAGATAGCTCCTGCCCAGGCTCGGCTGAGCTGGGGCCCGGGGTGGGGAGGGCACAGGAGCGGGAGAAAAGCAGCTAGAGGAAGAATGGCAGACAGGGCCTGTCCGTCGTTGCTAAGGTCACTGAGAGAGACTCGGAAGACTTCCGGAGGGCAGCCCGCAGGTCAGCCTGGACTGCCGTACGTAGTTCTAGAAAATTGAGGCCAGGCCCGTGGGATCTGTTTGGAAACAAGCCATGGGGCTAGGTCCGAGCCCAGCCTACTTCAATCCTTCTCCATCTTCCCCCCTCTTCCGCCTTCTCCATCAGCCAGCACACGCGGTCCCAGCAGTTGGAGCCTTGTCTTTTCCTCCTGTTCACCCAAAGCCTCCCTCAAATTCAGCCAGCAAAACCGCTAGTCTCTGCATGTCCCTTGGCCACAGCGCTTTCAGATAGTTTCTCCTCCTGTCCCTGGGGAAGACTAGAGGAACAGGGGTTAGGGTTATCTTGGTCACTAATGAGGAAACAGGTTCAGAGAAATTAAGTTACTTGTCTGAGGTCACAGAGGCTCTAATTCTAAGGCTCTGGTACCCAGCCCTGTACTTTTGACGACTGAGATTAAATAGTAGAGAGGAAAGCCATTCCCACAGGACCTGGGTGCAGCCTGTGATGGGGCTGGGGTCAGGGAGGATGCTGAGCACGGTTGAGTGGGGAAGGAGAAGCCAGTGGCATGTGGCATGAGCACCTGCGTTGTCTGCCCAGAAACCTCCCTGCCTACAGTAGTTTGTCTGCCTCCTGGGCAGCCTTAAGACCCCATCCCTTGAAAAAATGGAGAAGAGTAGCAGTGTGCCCATGCCCCTCTGGGGATGCTTTCTCGCTTTTCCTTTCTCTGGTGAGCATGTGCACTCTGTGGCAATAAAAAATAAACAAGAGGGAACCAGCAGTTAGCGTAATGGCTATGTCGCTGGACTCCCACATAGTCGACTGCGGTTCGTGTCCCGGACCCGGTGGCTTAAAACTCACGCCGGGCGTGTGTGCGTGTGTGCCCAAGATCCCGAGAGGAGAATGGAGAAGGGATTGCGGCGTGACCATCCCCCCTGGGGGGTGATTTCTCACTTTCTGTCTCTATGTCTCTCTCTGTCTGTCTGGCGAGCGCACGCGCCCTACAGTGAAAATCTCTCCAAAAAAATAAATAAATAAATAAACAAGAGACCAGCAGACAGTGTCATGGTTATATTGCTGAGCTCCCACGTAGTCCACCATGGTTGGAGTCCTGGACCCGGAGGCTTAAAACACACTAGACGTGTGTGCGTGCATGCCTAGAATTCTGAGAGGAGAATGGAGGAGAAGGGTTGTGGCATGGCCATGTTCCCTGGGAGGTGATTTCTCACTTTCTGTCTGTCTCTCTGGCGAATGCACATGCCCTGCAGCAAAAATCTCTCTTACAGAACAAAACAAAACAAGCAAACAAAACATCCCAGGGCAGGAAAAGGCAAGAACAACATGGGGAGGAAATCAGGTCTGTACTCTGCTGGTAGACAGGTAAATAGAACTGCGTATTTAGTGGCACATTTGGCAAAATCTGGTAAGCTCAAAACATTGGTATTTTTGATCTTTCAAGTGCACTTCTAGGAATCTGTCCTACAGAAATATTTCCCTAAGTATGTAAAGGTGCATAAGGGTAGTCCTTGCAGCACTGTTTATCATACTGAAAAACTGGAGGGTGGGCTGGCTCCATGGCCTCACAGTTAAGGGAACTGGATTCCACATGGCCAGCTGTGTGGTTTGAATCCTAGTTCCAGTGGCTTAAAAAAACACACTAGGCATGTGTGTGCGAGTGTCCAAAATTCTGACAGGATGGAAAAATGGAGAAACGATTACAGCATGATCATGGCTCATGGGGAAGGGTGCGTTCTCCCTCTCCCTCTCTCTGTCTCTTTGGTGAGTGCATGTGCCTTCTGGCAAAATTAAAATAAAACAAAACTGGAGGGCCAGCAGGTAGTGTGGAGGTTAAGGCGCTAAACCTCATATAGCTGACTGTGTGGCTTGAGTCTCAGATTCAGCGGCTTAAAATTGCTCTAAGTGCATGTGTGTGAATGTCTCAAATCCAGAGGAAACTGGAGAAGAGAAAGTGGCATGGCCATCCCCTCAAGGGGGTGATTTCTCACTTTCCCTCTCGTTCCCTCTCTGGCAAGTGTACACGCTCAATAGAAAAACTAAAACAAAACAAAACAAAAACTGGAGGGTGGTTGAATAAATTCAGATAAATCCTTGTAGTGAAATATTAAATAGCTATTAACAGAACCTCATCTGTAAAGTGGAGATAATAATAGGATGAAGTGAATGAATACGGTATGTGTAAAGTGCTTAGATAGTATATGCTAGCTAGCTATCATTATAGTGTGGAAATAAGGAAAGATAGCTAATGCGATGTTAATTCAAAAGGGAAGGTATAGGCAATATGTAAAGTGTGATTCCATTTGTGTAAAAATTAATATTTTTCACAGGACCAGCAGTTAGTGTAATGACTATGTCGCTGGACTCCCACGTAGTCGACCGCAGTTTGAATCCCAGACCCGGTGGCTTAAAACTCATGCCGGGAGCATGTGTGTGCCTGCCCAAGATCCCGAGAGGAGAATGGAGGAGAAGGGATTGCGGCGTGGCCATCCCCCCTGGGGGGTGATTTCTCGCTTTCTGTCTCTCTGTCTCTCTCTGTTTGTGTGGCGAGTGCATGTGCCCTATAGCAAAAACCTTTCAAAAAAACATTAGTATTTTTCTCTTTATGACAGAATGTATGTGCGAGCACTGTGAAAGTAAGAGAGGGAGAGAGAGAGAGAGATAGCTTCCATAGAGTCTGGTCACACCAGACCCCTCCCTCCCGTCTTCCAGTCCATTGGATCTCGGGCATTCAAGTGCATGCCTGGTGTGTTTAGGCTGATTGGGCAGGTGACTCGAACCACTGCCATTGCCACGTGACATCCAGCTTTCCTCAACAGCACATTACTGCTGTGCCCTGGAGCGGTGTATGCAGTTGGTCCCATTTGAGTAAAAATTAAATATTTTTTTTAGTAAAAACATGTAAACAGAGAGATGAGGTCTAGACATTAAGCTATCAAACTATGACATTGGTGGTCTTTGTTGAGGGGAGATGGTGGGATAACAAAATATTCACTTTGTAGATTTCTTTCTTGAAATTTTAGCAATGCTTAAAATTTCTTTTAAATGTTAATGTGGGGACCAGTAGGTGGCATGGTGGTTGAGACGCTGAACACTTCCAGATGGCCGACCACAGTTGGAGTCCCAGATCTGGTGGCTTGCTTTCTTACTTTCTCTCTATATATATCTCTCTCTGGTCAAATTAAAAAAAAAAAGAATAAATAAAATTAAATAAATTATTCTTTTTAAAAATGTTAATGTTGTATAATACTTGTGTGTTACTTTTTTTTCTTTTTTTGGAGAGGTTTTTGCTGTAGGGTGCGTGCGCTCGCCAAACAGACAGAGAGAGACATAGAGACAGAAAGCGAGAAATCACCCCCCATGGGGGATGGTCACGCCGCAATCCCTTCTCCTCCATTCTCCTCTCGGGATCCTGGGCAAGCACGCACACGTGCCCGGCGTGAGTTTTAAGCCACCGGGTCCGGGACGCGAACCACGGTCAACTACGTGGGAGTCCAGCGACATAGCCATTACGTTAACTGCTGGTTCCCTTGTGTGTTACTTTTGAAATGGGGGGAAAAGCCCCCTCCAAGAAAGTAAAGGAAATCAGATGAGGTGGTAAAGTAGCTGATGGCCTGAGAACCCATCCTTTCCTTGAGGATCCCAAAAGTCGAGACTGACGCTCTCCACACCATAGGAGAAGCTCCCTATTTGGCTGGCTAGACTGAGTCTGCTCAGGATCAGACACCCGGGAAGGTGGGGGCTCAGCATCCTACTCCAGCTTGTCTGCCATTCACATTCTCATTCTGTGTGGCCCAAGGACCCCACAGCAATTCCTCTAGTGCACAAGGGTCAGGAGGCTGGTGGCAAATCAGATGACCTGGCGGCATCCCAGGCGAGCCATTTGCCCTCTCTGACCTTCAGCTGCCCTCCCTGTAACATCAGCAAAAATAGCCCAGCCTACTGAGTGCATCATGAAGAGGCTGGGGAACAGTGTACTACCAGTGTCACCACAGAGCAGGGAACAGGTATTACACCAAGAGGAGCAGTTGTGCCAAGGACCCGTCCATCTATACTATGCCTTGGGGCCAGCAGACGGCGTAGCAGTTACATCGCTGGACTCCCACATGGCCAACCACTGTTCCAGTACCGGACCCAGTTGCTTCAAACTCATGCTGGGTGCATGTGTGCATATGTGCCCAAGATCCCAGGAGGAGAATGGAGGAAAAGGGATTGTGGTGTGGCCATCCCCCCGAGGGGTGATTTCTCACTTTCTGTCTCTGTCTCTCTGGTAAGGGCACACACCCTATAGCAAAAATCTCTCCAAAAATAAATAAATAAATTTTTTAATTAAAAAAAAATTAAATGCCTATGGCCACTGTATACCAGTGAGCCATTTTTGCTCATGACACTTTTGACCCTGCAAACATAGTGTTTTTGTTTTTGTTTTCAATGCTATTTCTCCAACTCTCTGATACCAGGTAGGTTTCCTTCCATTCAGTTCAGTTCTGACCCTCTAACTGGATTTAACATTTAACCCCGCAAGTTCTACCAGACACCCCCACTCCAGGCGCTAGTCACAAGTTCTAGGTTGCCACCCTTACTTCTGACTGACCAGCTGTAAATCAGGGGACCCTGTGATCCCCTCCTCACTTTCGATAATTTGCTAGAATGACTCCTAGAATTCAGTAAAACTTAAATTTGCCAGTTTATTTTATTTTAAAAGTTTATTTATTTATTTCTTCCATGGGCAAGGCAGAGACATAGAGATAGAAAGACGCAGGAACTCCAATGGGGTTTTTTGGTTTGGTTTTTTAATTTCTAGAGGGCACCAGAGAGAGAAGGAAATGTGACAGTACCTCTCCTGGAGGGGGTGTCCATCCCGTAACCCCGTTTCCATCCTCCTCTTGGGATTTTAGGCATGCACACATAAGTGCCCCGAATGTTTTTCAAACTGCCAGAGTCTGGGACTTGAACCACACAATTGGCTGGGTGGGATCCAGCTTGCCTTACCCACTACAACATGGACTGGTCCCCCTAAATAGGGTCTTCTTTCTTTTTTATATTTATTTATTTATTGTGCTATAGGGCTCGTGCGCTCGCCAGAAAGAAAGACAGAGAGACAAAAAGCGAGAAATCAGCCCCCAGGGGGGATGGCCACGCCGCAATCCCTTCTCCTCCATTCTCCTCTTGGGATCTTGGGCATGCACACATGTCTGGCGTGAGTTTTAGCTACTGGATCCAGGACTCGAACCGCAGTCAACTACATGGGAGTCCACCGACATAGCCATTACACTAACTGCTGGTTCCCCCCTAAATAGGGTCTTGATGCTAGGATCCTCCCCCAGCCTTTAGCCAACTCTGGATCATGGACCAGTATGTACCCAGCATTCTCAGGGGGGTCCTTAATGTGGACTGGGAACCTCCTTTACCTGGGACCACCTAGCGAGTTTTGCATTTTACCACTGTGTCACCGCCTGTGCTCCTACCAGTTTATTCTAAAGGATACAACTCAGGAACAGCACAACGGAAGAGATGCATAGGGCTGATTATGCGGATGACGCAGGGAGCTTCCATACTCTCTCAGAGCGCACCACCCTCTCAGCACCTCCATGTTCACCAACCCAGAAGCTCCCTGAACTCCAACACGTAGGAAATTTTACGGAGGCTTCATGACATAGGCACAGCTGATTAAATCACTGGTCATTGGTGACCGAACTCCATCTCCAGCGCTCTCAGCTCCCAACGGTGTAGGCAGTGACTGAAAAGCTGCTACCCTCTAGTCATAGCTTCACCTTACCAGTGACCAGCCAGTCCCCCACTGAGACTGCAGGGCCCTCCAGCCAAGAGCCACCTTATTAGCATATAAAAGACACACATCACTCAGGCTATTCCAAGGGGTTTAAGAGTTGCTATGCGGAAAAACCAGAGATCATGACCAAAAATCTGTTTATTTCTTCTGTTTATTTCTTCTTGTACCACAACCAGGCCACCCCAGAGGGCTGCTGGGCCCTGTGTATTGGTTATGGAGTCTAATCCATCCACCCGGCCCCCTGACACACACGGCTGATGGTCCCCACTGGAAGTGGTGCCTGAAGGCTCAGAGAGCTGTTTGCTTCTCCCATGCAGTGAACACCCAACAGAGCAGTGAGAATGTCCCGAGGCTGTACGGTTCAAGAGGAGTGCAGTCCAGATTGACCAGGCTGTGTGCATCCCTCAAACTTCTTGTAAATATCACATGTAGGTATGGGACCAGCAGTTAGCGTAATGGCTATGTCACTGGACTCCCCCAGACCTGGTGGCTTAAAACTCATGCCGGGCGCATGTGCGTGCGTGCCCAAGATCCCGAGAGGAGAATGGAGGAGAAGGGATTGCAGCGTGGCCATCCCCCTGGGGGGTGATTCCTCGCTTTCTGTCTCTCTGTCTCTCTCTGTCTTTCTGGCGAGCACATGCGCCCTATAGCAAAAACCTCTCCAAAAAAAGAAAAAAAAAATCACATGTAGGCGAATCCACCCAGGACTGAGCTAAATAGCAGGTACTTGGAGGAAGGGGGCGGCTGGCACATAGTAGGCCCTTTGTGAGAAAAGACTGGCAAGCCCATGTCCCTAAGGCCTAGGGAGGGATGTGGGGATCCAGGTCTCAGCAACTCAAGCTCAGGGCTCTATCTACTCCTTAGGAGGTATGGCATGCCGGACCAGAACAAGCTGCAGCAGTCAGCAAGGGCCACAGTCCTCAGGTCCTCGGAGGGGAAATCTCAGCTCAGACCCTCAGGATTCATGTCAGTGACCAAGTCACATCCTGTCCCCTAGCTCTGGGCCTCTGCACTGCCCCATGGAATCTCATGGAGAGACAGCCAGAAGAGACAGAACAGGCGTTCCTGTGTCATTTGCCCATTTTACAGATGGGGAAACGGAGGGCCAGATAGCAAATGTGCTCAGCAGTATAACCTGTCTTGGGCCTGGATGGCATTTCTGGCCACCTCAGTGTGACAATGTGGAATCTGTGTGTAGTTGCTGCAAGTCAGTTCCAAGAGGGCAAAGGGGGTGCCTTGGGTAGGTAGAATAAGTGGCAAGGCCACCTCTACTATCCCAGGCCTCTGTATTGTGGGGAAGCTTGGGTCTAATACAGCAATACATAGAACAGTGCCTCTGCCCTCCATGGATCCTGGCCACAGAGGCGTTGGGGATGGGGAACCTGGTACTCAAACGTGTTCTTATCAGGTAGGTGCACCTTGGGCCCTCTCTGAATGCTATCCCGATACTACAAGGGAAGAATGTAACAGGTTTTGAGCCTTGTTATTCTCATCTGGTTTCTTTTTTTTTTTTTCTTTCTTTCCATGAGTGTGAGAGAGAGGAACAGCACTCCTGACAGGGTCCTGACACTGTGAGCCACCTGCACCTTTAGCCAGCCCTGGATCATGGGTGTGCACGTGCCCACCACACTCAGGGAAATCTTGGGACCTGAACTGGGAACCTTCCCATGTGGGCTGGCCTTGCCACACATCTTATCCTACCACCGTGCCACCTGGTCCCTGTTTTCTCGTCTTCAAAATGCAATGTTATGTTTACTTTACACAGTTACTGCAAACATTGAATGAAATATGTGAGAGCCAGTGGTATGTGATAAATCTAAGTTTCCTTCCTCCTTCCCTCTCTTCTTCCCCCACCCTTTGCCTTAAAAAAAATTTTTTTTATGTTTCCAGAGGGCACATGCACTCTCCAGAGAGAGACAGAGAGAAGGAGAGGGAGAAAGCACCTGCAATGAGGTGTGGTCATGCCACAATCCCGTCTCCATTTCTCCATCCTTTTGGGATTTGGGGCATACACACATATGTGCCCAGAGAGGTGTTTTGTTTTGTTTTATTGAGAGGTTTTTGCTATAGGGTACATGTGCTCGCCAGAAAGACAGAGAGACACAGAGTGATAGAAAGCCAGAAATCACCCCCCAGGTGAGATGGCCACACCGCAATCCCTTCTCCTCCATTCTCCTCTTGGGATTTTGGGCACGCACGCACAAGCGCTCGGCGAGTTTAAGCCACTGGATCTGGGACTCAAACCACGGTAGACTACATGGGAGTTTAGCAACATAGCCATTATGCCAACTGCTGGTGTTTTTCAAGCCATAGGACCAGGATGTGAACCATGGTCAGCTATATGGGATCCAGCTTCTCTTAACCACTAGGCTATGGGGCCAGCCCACTTCCTTCCTTTTTCAACTTCTCTTCCTTCCTAGCTAACACCTCTGAGCATGATGTTAAAGAACTAGGTACCATAGGATACAGAAGAAGGGGTGCATCCTCCACCAGGGGACTCCAGGATGGCAAAAAGCATTCTCAAACCGACATGGTGGCATCTTCTCTGCTCAGAATCACCCAGCTTCTCCCCCGCTGAATAACTGGGTCCATTCCAGCCCCATCGGGGCAGGTCCTGGACTGATTTGGAAAGGAGGTCCCAGGGAGGCAACTCTCTCTCCTAGCGCCATGCAGCAGAGGGGGCTGAGTGTAGCGTAGGAGCTGACATGGCCCCTAGACCTGTCGAGCTGGGGCAAGGGCGGGGGTGTGGGGGGAGACCCAGGATTCTCAGCAGGGCGGGCACTGACTGTCACTCAGCCTGCCTACATATCTGAGGTCCTTCTGAGGGATGCATCACCTCTTTGTCAGTGCCAGGACCTGCCCTGAGAATACTCTGCTCCCCCCTGTCCTGTTGGGGGGCCCCCTTCTCCAAGGTCATAGACAACCTCCAAGAGAAAAGGCAGACATGAGCTGCCTTGCCCCGAGTGAGTCTCAGGAGCAGGAAAGAAGGGTGGGGAAGCGGATGCGGTGGGTGAGGTGGGTGCAGGCCATGCAAACACCCACGACCTCTTTTCCCTTGTCACTGA
>NW_006159934.1:547591-550357 GCF_000334495.1 Tupaia belangeri chinensis
GGGGCACTGAGCCTAAGCGAGGGGGATACACAGTAGCATGGACCCCATCAGCCCAGTTGAGCCATAAGAGTGCTCCTCCCAGGTGCAGAGGCAAGTGGGGGGACTGAGGCCAATGGGCAGCCAACACAGTCCCCTCTCCCTAATTGCAGAGCATAGTTACCTATGGCTATTCTAGCCCCAGGTTACAGACAGGCAGAGTGAGGCCTGGAGAAAGACAAGGCTTGCCAAGGTCCCCTGAGGGCAAGTCAGAGGCAGCAGGAGGAGCAGAAACCAGAGCTTTGGAATTGGGCTGCCTGGGTTTGGAATCCCAGCCCCACTGTTTCTAGGCTGCATGACCTTGAGCCAGTGCTCAGGTCTCTAGGTCTCTGTTTCCTGATCTATAAAATGGAGACAATATCCTTGGCCTCTCAGATTATCAGGAAGAAGGAAGCAGTGCTCCCAAAGGCCTGCATAGTGCTGGCTCACAGCAGGACCATGGCCAGTTTCAGTGCCTTCCTCCCCAATCCCAGGCGTTTATCCTCCCCAATCCCAGGCGTTTATCCTGAGCTTGAGGACCTTCCTCTCTCCTCCTTTCTTGGCTCCATGTCTGAGCCAAAACCCTTCGTTTTGCCTGGACCAGGACTGTTCTAATGAGGGCCTCTCCCAGCTCAAGAGCCCCAACCCTTGTCCAAGCCTGCCCTTACCCACCACAGAACCAGCAAGGTCCAGGGCACCCCCAGGCGAGGCCCAGGGAGGGCACGTCTGTAGAGCAGAGCCTCTGGCAGGTGTGCTCCGTGGGAGCCTCCAGGGCGTTGCCTCTCCCACTTGCTTCCATTCTACTTTGCGGTTTGCCAGAACTCATCTGCCTGTTCTGACTCAGTTTACAGGCCTCACTTCCAACAGTGCTGCTCCCAAGCTGTAGGTCACAAGAGTCTAAGATCCCTGACCCCACTCTCAGCTGCCCTCCCACCTGGGTCCCAGGCTGAGCCCTGGTTTAGTATTGATTGTCCTTTTTTTTTTTTTGAGAGTTTTTTTGCTATTGGGTGCGTGCGCTCGCCAGAGAGAGAGAGACAGACAGAAAGCACGAAATCACCCCCAGGGGGGATTGGCCACACCACAATCACTTCTCCTCCCGGGATCTTGGGCACGCACGCACACACACCTGGCATGAGTTTAAGCCACCAGGTCCAGGACTCAAACCGCGGTCAACTACATGGGAGTCCAGCGACATAGCCATTATGCTAACTGCTGGTCTCAGAATCTACTGTGTCCTTAGGGGGAGTGAAAAGCAGGTTAGAGGGACAACCCTGGTTGTCCTGCCCAGAACTCATCAGCTAGTTCTGTCAGAAGATCCCCCTATAAAAAAAAAAGAAGATCCCCCTGACCTGAGGCTGGGAGCTGAGCCTCCCTGGGTTAAGCCTGAGATTACTAGACCTCTATTTTGAGCCTTCTCCTGGATCTGGAGGACAGGGCAGACCAGTTGCAGAGAATAAGTTCTTGGGCCAGCCCTGTAGCCAAGTGTTTGAGGGAGCCAGATCCCACATGGCTGACCATGGTTCAATCCCCAGTCCCAGCAGCTTGAAAAACACTCCAGGGCCCTCTTATGTATGTGTGCCCAAAATCCTGAAAGGAGGGAGAAATGGAGAAGGGATTGTAGTATAATCACACGACATTGGGACGTGCTTTCTCCCTCTCTGTCTCTGTCTCTCTCTGGCAAGTGCAGGTGCTCTCTGGCAATGGAAAAAGAAAAAAAGGATCCTTGGCCCCATCTACCACCTAACTTAGCTGACCCTGTACCTTCATCCCCCTTGCAAAGGACCAGAGGGACCTTCGTTGAAGTGGGCCATCCTGTTCTCCAAAGTATTTGGTGTCCCATTTTATTCTGTCTCTATCGCCAAATGAGTGGCCTGGGAACAAGCCTCCCCATAACAGAGAGAAAGCCTGACTCAGAGAAGGGAAGTAACATGCCAAGGTCACCCAGCCAGGCACACAAGAACCCCAAACTCCCAAATCCAGGCCACGGCCTTCTCTCCCACCAGGTGACTTTTCAAGGCACAGGAGTTGGGCAGGTGGCTGGGAGCTGGAAGGAACCCCTGGCCTTCTCAGGCCACCTGGACAGGAGTGCACCCTGACACTTCTCCATGCCCTACCTGTTGGCTAGCAGTCTGGCAGAACCCACGTGCCCCACCCTGCCATCTGGCTCTGCCTGTCCTGCAAAAGGGAGCTTTGGATTCTTGCCCCTGATCCCAGGGCCCACCTGTGCCCAGCTACTGGCACCTACACCTGTCCAGGGCAGGGGGAGTCCTGGGGAGGAAGGCCCTCCTTCCTGCTTCCCTGGCCTTACTCTGCTCCACGGAGACCATCCCTACACCCAGACCAGAGCTTAATCCCAGCCCATCCGTGGGACCCAGGAGCAGCTAGAACCTGTGCACCCCCCACTCTGCTCCTGGAAAGGCGAGAGGATGCTCTCCTCCTTGGCGGCTGAGCCTAACGTAAGGGAGGTTCATAGGAGCATTGACCCTATCCGCTCAGCTGAGCCAGAGGAGTGCCCCTCCCGGGTGGGGGCACTGAGGTCCAGCATTCGGGAGAATCCGAGTCTCCTCGGGCTAGATCCCAACGCAGCTCACCTAGATTCCACGCGCTCTGCAAGTGGCGTCGGGTCCGGTCAGGGCCACGGGGTCCCAGGCGACTGCGTCCGGGGGCCAGGCGGCGGGGTGCTGGCGGGGGGCTCCGTGCGCCCGCCGCGGCCGCTCTCGGCGCCTTCTCTGCCCCGGCGGCGCGGCGCTC
>NW_006159934.1:551011-553903 GCF_000334495.1 Tupaia belangeri chinensis
AGCACAAGCCGATTCTGCGGCCGGCTCGTGCCCTCTCCCCTTTAACCCCCGTCTCCCCGGGGGCTTGGTGCCCGGCCCCCAAACTGTGGGCTGGGAGAGAGAAGGGAGGAGCCGCAGGTGTCGGCCGTGGCCCAGGTGGGCAGAGAAAGGACCTGGGACGGCCCCCGGGAAACTTCCTCCGGCCCGGCCTCTCTCAGAACCTCCTCCTAATTCCTGAGATCCCTCTCTGGAGCGCTCACCTGCTCGCTGAACCCATCCATTCCCGTTGCACCAGGTCCATCTGGTGTCCTCTCGCAGCCTCCCACCCCCCCATTCCCCATGCCCCTCATCAAATCCCATTCCCATTCCCTGAGCTCTCTTCCCCTCCCCAAGAGCCTGCCCCCTTCTTACACCTACCCCACATTAAGTTCCTTCACAGCCTCTATCCCCGAACTTCCGTTTTTTCAGTTTTCTCCCGGATCCCTCTTTCTGCCCTCCTTGCCCCTCCCAGAGTCCCTGTCTCCTCCTCAGCCTCCTCCCTCCTCCTCCTCCTTTCTCCTCTCTCCTCCTCTCCCTGTGTGCCCACCCTTATCCCCATCCCCTCCTTCACTCCCTGAAAGTTGTTCCCACCCCCACTGAGCTCCCCTCTCGTGGTCTCAGTACTGGGTCCTCCCAGCTCTTACATTCATTCCAGAAACACCGCTGAACACCCTCAATGGACAGGCCATCGGTGGCTGGAGTCAAGGTACAGCAAGAAGGCACCTGGGTTCTCCCAGGATCTTCCTTAGGAAGGGGGATTAGGGTCCTCACTCACCTGCCCTCTTCAGTATGCCTGGGAATGGGGGTATCTTGAGAAAGGAAGCAAAGAAGATGACCCAATTCGAGAGGCAGAGCTGGGCTGGGGTGGGCAGTCTGGAGGGGACAGAAGGAAGAACTCCCACAGCAGAGCTACCCAGTGAGGGAACAGGTTCCTACTGCCCCTACAAGCTTTCTTCTGTCTTTCCTTTTATTTTCAAGTTGATTTATTTCTCAGAGAGAGAAAGAAAAAGAGCATTTCCAACAGGTGTAGAGCTGTGAGTCACCCAGCCTTCGGCCAGCCCCGGTTGCAGGCACTCGTGCCCAGTGTACTCTGGGAAGTCTCCATTGAGTTGGGGGGAATCTTTCCATGTGGAGCAGCCTCACAGAACACGCCTTTTACCTCTGCTCCTCCGCTGCCCTGCCTCCTTCTTCCTGCTGTTGGAGGGGGGCAGCGGAGGTGGAGGCAGCCCTGCTGTGGATGACAGTCCTGTTGATAGCATGCAGTAGAGGACAAAAGGGCCCAGACAAGGCCCTATGCTGTTCAGGATCCTTCCCATACCCAAGCCTGAATTCATCTGCCTGGGAACGAGGGTAACTTGAGAAAGGAAGCAGAGAAAATGCCTCCTGCTTCTTCTAACCCCTCAGATGTGCAGAGCTCAGTGGCCATCCTGTGGGTCAGTTTGGCTTTTCTCTCCCCACTTTTCCTGTTCTGTATGAAATCCACTTTGGTCTTTTCTTGTTGGGTCTCAGTTCTACTACCTTGGTCCACACCTGTTCAAGTGCCAGGACTCAGAGAAAGAAATCAGAGAGTGTGTATGCATGTATGTGCACGTAGTTATATTAAAAGATTAGTCACAAAGCTTATCCCAAACTCAGTTTAACTGGGCATCCTGGATTGACTCTGACCATACGTAAAACAGGGGAAGCAGGGAGATTTGAACAAGATGTCTTAGCTCCAGCTATACCCTGTGCAAAACCTCAAGTTGATGTGCAAGTGGCCCAGAGGTGTTTGCATCTCTTGCAGAGAAAGGGGAGAGACAGATGAAGATAGGAAGCAGGATAAAAAGGATGGCTGTGGTCTTGGGGCCCTCATGTCAGAAAGAGGAGGCAGGGACCAGCAGTTAGCATAATGGCTATATCACTGGACTCCCACGTAGTCGACCGTGGTTCGTGTCCCGGACCCGGTGGCTTAAAACTCACGCCAGGCGCGTGTGCGTGCGTGCCCAAGATCCCGAGAGGAGAATGGAGGAGAAGGGACTGTGGCGTGGCCATCCCCCCCGGGGGATCATGAATAGACATTTCTCCAAAGAAAATACAAAAGTGATCAATAAGCACATGAAAAGATGATTGACATTATTAATCATTAGAGAAGTGTAAAACAAATAATGAAATACAACTTCATACTTACTAGAATAGTTATAGTAAAAAAGGTAGATAATAGTGTTGGCAAAGAAACTCAACCCCTCATACATTGCTAGTGTAAACAAAAAATGGTGCCGTTGTTTTGAAAAACAGCCTGGCCTTTCCTCAAAACAGTAAGCCAGGGCCCAGCATATGGCATAGTGGTTAAGGCACTGGACTCCCACATGGCTGACTGTGGTTCAAGTCCAGACCCAGTGGCTTGTAACACACACCAGTCATGTGAATATGTTTGCGTGCCCAAAATCCCAAGAGAAGAATGGAGGAGAAAGGATTGTGGTGTGGTCATCACCCCTGGGTGGTGACTTCTCACTTTCTATCTCTCTGTCTTTCTCTGTCTCTCTGGTGAGTACATGTGACCCATAGCAAAAATATCTCGGAAAAAAAAAAGAAGTTAAACATAGAAGTATAATATATACATTCCTTGGTCTATACCCAATTTGTATGTGAATGGTCATAACAACATTATTCATAACAGTCAAAAAAGGGAAACAACTCCAATGTCCATCAACTAATAAATGGATAAACAAATTATGTTATATCCACGCAATGAAATTTTTGTTTTGTTTTAGAGAAATTTTTGCTGGGACCAGCAATTAGCGTAATGGTTATGTCGCTGGACTCCCATGGACCCAGTGGCTTAAAACCCACGCTGGGCACGTGCATGAGTATGCATGCCCAAGCTCCCAAGAAGAG
>NW_006159934.1:554298-564951 GCF_000334495.1 Tupaia belangeri chinensis
AAAAAAAAAAAATAGACATAAAGTGGAATACTGTTTAGCCTTAAAAAAGGAAATTATGATATGTGTTGTATGATCTGGATGAACCTTGAAGACATTATACTAAATGTAATAAAACCATCACAAAAACCAAATATTACGTGACTCCACTTATGAATTAGGTGCCTAGATGGGTCAAATTCATAGAGGCAGAAAGTAGAAGAGTGGTTGCCAGGAGCTAAGAGAAGAGGGGCATACAGGAGCTACAGTTTAATGGGTTGACAGTTTCAGTTTGGTAAGATTAAAAAGTTCTGGACATGAACAGTGATGATGGTTGCACAACAATGTGAATGTACTTAAAACCACTGAACTGTACATTTAAAAAATAGTTAAGATGGTGCAGCCAGTAGGTGGCATATATTTACAGTGCTGAACTTCCACACAGCCAACCGAGGTTCGAATCTAGGACCTGGTGGCTTGAAAGTTATGCTGAGTGCATGTGCACATGTGCACAAAATCCCAGGAGGAGAATGGAGAAGAAGGGATTGTGGCATGGCCATCTTCCCTGGGGGGTAATTTCTCACTTTTCTTCTCACTGTCTCTCTCTCTGGCAAGTGCACATGTCCTGTAACACAAACTTTAAATTTAAAAAAAGAAAAGAAAAAAATAGTTAAGATGGTAAAATTGTGTTATATGTATTTTATCACAACAAAAAGATGAAGGGGCCAGACGTGGTGCAGAGATAAAGTGTGATACTCTGTGAGGCTCATTCACACGGATGGGGTATCCACGGGCATCTGGAGACCTCCCTGAGTATACCAGGTATGTGTGAGCTGGTGACCTGGACTGGCTGGGGCTAGGGCAGGAACATGGTGTTGGGCCCTGTTGAAGGTGCTATAGCTCTCTCTCTGTCTCTCTCACTCACGGAATACACTTAAAAAAAATGATTGTTAATTTTTAATTTTTTAATTTATTCATTCATTTATTTTAATTTGACCAGAGAGAGGAGAATGAGAGAAAGCAAGCCACCAGGTCCAGGACTCGAACTGTGGTTGGCTATGTGGGAGTGTCCAGCGTCTTAACCACCACACCACCTGCTGGTCCCACACAGAATACACTTTCAAAACATTCTTTTTAATGGGACCAGCAGTTAGCGTAATGGCTATGTCACTGGACTTCCATGTAGTTGACTGTGGTTTGAGTCCCAGACCCGGTGGCTTAAACTCACACTGGGTGCGTGCATGTGCGTGTGTGCCCAAGATCCTGAGAGGAGAATGGAGGAGAAGGGATTGCGACATGGCCATCCCCCCTGGGGGGGGGTGATTTCTCACTTTCTGTCTCTCTGTCTCTCTCTGGCTTTCTGGTGAGCGCACGTGCCCTATAGTGAAAAACCTCTCAAAAAAAATTATTTTTAATTTTAAAAAATCAAAAGAAATCATCTACTGATAAACGCTGTAGCATGGATGAATCTTGGAAGCATTATGCTAAATTTAAAAAGCTAGTGAGAAAAGACCATATGTGATTTCATTTATATGAAATGTCCAGAATAGGCAAATCTATAGAGACAGAAAGGGGACGGAATTGGGGGAAAATGGGACTACTATTGGGTACAGGGTTTCTTTTTGGGGTGATGAAAATGTACTAAAATTGATTGTGACCATGGTTATAAAACTCTTTGAATACATCCAAAGCCACTCATTTATACAAGGTAAACTTGTTGAATTGTATGATGTAAATTATGTCTTTTTTTTTTTAGGTTTTTGCCATAGGGCATGTGCACTCACTGGAAAGAGACAGAGACAGAGAGAGAAGGGAAAGCGAGAAATCACGTCCCGGAGAGAATGGCCATGCCTTAATTCCTTCTCCTCCATGCTCCTCTCAGGATTTTGAGTACTCACGCACATGTGCTGGAGTGAGTTTCAAGCTCATGGAAGAAAAAAAAAATAAACACATACATTTAAATAATAATAAATAAAAATTTAAAACTTTAAAAAATAGTCTAAACACAAGCAAACAAACCAAAGTACAAGAAAGCATTGCCAGGAATAGGAACCCATTGCAGCTGCTGTTCCTGTAGCACTGCCTTAGGGCCAGGCATCATGCTAGGCACTTATATTAACTCAGCTAATCCTTCACCTACCCATTTTGCACACTGCCAAAAATTATTGGACCACCCAGGAGCACAACAATTAAACCCAGTGCATAGAGAACCAGTCCCACATGGCCAATGGAGGTTTGAGGTCTCCCTTGGCTTGAAGAATATCCTGGGCTCTTGTGCATGTGTGACCAAGATCCTGAAGAGATAGAGAAATGGAAGAAGAAGGATTGTAGTGTGACCATGCCTCACTGGGGGGTGCTTTTTTTCTTCCTGGCAAGTGTATGCATGCCTTGAAAATTTATTTTTTAATTTAAAAGGGAACCAGCAGGTGGCATGGTGGTTAGGGTGCTAGACATTCCCACATGGCTTACCACAGTTCTGGTCCTGGACCTGGAGCCTTGCTTTCTTACTTTCTCTCTCTCTCTCTCTCTTTGTCTTCCTTTGGTCAAACTAAAATAAGTGAATGAATAAATAAAAATTTAAAAAAGAAAAGCTTTTAATTTTTAAATTAAAAAATATTTAAAGAATGATTTATTTCATTTTAATTATTATTATTTGTTACTATTATCTTCAATTTTGCTATAGGGCAATGTGCTTACCAGAGAGAAAGAGAAGTGAAGTGAGAAAGCAAGCTGCCAGGTCTGGGACTTGAACCATACTCAGCCATGTGGGAGTCTGGTGCCTCAATTGCCATGCCACCTCCTGGTCCTCCCCCCAGATTCTTAATTTTGTATAAAAGCTTTTGGACTTACCAAAAAGCATTAAAAAATAACACAGTGCACACGTATATACCCCAGCTAACAAAGTCAAACTCTCAGTACCATTGAAGTCTTCTGTGTTTCTTTTCCAATTCTAGGCCTCTTCCACCAGCGAGCTGTGCTCCTGAATTTCGTATTAATCATTCCCATTCTTTTACACTGTATGTATCTCCAAGCAATATGAAATATAGTTTGGCTTGTTTGTAAGCTTTATATAAACAGTAGTACACTAAGTGTATTATTCCATTTTCTTAAAGAATTATTTTATTTAACTTTATTTATTTATTTATTTTAATTTGACTGGAGAGGGTACAGAGAGAGAGAAAGCAAGCTGCTAGGTCTGGGACTTGAACCATGGTTGACCATGTGGGAGTCCAGCATCCTTAACCACCATGTCACCTGCCAGCCCCCAAATGTATTTTTCTGAGACTTTTTTTGAAGAATTATTTTATTAACTCCATGTATTTATTTAATTTATTTAAATTTGACCAGAGAGTGACAGAATGAGAGAGAGAGAAAGAGAAAGTGAGAAAGCAAGCTACCAGGTTGAAAACTCCAACCATGGTCAGCCATGTGGAAGTCCAGCGACCTTACCACCATGCCACCTGCTGGCCCCATGAGACTTTTTTTTTTTTAATTAATTTTTTTTTTTTTTAGTTTTTGGAGAGGTTTTTTGTGTGCTTGGCAAAAAGAGAGAGACAGAGAGACAGAAAGCGAGAAATCACCCCCCAGGGGGGATGGCCACGCTGCAATCCCTTCTCCATTCTCCTCTCAGGATCTTGGGCACACACGCACACGCGCCTGACGTGAGTTTAAGCCACTGGGTCTGGGACTCAAACCACGATTGACTACATGGGAGTCCAGTGACATAGCCATTATGCCAACTTCTGGTCCCTAAATTAATTTTTAAATTGCCACAGTGTGTGTGTGTGCACTTATCAGAGAGAGACAGAGAGACAGAGAGAGGTGGAGAAAGAAAGCACCTCCCAGCGGGACATGGTCACACCGTAATCTCTTCTCCATTTATCCATCCTGTCAGATTTGGAGACGGACAGATATACACCTGGTATGGTTTTCTTTTCTTTCTTTTTTTTTTTAACTTTTAAAAATTTTAAGCTTTTATTATTATTATTATTTTATACATTCGGTCACTATACACCATTTGGCTTGACTGGCATGTTTTTCAAGCCACTGGGGCCAGGATTCAAACTGCAGTCAGTCATGTGGGATTTGGCTTTCTTGATCACTAGGCAATAGGACTGGCCCTGAGACTTGCTTTTTACACTCATTGTTGTTTGTGAGAGTCATCCAAATGCACATGTATGGCTATAGTTTACTCTCTGTATTAAGTAATCCAATGTATGACAGTACACCAGCTTTTTTGCCAACCTCCTGTGGATGGACACTTCAATTATTCCCAGTTGTTTTTTATTATAAGTGGCACTTTGAACATTGCTGTTCCTGTCTCCTAGTCTATGTGAACAAAAATTGCTAGGAGTTTGCATTAATTTCCTATTCCTGTGTGGCAAATAGTCACAAAATTAGTGACTTAAAACATCACAAATTTGTATTTTTTTTGAGAGATTTTTGCTATATGGTGTGTGCGCTCGCCAGACAGACAGAGAGAGACAGAGAGATGGAAAGCGAGAAATCACCACCTGGGGAGGTGGCCACGCCACAATCCCTTCTCCTCCATTCTCCTCTTGGGATCTTGGGCATGCACGCACACGCGCCCAGTGTGAGTTTAAGCCACCGGGTCCGGAACGTGAACCACAGTTAACTACATGGGAGTCCAGCGACATAGCCATTACGCTAACTGCTGGTCCCAAAACATCACAAATTTGAGCTGGCAGGTGGCATGGTGATCAAGGTGCTGAACTTTCACTGGTTGACTATGGTTCAAGTCCTGGACCCAGCAGGCCGAAAATCACAACAAATAAATAGATGTTAAAATAAATAAATTCTTTTTTTTTTTGGAGAGGTTTTTGCTATAGGGCACATGCGCTTGCCAGACAGAGAGAGACAGAGAGACAGAAAACGAGAAATCCCCCCCCAGGGGAGATGGCCATGCCGCAATCCCTTCTCCTCCATTCTCCTCTCAGGCTCTTGGGCACGCACGCACACGTGCCCAGCGTGAGTTTTTTTTTTTTTTTTTTTGAGAGATTTTCACTATAGGGCGCGTGCGCTCGCCAGACAGACAGAGAGAGACATTAGAGACAGAAAGCGAGAAATCACCCCCCAGGGGGGATGGTCACGCTGCAATCCCTTCTCCTCCATTCTCCTCTCGGGATCTTGGGCACGCACGCACACGCGCCCGGCGTGAGTTTTAAGCCACTGGGTCCGGGACGCGAACCACGGTCGACTACGTGGGAGTCCAGCGACATAGCCATTACGCTAACTGCTGGTTCCTGTGTGAGTTTAAGCCAATGGTCCGGGACTCAAACTGCAGTCGACTATGTGGGAGTCCAGCAACATAGCCATTATGTCAACTGCTGGTCCCAATATATATTTTTTTAATCACAAATTTATTAACTTACAGTTCTGGATGTCAGGAGTCCAAAATGGGTTTTACTGGGCTAACATCAAAGTAGAGACTGGGTCATGTTTCCCCTGGAGTTTCTTTTCTTTCTTTTAAAATTTTTGCCAGAGGGCACATGCTCTCCCTAGAGAGAGAGAGAGAGAAAAAGAGAGAGAGAGAGAGAGAGAGAGAGAGAGATGATTAGCCACTTCTTCCTCCTTTTAGGATTTTGGGTGTGCATGGACATGCACCTGAAATGTTTCTCAAGCTTCAACATCTAGGACCTGAACCATTGGGGTGGCCATATAGGATCCAGCTTCCTTAACCAGCATACCACTGAACTGGCCCTCCCTGGAGTTTCTACAAGAGGATCCTTTTCCTTGCCTTTTCCAGTTTCTGGAGGCTGCCTGCATTCCTTGGCTTGTGCCTCTTCCTTCACCTTTTTCTTTCTTTTTTTTTTTTTTATTAGAGGTTTTTGCCATAGGGCGCATGCACTCGCCAGACAGAGAGAGAGAGACAGAGAGATAGAAAGCGAGAAATCATCCCCCAGGGGGGATGGCCACGCCGCAATCCCTTCTCCTCCATTCTCCTCTTGGGATCTTGGGCACGCATGCACACGCGTCCGGCGTGAGTTTAAGCCACCAGGTCTGGGATGCGAACCATGGTCGACTACATGGGAGTCCAGTGACATAGCCATTATGCTAACTGCTGGTCCCTTCTTTCACCTTTAAAGGTAGCAATACAGCATCTTCACATTTCTGTCTGAATCCAACCCTCTGTATCCATTGTCCCATCTCCTCTGACTCTGAGCCTCCTGCCTTCCTTCTACAAGGACCCCTGTGATTATATCAGGCCTATCTGGATGGTCTAGGATAATCTATCTCCCTTAAGATCCTTCATTCAATTGCATCTGCAAAGTCCCTTTAGTCATGCAAGGTAACATAGTTATAGATTCCAGGGATTGGGGTGTGGACATTTGAAGGAGGGGCATTACTCTGTCAACCATAGAAGACGATGGTATAATATGAGCATCCTTTTTTTTTAAGGTTACTTACTTTTTTAAAAGAATTATTTAATTTCATTTATCATTATCATTATTATTTTGACCAGAGATAGAGAGAGAGAGAGAGAGAGAGAGAGAGGAAGAGTGAGAAAGCAAGGTCTGGGACTCAAATCATGCCCAGCCATGTCAGAATCCAGTGCCTCAACCACTACATCACCTGCCGGCCCCCCAAGGTTTCTTATTTCTTTCTTTATTTTTTGGAGAGTTTTTTGCTATAGGGTGCGTGCATTTGCCAGAAAGACACAGAGAGACAGAGAGAAAGCAAGAAATCACCCCCAGGGGAGATGGCCACACCGCAATCCCTTCTCCTCCACACTCCTCTTGGGATCTTGGGCATGCACACACACACGCCCGGCATGAGTTTAAGCCACTGGGTCCAGGATTTGAACCACAGTTGAATACATGGGAGTTCAGCAACATAGCCATTACGCCAACTGCTGGTGCCCTTATTTATTTCTTATACAAGCAAGAGAGAAGAGAGAGAGAGTCACCCCCAGCATTATCCCTACCCCATGTCTATTGGGTTGTCAGGAAAGTCATGATGCATTTTTACACAGAAAAATATGTCATGACTTTCCCGACAATCTAATACCTCCAGCCTCAACTGGCACTGGATCATGGGCACATACACAACCAGTGTGTTCAGGGAGGTCTCCAGATGCAAACCTGGAACTCTCCTATTGGGGTCAGCCTCCCAGAGTGCTATGCTAAGGTGGTGCCGCTGTTCAGCCCCTGAGCATCTTTGAATGACTAATTTGTCAAACTGCTCTGCGTAGTGAAGTGATTCTGTTTTCTGCTAGCAGGGCATAAGTGCTTTTGTTCTCCATCCTCGATACTTGATGTTATTTGGGTTTTTAATTTTTGCCAACCTGACAGCTAAGAAATACCTAGGCTCTGACTATGCTATGTAGTCAAGAAAGAGAGTGATCAGTGGTGTTGAATGTGAAAAAGAAGAGGTGGCAGAAAGAATGCTGTCCATGACCTTGGCAAGAGAGTTGCCCTTGAAGGGCAGGGAGGATGGGAGTGTGACGTAGTCAGATCGAGTCAAGAAATAAGTGTGTGTGTTTGTAAGGATGTGGACACAGGAAGTGCAGAGGGTAGAGGGTATTTGCAAAATACTGGGGTGTGTATGAAAAGGAGACCTTAGGCTAAAGGTAGAAATTCAAGGTGAAAGATGAGCCAGGTGATGGTGCAGTGGTAGCACAACTGGACCCATGTGGGAAGGTCTTTGGTTTATGTCCCGAGACTTCTCTGTATGTGCTGGGCTTGCATGGGTGCCCATGGTTGGGCTGGCTGAGACTGGAGTGGATTGCAGCATTGGGGTACCTGTCTTTATGTCTCTCTCCCTCTCTCTGAAGAAATAATTAAATACACTTTAAAAATAATATAAGAGAGGAGATCAGCAGGTGGTTTGGTGGTTAAGGCACTGGACACTCCCACATGGCCAACCATGGTTAGAGTCTTGGACCTGGTGGCTTGCTTCCTCACTTTCCCTCTGTGTGTGTGTGTGTGTGTGTGTGTGTCTTTGCTCGAATTAAAATAAATGAATAAATTAATGAAGTTAAATAAATGATTATTTAAAAATAGTAAAAGAGGGACCAGCAGTTGGCATAATAGCTATGTGGCTGGACTCCCATGTGGTGGACCACGGTTCAAGTCCCGGACTCAGTGACTTAAACTCACGCCGGGCGTGTGTGCGTGTGTGCCCAAGATCCCGAGAGGAGAATGGCGGAGAAGGGATTGTGGTGTGGCCATCCCCCATGGGGGGGTGATTTCTCACTTTCTGTCTCTCTCTCTCTCTGTCTGTCTGGTGAGCGCATGCACCCTATAGCAAAAACCTCTCCAAAAAATAAAAATTAAAATAAGAAAGTAAATTTAAAAAAAAAATGAAAGAGAAGGAGACATTACCAGTAGAGTAGGGCAAGGCATCAGAGACGAGACAGGTGAAGGTGAGACCCAAAGCAAGGGTATCTGGTGGGCTTTGGAAAGAAGAAAGTCTGTCCTTCCTGGGAGTGAAGGAAAAGAAGGATGCTGGGCAGACACAAAGAGCATTCAAGGCAGGTGGCGTGGTGGTTAAAGCCCTGGACTCACTCGCATGGCTGACTGTGGTTTGAGCCCTAGACTTTACGAGAGAAAATTATGCTGGGTGTGTGCATGTGTGCCCAAAATCCTGAGAGGAGAATGGAGGAGAAGGGATTGCTGTATGGCCAACCACCTGGGGGGTGATTTCTCACTTTCCCTCTCTCTGTCTCTCTCCAGTAAGCACTCACATCTTAGGGCAAAAACTTAAAAAAAAAAAAGTTTAAAAAGTATATATATACACAAAGAGGTGGGGCAGGAACTGGCAGAGCCGTTCTGTATGATTGTGGAGTTATGGACTGGGAGGGGCAGCAGTGGGTTTGCAGCAGGGCTACAGCGGTCATTGCTGTGAGCACTGGGGATGAACCAAGGGTGAGGAAGAGGGGTAAGCAGATCTTGCCAGCACCTCTTAGGATGAAGGTTGGTAGCCCAGAGTGGGAGGGGCCCAGGGAAGGCCCAGTAGGGGAAGTGTCTAGGAACCCTTGAAAGCTTAGGAGAAACAGTCTACAGAGCCGAACCCAGGAGTTCACAGCCAGGGCATCTGGGAAGCGCAGAGGGACTCCTGATAATGCCATGGACTGTGATGGAAGGAGAGCAGGAACTATGTGAGTCCAGAGGAAAGAGGCTACAACTCAGCCTGGGGAGGTGGAGGGGGCTTCCTGGAGGTGGTGATACTCCAAATGATTCTTTTTTTCTATTTTAATTTTAGTTTTTTTGCTATAGGGTGTATGTATTCAGCAGGGAGAAAGGGAAAGTGAGAACCCACCCCTCTTCCCCTGGGGATGGCCAGGCCACAATCTCTTCTCCATTCTCCTCTTGGGATTTTGGGGACACACACACACACACAGAGTATTTTTTAAGTCACTGGCTCCAGGACTCAAACCACGCAGTTGGCCATATGGGATCCACACCACCCCAGCTACCATGCCATCTATTGTTCCTCAAATGATTTGTGAAGGGCTATACCAAATATCAATTACCATAAAAATGTGGAAGAAGTGTAGCTGTCATAGTCTGTCAATAAGCCTATCCTGCCTCCTCTCCAGACAGATGCACCTTGCCTACTCCCCACGCTCTACCTAGATTTGAAAAGTCTTCCGGCTCATATGACTTTGCTTATGGAGTTCTCTTTGGTTGTATTACATTTCTCCTTCAACTTCAGAACTCCTATTCATCCTTTGAAACCCAGTTCATATGTCACCCTCTCTGGTAAGCCTTTTGGATTGCTTTGGCCCCACCTCTGTGCTTTTTGTAACAACGTGGTCAAGTGGAACAAGCTCACTCATTGCTCTTTGACTTAATACAGGCAATTTGATTCCCGAGGGTCTGTTTTGTCAGATGGGGACAATGGTATAATGTATTTGTAAAGACATATCTGTTAACACATAGGAATCAGGAAGGAAGCAATTGTGGGGTGATGCTTCATCCTGTACTAGAGTTAACTGAGTGGGAATGTGGCTGTGCCTTAATCCGTGAGCTCCCTGAGGGCAGGGACAGGTCCCCACAAGGCCCAGCCCTGTGTCCAGAACAGAGAAGCATTACTAGTTCTGTGGCCATTGCACACATGCGAAGAAGTGGGATCATCTATCATTTACCTGTAAGGTGACTTTGGGGAGGTGACATCATCTCTCTGACGTTTCCCCATCTTTAAAGTAACAATAATTCATTAGGTATCCACCCGTTCTGTGTAAGGCACGCAGTACTCACGCTCTCTAATTCTCACATGGTGCATCATCAGCCCATTTACAGAAGAGAAAACTGAGGCTTGAGGAAGACAGTGACTTGTCCAAGTTAAAGCAGGACGGGAGCTCCTGCAGCCTGGCCAAACTCGGAAGACTGTGCGATTCCAAGGGGGAAATGTGAAATAACCCCGCAAATTGTAAACGCCAGGCGGGGTTGGGGGGAGGAAGTCTGTGCCTGGGGGCGTGGCGAATGGTGCCCCGGTGAAGGGGTGAGGAGAAAGCGGACACAGGCTTCGGGATGACTGCTGGGAAATCCGTGGAGATATCCGGGGCTGCCGGGGGCGCCGCGCCTAGTTGCTATGGTCGGGCGGGGAGGGGTGCGGCCCGCCCCCTCCCTGCCCCACCCCCAGCCCCGGCGCGGCGGCCCCTTTAAGAGCGGGCGGGGCGCCCTCTGGCGGCGGAGCGGCGCGCGCGGCCGG
>NW_006159934.1:565192-588628 GCF_000334495.1 Tupaia belangeri chinensis
GGGGGCCGCCAGTGGACGCGGGAGCCTGGCACGTACAAGTGGGCCCCGCGGAGCCGCCCCCGGGGGAGGGGGCGCTCAGAGCCAGCCTGGGGCGGGTGGGGCGCCGAGAAGCCAGGGAGGCGCCCGTGCACCCCCGGGATGGCCGTGAGGCGTGTCCTACAGCGGATGCTCCGGGGAGGTGTGTTCCGGGGGCCAGGGGATGGCTCTGTTGTTGGGGGCCCTGGCTCGCACACCCACGTTCTTTAGGGCCCGAAAGGGGAGGCGCCTTCCATAGGGAGAACTAGGGGCCTGTTTGACACCTGGGGGACCGTTGGGGGTGGGCTACGCCTTCTGGGGGCGCCAGAGGGGGCTTTGTGTCTTGCGTTGGGGAGGGGTGCCGAGAGCTGAGGTGTGTATTCCATAGGCCACCATAAGAGAAAGTTGTATATTTCACGGGAGATAGGCCTGGGCTGGTTGTCTGTGGGGGGCAGGAAGGGAAAGTGTGTGTTGGAAGGAGGCAGACAAGGAGGGGCAAGGCATCCTACAGGGGACAGATGGAGGGGAGCGTTCTCCAGGGGCAGGGAGGGGGCTTGGCCCTCCTGGAAACAAGGAAAAAGCCTTCTGGGCCAGGCTCTGCTTCTGCAAGAGGAGGAAAGCAGGGAGTAGGTGCTGGAGATCAGGGAGGAAAAGGGGGTGTGTATTCCTTGGGGTGTGGGAATTCCACTGGAGGGCAAAGGAGGGGATGTGAGAGGAAGAGAGGGTGACCGGAAGGGGGCACTAGGAAGGGACAGGGTGCAGGCATCACCCCGGAGAGTAAGAGCAGGGGGTGGGAGTGTTTTCAGCACAAACACCTGAGGAGGAAGCAGACAAAGGCCTGGAATGAGAGGGAAGCTGCCCATGCATGGAAAATGGGACAGAGGAGGGAGGGGAACTCCTCAGGGACCTGAGCAGACATATTAATTGAAAAATTAAAAATTAACTAACATTTGTAGAGGCCTTCATAGTTTTTCTCACTGAAGTCCTACAACCGCCCCATAAGGCAGATGTTTTTAACTTGCTGTGTAGAAGAGGAAACTGAGGCTGGAGAGGGAGCTCAAAGCAAAACCTCCTGTTAACTTGCCCTCCTGAAGGCTGGGCCTCCAGGTGCCTCTGGCTTGGCCTGTGTGTGCTGGAGCCCAGGGTGGCAGTAAGGTGGATGGGCCTGGCTCCTTGTGCCACCTCTTAGTTCTTCTCTGTGGTAGTTCCAGGGCCTGCAGCTGGAGCGGGAGGCATGCCTGGCCTCCAACTACGCACTGGCCAAGGAGAACCTGGCCCTGCGGCCCCGCCTGGAGATGGGCCGGGCTGCCCTGGCCATCAAGTACCAGGAGCTTCGAGAGGTGGCTGAGAACTGTGCAGACAAGCTGCAGCGACTGGGTGAGGAGACATCGGGGGAACTGCCTGGGGGTTGGGGATGGGGCAGGCTCTGAGGGTGGGATTCAGACAGACCTCCTTCTGGTCTCCTGGAAGATGGAGTTGGGGAAGTGAGCAGTAGGTGAGTGAACTTGGGTTGGAGAGGCCTTGGGGGGGGTGTGGGTAGTGGGAGTGGGAAAAAGGGGACCCCTGTACTCAAAGTCCCCCTGGGATGCTCTAGGAGACAAAGCTCCTGCTTTCTCTTTTGCTCTAGAACTGGAAACAGAACCTTGGTGAGGGAAGGGTACACAAGCTGATCACATGGGCATCGTATAGATGAGGAAACAGGCATCAGGGTTAGGGAGCATAGTAGGCTCACAGCCAATGGGAGAGTCAGAACCCAGGCTCTGGCCTGTCTGTCCTGGGCAACAGGTCCTGGGAGCAGGGGCTCTTCACTTTGTTCCTCTGTGGCCCTCAGAGGAGAGCATGCATCGCTGGAGCCCCCATTGTGCACTGGGCTGGCTGCAGGCTGAGCTGGAAGAAGCTGAGCAGGAGGCTGAGGTGAGGAAAAGGGAGACTGGGCGTAGGGGCAGGCAGGGAGGGAGACCATTCCTATCCCACTGCCCTGTTCATGCATATAGTGCAGACTTGGGACCCGTCCTCCAGGAAGCCTACCTTGAGTGCCTGCCCCACCTGGCCAGCACTGGACAGCAGGGCTCCCCCTTGCACCTATGATTTCCCCCTGGTTCCTTCATGAATTTCTCAGGCCAGCTTAGGGCTGGGTGTGCAGAGGAGCTGGGACATACTTCTTGGTACTGGGTTGGGAGCCTTCAGTGAGTTGAAGAGAGTCTAGGGAGGGGGGTCCAGGCCCCACTTCTACTTTATATATGTCCCTACCTCTGACCCTGCCTCATCTCTGACCCAACAGGTCTGATGATAGTGTCATTTTACACATAATGAAGACATTTGTCCCTAGTCCCTCAGAGGCAGGCCCAGGCTGGAACCCAGGGTGTCCTGTCCCCTAGTCATGGGATGGTCACCAGAGGAGGGACTCAGGGTAGGAGGGAGAGAGGACCAACTCTTGGTCTCTGGGCATGCTCCTCCCAAACTTTCTCTCCCTTCTGTCCCAGGAGCAGATGGAACAGCTGCTGCTTGGGGAGCAGAGCCTGGAGGCCTTCCTGCCTGCCTTCCAGCGGGGGCGTGCCCTGGCCCATCTGAGGCGGACCCAGGCAGAGAAGCTGCAGGAGCTGCTGCGGCGTCGGGAACGGTCTGCTCAGCCAGCCCCCACTGCTGCTGCTGCTGCTGATCCCCCCAAACCCTTCCCTGCTGCAGCTGTCCTGCCCACAGGGGCTGCCCGGGGGCCACCAGCAGTGCCCCGGAGCCTGCCCCCCTTGGACTCCCGCCCAGTGCCCCCACTGAAGGGCTCCCCCGGGTGCCCCCTTGGCCCAGCTCCTCTGCTGAGCCCTCGGCCCTCTCAGCCAGAACCCCCACACCGGTAGGATCCAGGGTATGGCCCCCCAGTGGGGGGGTCCAGACAAACTTGATGCGTGGCTCCTCCTCCTCCCCCACTGTCTGGGTGGGGGGAGGGGCAGGCCCCTCCCCCTGGCCTCAGGCAGGCCCTGGCCCTGGAGGCTGAGCTGGGGAGGAGAGTCACCTGGAAGATGCCCAGAGAGGGCTGGGGGTGGGATGGGCAGGGTTTTATGCCTTTGGGGCTGAGGAAACTCTGCCTTTTTTGTCTCCCTGGCTGGGACCTCCAGGGTGATGGCCAGCCCAGATGAAAGAACTTTACTCACCTTTGGGGGCCTGGGAAGGTGCCTGCTTCCCCCAAGGGGCCCTGCCTAGGGGCCTGCTGCACCCTGCCACTCTACTGGGCTCGCACAATGCCACAGCCAACAGGAGTGTTTTCCATCTCGTCCTCAGCCTACTTTTCCCCCAGTTCTGGGGCCCATTGCCTAGGAGCCAGGTGGTCAGGCCCCAGCTGCTGGGCCAGAGACACCGTGGCTCAGGGGCTACTCTGGCCCACTCATGCTCCAGATCCTGGGGCAAGGTAGGCTAGGGGATTCTGACCTGCACAGGTGAGAGTGGGCCATCCCTAGGAAAGACCATTCTGTATTTTTCTGTCCCTGTCTCCTTAGAATGGAACCTTTTTGAGGGCAGGTCCTTGTCTTTGTATGTTCTGTCCCCAGCCCCGCTTCCTAGGGGCCGTCAATAAATGTGATAATGAGGATGAAAAAAAAAAAAAATCAACAGCACCTCACTGAGGTCTGTATCTCACTTTGGAGAAGACCGGGTAGCTGGAGGGAGGTGGGTGGAGGTGGAGGTGCACGGGCGGGGGCCATTCCCAACAGACGTCTGCCACCTGCACAGGTGAGAGTGGGCCATCCCTAGGAAAGACCATTCTGTATTTTTCTGTCCCTGTCTCCTTAGAATGGAACCTTTTTGAGGGCAGGTCCTTGTCTTTGTATGTTCTGTCCCCAGCCCCGCTTCCTAGGGGCCGTCAATAAATGTGATGATGAGGATGACGATGCTGCCCGACTCCTCTCTACTTCCTCAGCCAGCCGCTCTGCTGTTGCAGGCTCCACATCTCAGCTCCAGCGCTTCTTATTCTTGAGATGCCCTTCCTTCCTCTCTGCCTATCCAAAGCCCAGCTGTCCTTCAGGCCCAGCACCACTGCTGCCTCTTCCATGAAGCCTTCTGATTACCAACCTACGAGAGCATTTTCTAAGTCTTAACTTCCCAACACTCTGGCCGGAAGCACACTCTGCTTCATCACAATTCTTCAACTGCCTCACCTGTGTGCACCTTCTTTCCTGTAAGCCCAATCAGGATGGCACCTGCTACTTCTCTGGTCTGTCGAATGGCCACCTCCACTGAGTAATGGAGGGGGTTCTGTAGTACTGAATACATCTGTCCTCAACTAGGGGGAACACTAGGTGGCCAGCGTGGCCAGTGAATGTGGGACAGGAAGATGGGTGAGCAGGAAAACACCTTGGATCAACTCAGGTCAAGTCTAGTGAGGTGAAGTTTGGCAGGGAGGCATGGATGTTTTTGCAAACAAGAGGAGACAGAATGCTATAGCCACAAAACTAATGTGGTTTGGTCCATGTCAATAGGGATATGACCATTTAGAAAGAGGGAGGTGTTGAGATGGCTGTACTTTTTACAGAAATGTAATGTTGTAAGAGGGAACCCCAAAATGGCACCTCTAGAGTAATAAGGATAAGAAAGGAGTGGGACTAAGCCGTGTAAGGAACAGTTGAGGGATCTGTTTGAAATACACGTGTGTGGCATGTGATACTTAACTTTTGAATCTCTAAAGGATTGCTTCATGTAGAGCCAGAGGTCAAAGCCGAGACCATGGATGGAAACCACAGGGAGCTAGACTTTAGCTCCCTTGTGAGCCCGTTCAGTTAGGGCTGCTTCTAGAGGTAGATGATCCCCAATTCCTGAAGATATGTGAGCAGTGCCTGAGTCACTGCTGGATGGAACCTAGAGATTTAGGAAGTAGTGGGAGGGACTAGTCTGTGAACTTTAACAAGCTCTGCAAGCCAGGTGATTGGATTCACCCCTCGTAGGGGTGCCGTTAAAACACTGAGAGTGCCCACTGGGGAACTTCCTTCCATCCTACTTTGGCCTTGGTTCTCTTACTTTCTTGCTGGAGGACACCAGAAGCACAAGTGCCTGCTTCAGAAGCCTCTCCCCACAGCTGAGGGCAGGCTGGGCTCTGGCTTCCCATTCCTGGTCCAAGCTTCTGGAGAGTTTTGTTTTAGTTTACAACCAAAAAGAGAAAAGAGACTAGGGATGAGTACGACTGGGCCTTTCTCCAATATCATGGATTGGAGAGCAGCCTTTAGAAAGCAGCAGTTAACTTCCAGGGTCTGGTTCAGCCCCAGGTAAGAGAGAGAGAAGGGAAGACCAGGACCAGCAGATGGCGAAATAGCGAGGTCACTGGACTCCCACATGGTCAACTGTAGTCTGAGTCCTGGACCTGGAAGCTTAAAACTCAGGCCAGGTGCGTGTGTGTTAGTGCCCAAGATACAAAGAGGAGAAGGGATTGTGGTGTGGTCATCCCCTCAGGGGGGTGATTTCTCACTTCCTGTCTCTCTGTTGAGTGCATATCCCCTATAGCAAAAATCTCTCCCTAAAAAAAAAAGGGAAAAGGGTAGACCCAGGTAAGAGAAACTGGAAAGGGAGCAGAATGTTACCATGGGAACCAGATGGGGTCCTTCCAAAGGCCTCCTATATACCTCACCTTCCACAGAGAGTTCAGCTAGCCTTAGAGGGGATAAGGAGTGAGGCCTTCACAGTTTAGCTCCAGCCTGAAAAAGATCGGAGACAGGTGGGAATGGACCACTGGGGTGGAATGAGCCTGGTTCTGGGTGGACCACAGCAAAAGCTTAGAGTTAGATGGTTAAAAACATCATTGAGGGCCAGCAGTGGTGTGGTTAGGGGCGATGGACTCCCACATGGCCCACCATGGTTCAAGTCCCAGACCTGGTGGCTTGTTTTCTCACTCCCCAACCACTCCTCCCTTTCTCTGTCACTCTCTGGTCAAGTTAAAATAAGTAAATAAATAAAATTAAAGTAAAATAACATATATTTTTAGAATTATTTATTTAAACTATTCATTTTTTTTTTCCATTTTAATTTGACGAGAGAGAGACAGAGAGAGAGGGAAAGTGAGAAAGCAAGCCACTAGGTCCAGGACTCGAACCGTGGTCAGCCATGTGGGAGTGTCCAGCACGTTAACCACCGCGCCACCTGCTGGCTCCAAGTGAAATAATTATTTAAAAAAAGTCATTAACAGGGACCAGCAGTTAGCGTAATGGCTATGTCGCTGGATTCCCACGTAGTCAACTGTGGTTCAAGTCTCGGACCCGATGGCTTAAACTCACGCCGGGTGAGTGTGCATGCGTGCCCAAGATCCCGAGAGGAGAATGGAGGAGAAGGGATTGCGGCATGGCCATCCCCCCTGGGGGGTGATTTCTCGCTTTCTATCTCTGTGTCTCTCTCTGTCTGTCTGGCGAGCGCACGCACCCTATAGCAAAAACCTCTCAAAAACAAAAACAAACAAAAAAGTCATTAACATATCACCATCCCCCCCAACTTGAAGCCTCCTAGAATTTTCTGTATCCGGGTTCTGGGTACCCAGGGGATGTGTCTGGCTGTGATTCTGTGTGAGAATAAATTTGAGGGTCTACATCAAGGGGGCTATGAGAAAGGTCCTAGCTAGTAAGAACCAGAACCAGCAGTTTTTACTAATTGAAAATTACCCTTGCCCCCAAATAACAAAACCTCCACCCCTTTGTGATAAAGAGAGAAAGGCTGGGGGCCGGCAGATGGCGTAGTGGTTATGTCGCTGGACTTCCATGTGGCCGACTGCGGTTTGAGTCCTGGACTCAGTGGATTGAAATACACTGGGTACATGTGTGTGCACGCCCAAGATCCTGGAAGGTGAATGGAAGATAAGGGACTGCGGCATGGCCATTTCCTGGGGCGTGATTTCCCTCTTTCCATCTCCCCTCTTGAACTGTCTCTGTCTCTCCTGAGAGTGCAAGCACCCTAAGACAAAAACCTCTCAAAAAAAACAAGAAATAGACTTGTTATATTCCAGATTCATACCTTCTTGTTACTAGCCTCTGCATATTTTCCTAAGCTTCTCCACTTGTTTTCCAGATTGGAAACATAATAACTTTAAATGTGCTTTTTTTGACCAGTCAAGGCTCACGGTGCAAACCAGGCCTGAATCAGAGTGAGCTCAAATGTCTCTGCATAGTCAACCAAAGAGCTTGCCCCTGACCTCCAAGGCAAGAGAAAATCAAAGGGTTTCCAAGAGACCAAGAAGAACTAGCTGTGGGTTTATCCCAATTTATATAAAGATTTTACACAAAAGACTTGAGTAGAGGAATTGGTGTTATTGCACCAAAGGACTGCTGGCTTTTTTTCTAAAACCTGACCATTGCAGTAGACCTCTCAAAAGATTCTTCTTGTCCCACAATGAAAATAAGATTTATATTCAGCCTTCTTGTGCAGGCTCTTGTGGCAACATATGTAGCCTAGGGATTTGTAAACTCAACTCGTAACACCTGTAGAGGCCAGGAACATGCCAGAGGAACAAAGCAGTCCATTTCTTTTTGGTTTTAGACCAATTTTTCCTATAGGGTGCATGCGCCTGCCAAAGACAGAGACAGAGAGAGAGAAATCATCCCTTGGAGAGATGACCATGCCACAATCCCTTCTCCATTCTCTCAGGATTTTGGGCATTCATGCTCCTGCGCCCATTTTTGAGCTGTTGGATTTGGGACTTGGTCTTGGTGGACTCCATGGGAGTCCAGCAACGTACCCATTATGCCACCTGCTGGTCCCAGTACATTTTTCTTTCTTACCTTTTTAAATTTGCCAGAGGGTGTACGTGCTTGAGAGAGAGAGACAGAGAAGAAAAGGAGAAAGTACCCCCAATGAGAAATGGTCATGGCACAATAATCCATTTTTCTGTCTTTTTGGGATTTGGGGCACACACACACACACACACTCAGCATGTTGAACAAGCTTCTGGGTCTGGGTCTTGAACTATGCCGTTGGCTATGTGGGATCCAGCCATTTTAACCACTAGGCCACAGGCTGGCCCCTAAACAGTACATTTCTACAAATAAATACTCCTCTCCTCAGTTTTTTAATTTTTTGGTTTGACCTCTTGACAGACATGGGAGAGAACTATTTGTCTATGAAAAATGCTGTTAAGTGTGTGATAAAGGCCTTTTACACTTCACCTCTGTTGGTGGAAGTGCAGCAAACTGAGGAGTGATATCTCATCTAAAATGTCTCAGCTTGGGACCAACAGTTAGCATAGTGGCTATGTCGCTGGACTCCCATGTAGTCGACTGCTGTTTGAGTCCCGGACCCGGTGGCTTAAACTCTCACTGGGCAAATGTGCATGTGTGCCCAAGATCCCAAGAGGAGAATGGAGAAGGGATTGTGGTGTGGCCATTCCCCCGGGGGGTGATTTCTTGCTTTCTGTCTGTCTCTCTCTGTCTTTCTGGCGAGTGTACGCACCCTATAGCAAAAAAAAAAAAAAAAGAGAGATAAAATGTCTCAGCTTGAAAAAAAAAATGTCTCAGCTTCTCCCATGGCAAAGCAGCTATGTGAACACAATGGTGGCAGGTTTTCTTCCTGGTTTTTTTTTTTTTTTTTTTTTTTTTTAGGTTTTTGCCCTAACACACATGCACGTACTGGACAGAGAGGGAAAGTGAGAAATCATCCTCCAGGGGGATAGCCATACTATATTCCCTTCTCCATTCCCCTCTTGGGCTTTTTTGGGCACACGCACACATGTGCCCGGTGTGATTTTCAAGCCTCTGGATTCCAGATTCAACCATGTGCGAGTCCAGTGCCTTAACTATCATATCACCTGCTGGCCCTGAGTTTCTGATTTTTTGAGAGGTTGGAAATCTGTATTTTCATGAGGAGTCTTCAAAGTTTTGAGCTTCATCTAAAATTTTTATTAGGATACTTAGTCAAATACTACCTGCAGGTTGGCTGTGGCCTGATCAACCACAAATCTGTATGCTATTGGTTCTCTTGAAACAAGGCTTCTTCAGTAGCAGTGGTTGCCTCACAGAGCGGAGCGTATGAACGTTAAAGAGACTTAAAAGGATGGGAGGGAAAGTCTACCTACCTCAAGACTGACAGGACCCCAGGTTCAAAACAGTGAGATGGCTAGATCTATAGTGTCACTTGGACCTTACCTCAGAACGGGTGATGAGAAATAAACTCTGCATGGACGTGTCTGCAAGGTCATGAGGTCCAGACTCAGATCTCACTAGTTTTAACCCATCGACAGAGGGACACTCAGCTACTCTGCACAAACTCATCAGGACTGCCAGCTGGATCCAAGAGCTGAGCTGCTGAGGGCAGGCCAGACAGGTCTTCCCCTTCAATCTTGCTCACAGGCAGGTGGCAGTGTGACTTCATCACAGGGCTGAGATCTGGGAGGAGATAAAGGTCAGGATAGAGTCCAGTTTTTTTGTTTTTTAAATTTTTTTGCCAGAGGATGCATACACTGCCCAGAGAGAGAGAGAGAGAGGGAAAGGAAGAAAGCACCTCAGCCCCCCATGGGGAATAGTTACCCTGGAATCTCTTCTCTTCCATTTCTCCATCCTGTTAGGATTTGGGGCACATTCACACATGGGCCTGGTGTATTTCTCAAGCTACTGGTTCTGGGACTCAAACTATACAGCTGGCCATGTGGGATCTGGCTGCCTTAACCATTGGGCTAGGGGGCTGGCCCTAGTCCACTTATTTATTTTTTTGAGAGATTTTTGCTATAGGGTGCATGTGCTTGCTGGAGAGACAGTGAAAGAGAGAGACAGAAAGCGAGAAATCACCCCCCCTCCAAGGAGATGGCCACACCACAATCCCTTATCCTCCATTCTCCTCTTGGGATCTTGGGCATACATGTGCACACGTGCCCAGCATGTTTCAAGCCAGGTCTGAGACTTGAATGGCGGTCAACTATGTTGGAGTCCAGCAACATAACCATTACTCCATCTGCTGGTCCTGAGAGGCTATTGTTAAGCATCTTGGCTCATACTGAGACCATTACAGAAGCCAAAGGTGCATCTGGTGAATGAAATGTCAGAACCTCAAAAGGAAGCAAGTAGAACAAAGTCCTACTTCATCAACCCTGGGATCCATGAAGGGGCATTTTCCTCAATAATAAAGGGCAACAGGGAGTGGGGGGACAAGAGGTGGCATAGTGGTTAAGGCTCTGGACTTCCACATGGCCAACTGCAACTTGAGTACTGGACCTGGTGGCTTGAGAATCACACCAGGAACATGGGCATGCATGCCCAAAATCCCTACAGGAGAGTGTAGGAGACAGGACTGTGGTATGGCCACCTCCCGGGGGAAGTGATTTCTCACTTTCCCTCTCTCTGATGGGCATGTGTGCCCTAAGGTAGGAATAAAAAGGCAATGGGCCAGCAGGTAACATGGTGGTTAAGGTGCTGGACTCCCACATGGCTGACCACAGTTTGAGTCCCAGACCTGGTGACTTGCTTTCTCACTTTCCCTCTCTGTCTGTTTCTCTGGTCAGATTAAAACATAATAATAAATAAAATAAATAGTTCTTAAAAAAAAATATATATATACACATATATATGTGTGTGTGCATGTATATGTATAGGAACAGCAGATGGTGTAATGGTTATGTTGCTGGAGTCCCATGTAGTCAACCACTGTTCAAGTCCTAGACCCAGAGGCTTAAAACTCATGCCAGGTACATGGATGTGTGTGCCCAAAATCCTGAGAGGAGATTGGAGAGAAAGGGATTACAGCGTGGCCATCCGCTGGGGGGCACGTGCCATATAACAAAATCTTACTAAATATATAAATAAATACAAGGCAACAGAGGGGGAAAAGTAGCTTAGCTCAGGAGGAATAAAGTCCTAAGGAAGACAAAAGACAATACCATAATTGTCTAGACATGCATCTTTGATTCCTGCTTTGTTGTTTGTATCTCTCCATTTACGACCTGTGCTTATTGCTTCCTTAGCCCTGTGCTGTATTAGCAAGCACTGCATATGTTCCCACCCCTACAGCCTAGGGCAAGCTGGGCCCCTCTGACTCTAGTCTTCCATTTTAGGCCCAAACTTCTGGGGTGTTTTGTTTTAGTTTGTGACCAAAAGAATTAAAAAGACAGGGACCAGCAGTTAGTGTAATGGCTATGTCGCTGGATTTCCACGTAGTCTACTGCGGTTCGCGTCCCAGACCCAGTGGCTTAAAACTCACGCCGGGTGCATATGCTTGCGGGCCCAAGATCCCAAGAGGAGAATGAAGGGATTGCGGCGTGGCCATCCCCCCTGGGGGGCGATTTCTTGCTCTCTGTCTCTGTCTGTCTGTCTGGCAAGCGTATGCGCCCTAAGGCAAAAGCCTCTCAAAAAAAAATAAATAAATAAAAAAGACAAGTTGGGTATATCTAAGCCTTCCTCCAATATCAGGAATTGAAAAATAGTCCCTAAAAGGCAGGAGCTACTGTCACAGTTTACTTTCACCTCCCCTTTTTAGGGCAAGTTAGGAAGAAAAAGGAAAGGCCCAAGAGGTCAGGAAAGGGTGAGGGGGATGTTACCATGGGAACCAGTTGGGGTCTTTCAAAAAGCCTCCCACACATTTCTCTTTCCATGGAAGGTCCTGACTGTTTTAGGGAGGGCAGAGAGCAGGATCTCTCAGAGCTCAGCTTTGGTCTAAAATGAACAGGTTATTATGGTGGACCTAGTTCTGGGCTAGGGGATGGGGAGAGACTTAGAGCTGAATGATAAACTTTTTGACAATGCTGCTTAGAGTTAGACAAAATGTTTGGGAATGTTTCAGAAGCTCCATTTGAAACCTTCTAGAACTTTCTATATATCTCCAGGTTCTGGGGCTATGGGGAACATTCTTGGCTGTGATATTCACCAAGGGATAACAAACTTGAGAGTCTCAGTCAAGGAGCCCATGTTATTAGAGATTTCTTGTGTTTTTTGTTTTTTTTGGAGAGGGTTTTCGATATAGGGCGTGTGCGCTCGCCAGACAGACAGAGAGAGACAGAGACAGAAAGCAAGAAATCACCCCCTAGGGGGGTTGGTCACACTGCAATCCCTTCTCCATTCTCTTCTCGGGATCTTGGGAACGCACGCACACATGCCCAGCATGAGTTTTAAGCCACTGGGTCCGGGAAACAAACTGCAGTCAACTACATGGGAGTCCAGCGACATAGCCATTACGCTAACTGCTGGTTCCCAAGACTTCTTGTGTTTTTACAAACCTAAGATAGCTCAAACTCTTTTGATAGAAACAAAATGCCCTTGCACCAAGAATTCTATCATGTCCTGCTTTCTTGGTTGAGAATCACTAGCTTCTTACATTTTGCTGAGCTCCACATCTTAGTTTCTATTTCCAAAAGAACAGACTTTCCCTTTTGTTTTCCAAATATGAAACATAATAACATTAAATGTTCTCCTTAAAAGTACATGTCTCCCTTTCCCCAAACCAAGACTCCCTGAGCTAAGCAGGTCTGCAAAAGAGTTGGCTAAAATCTCCACTACTGAATCATAGGCGCTTACCCCGAACCTCCAAAGCAAGAAAAAACTGAATAGTTTTCAAGAGGGATGAAATTGGACTAGGCTCTGGATTTAATCTCAATTTACACAAGGTTTTTATACTTTTTTACATAAAACACTGAGTTCAGGAATTGGTATTAATGTGTAAAAGTACTTCTGGCTTGTTTAGACCCCAAACTTGAGCTCTCATTCTTTTTTCTTTTTTAAAGAATTATTTTATTTAACTTTATTTATTTATTTTAATTTGACCAGAGTGACAGCAGGGGAGAGAGAAAGTGAGAAAGTAAGCTGCTCGGTCCATGACTTGAACTGTGGTCGCCATGTAGGAATCCAGCACCCTTAACCACCACGCCACCTGCAAGCCCCTGAATTCTCATTCTTGCTGTAAACCTTCTACAAGGGTTTCTTTGTCTCCTATAGCTTTACACATAGGTTACCCCAGCACAGAAACATTCAAGCACCTACATTCAAGCACCCACTCCACATCCTGTTACTCAGGGTTGAGAAGGCCTTACTACGGCAGCTCTGACCAGGTGATGACCAGCTGTTTAGCTTAAGTAGAAACAGGGTGAGAAAAAGAACCAAGCTTCTGCCAGCTCTGTGTAAGACACCTAGTCTCCACCTCAAATAGCAAGCCTCCTGGCCCTCAGTAGTGCTATCTGTCCAAACCCCTGAAGTTTCCTAGCCTCAAGCAGCCTTGTTTCAAGAACTTGGCTTGTTGGGCCTGTGATAGACACTGCATATTAAACAGGAGCACAGGCCATACTCCAAGTTTGTTGCTCTATTTCTGGGAGGGGATGAGGTGCAGTTAGCAAAAGAGATGGTGGGTAAAGGGAAGACCAGGTGGCAGGCACACTGTCCCAAGGATAAACTTGGCTCATCTAATATCATGTTATACACACTGTGAATTACAACTATGGAAAAAAAATAAAGCGTGACAAACCTCAAGAGAGCAAACGATTTACTCTTCTGCTGCCATGCCCAGTGTAAATTCACCAAGGTCATACATCAAATATGGGCATGGGAACACTCATTCCTTATGCTTGATGACCTTGTTTTCCATTTCCACATGCCACAGACAGAAGGGAGAGTGTGGACTTGACTACAGGGAAATGGCAAGCTTTCCACAGATTACATTCTTACCCTGGGTCAGGTCTCATGGAGGGCTTGGGGAACTCACAGAAATATAGTTTTGGACAACCCCAGAAAATTTCTTTTGGCAGCCAACAGTTGGTCACATTGCCCGTTTCAAGGTTAAAGAGGAGCCCCGAGACATAAACGTGCGGCTGGAGCAGATAAATCTCCCTCGGGGCTTTACAATATAGCTAGAGCAAGTGTTCCAGAAGTTGACAACATCAGGAAGGCAACTTCTGGAAGCGGGTACCCAGAGACTCCAGAAAACCCTTCACTCCTGGGCTTTCGGGACTCTTTCTTCGGGCCTCTTTCTTGGGCACAATAGTCTCCTTTTCTGGCACATTCAGTATGATGTGCAGGTTACACCACCTGCTAAGCGAGGAGGGTGGCGGAGGGCAGGGGGGCTTCAGTTCCTTCGGACCCCAGCAGAGGTAGACTACGGAAAACCACGGGTTCAGAAGACAGAAAAAGCCGTTTTCTTGGGGATGGCTGGGGGCAGCTCCCCTTCCCTCCTCTCTCTCATTAAACGCGAAAGCCGATGATGATGAAAACTCCGAGGAAAAGGAAAATGAAAACCGTGTCTCGCACCTCGTCCCAGCGGAAGCCCTTGTTGGCTCGGTCTTCCTGCTGCTTGCGAAGGGCCTCCCGTCGGGCCCTTAGGCGCCGTTCGCGCTCTAGCTGTTCTCCGTAGTGCGCCTGGTAAAAGGCATCAAAGTTGAACATCGGGCGGTTGGCGCCGGGGGCGGCCCGACCACTGTCGTAGGCCCGAGAAGCTGTTGGCGGGGTGCGGGGAGAGCCAGGGTCGGCTGCGGAAGCCTTGGAGGGCCGGACGCCGGGTCCGCGCAGGTCCTCGTCGCTGAGCAGGCCGCGGTCATACTTGCGCCGGAGAGTGGCACTGCCCAGCACCACGTAGGCCTGGGAGATGCGCGTGAAGCGCTCGGCAGCCTCGGCACTGCCCGCGTTGCGGTCCGGGTGGTAGAGGAAGCTCTGCCGGTAATAGGCCGCCTTGATTTGCGCCTGTGTAGCTGTGGGAGGGACGCCGAGAAGCTCATAGAGCGCGGTGCGCGAATATGGGCCGTCGCTCCGGGTATAAGTCCTCGTGCCCAGGCCCGGATCCGATGACGAAATTTGTGGCGGTCCACAGGCCTGCCACCACCTCCACAATAACTGCCGCGACCACCACAGACCGCGCGTGGCTGCCATCTTGAACTGATAAGGCGGGCGGTGTAAAATGAACTGACCAATAGGAGGCGCGGCTTGGTCTCAGCCCGCCGGCCCTATAACCAATAGGGTTAGAAGGAAGGCGGGGAGAGAGGTTCGCGCATGCGTATTACGAGGCGGGAGCGGAACTGATGACATAAAAGCCAGGCTCTGAGAGACGCCAGTACCCGGCGTGCTGCTGAAGAGTGAGGATGTTGTCTCGCGGCCGGAGACCGGAGCACGGCGGACCACCTGAGCTGGTGAGGCGTTTGGCTCGCGGGCTTTTCTCTTAGGCCTGCCGCGTTAGATTCATATGCTACCTGTTATTTCTCTTTATTTTCTTCCACAGTTTTATGACAAGAATGAAGCCCGGAAATACGTTCGCAAGTGAGCGGAGCCTGGATATTGTGTAGCTTTCGGGTGTCGGGAACCGGCAAGTTGCCCTGATTTCGGGCATTGCTTGGAACGCATGTAGAATTTGGGAGTGGGAGAAGGGAGAGGCCTGAGTGTTGATAGTGTTTCTGACCCCGGTAAAGTCACCGAACAGTCTAGGCCTCGGAAACCTCAGCTTTGAGGGGGTGTGCGTGTGTGTGATAGTACCTACTGTTCTAGGTGGTTTTCAAAGATCAGTGCGACAGCTTGTTTTAAATGTGTGGAAAAATAGGCAGGAGGCCTATATTATTTACCAGGACACTGGTAAAGTTTCAGTACAATTGGGGGGAAGCGAATTGATATTCATAGTATGTTTATTGTATTTGTATTATTTAGCTAAATCTTTGCCACAGCCGCTAGTGTAAGCATTGTCTGAGTTTCATAGCTGATAGTTATTTGTGCAACTACACAATCATTTTGCAGGTAAATGCTGGAGTAGGTACTGCAAGCCTGCCTTTTCCAATTTAAGCTATTCTGTAGAAAATTCTGCAGATATGCATTCTCTCCTTTCAGTTCAAATTAGCGTCCAAGAGTGAGCTCAGCAGAATTCTCTGGTCTAATTGTCTTTATGTATCAAATGTAAACATTTTTCTAGCTGAGGGACTTTGGGGCTTTTCCATTTGGATTCTTTCCCTTGATCTTGTGAAAGCCACGTTTACTTTAGATCTGTTTTGTTCACTGACTTGGTATGGAAAAATGTAAACTATTTTAGTGATTTTTTAATGTTAAGTATTGAAGTAATATTTTTGTCACATTGGGTTAAGTAATATATACACAGTGGCTTAAATGAACTGTTAATATTTATTTTCTTTTAATGGTGTCTATTGGAAAGTCATGTGGTTTGCATTACGTTTCTTATGGACAGGTCTGCTGTAGGTTTTTGTTGTGCATTGTTGATCTTTATGTGTGGAAGTAAATGCATAGATAATTTTTCCAGAAAAATGTTCTTAAATCATAGAGCATCAAAACCTGGTAAGAGTTGCAGATATCTGATGTTTATTATCTGAATGGCTTGTCCTCTTCAACTCTCTTTGTAGATGAGTTATAATTATGGTTATAACTTATGTCACAACAAAATAGCATATTGCTGCATTATGTGGACTTCTGGGGTCACTTTTAAATAGTTGTAGTTGAGTTTGTTGAGCCCAAGTTAGATTTACCAGATAAAGGGGTCAGGGAAGGGTACCTAACTAGAATTGTCTCTTTTCTTTCCTTGGCCTTTTCTGGCCTGGTGGAAGTATTAGCCTAGGCAGCTCCTTTACCACTTGCTTGTGTTTCTGCCTTCCCAGCTCACGCTTGATTGATATCCAGACCAAGATGGCAGGACGAGCATTGGAGCTCCTTTATCTGCCTGAGGGTCAGCCCTGTTATCTGTTGGATATTGGGTAAGATCCTGAGACCTGGTTCACATTGTCTAGGCAGTGGAATGTCTTTGATATTCACACTGAGTCCCTATTTGATTGTCTCTCTTCCAGATGTGGTTCTGGGCTTAGTGGAGACTATCTTTCTAATAATGGACACTATTGGGTGGGCATTGACATCAGCCCTGCCATGCTGGGTAAGTATGTCCTATTTGGCATCAGGACAGGTTACCCTCATGAGTATGGAGCAGCTGTAGGTATCGTGTGTTTCTCTGACTTCCTCCTCTTCAATTTAGATGCAGCCTTGGACCGAGACACAGAGGGAGACCTGCTTCTGGGGGACATGGGCCAGGGCATTCCCTTCAAACCAGGTTCCTTTGATGGTTGTATCAGGTGAGGGCCTCCATTTCCTTCTCTTAGTTTTATAGGTCAGTGCTTACCAAACCTGGCTGTGTAACAGTCGCACACAGAATACTTAGAAATAAACGTTCTCTGAGGTTTTCAGATTTATAAGGTCTAGCAAGGCTCCAGAAAGCTTTTTTGTTTGTTTGTTTGTTTGTTTTTGAGAGGATTTTGCTATAGGGTGCGTGTGCTCTCTAGAAAGACAGAAACAGAAAGACAGAAAGCAAGAAATCACCTCCCGGGGGGGGCTGGCACGCTGCAATCCCTTCTCCATTTTCCTCTCAGGATCTTGGACACGCATGCACACGCGCGCCTGGCGTGAGTTTAAGCCACTGAGTCCGGGACTTGAACCGCGGTCGACTACATGGAAGTCCAGCGACAAAGCCATTAGGCTAACTGTTGGTCCCCAGAAAGTTTTTTAAATAGAATTACTTATTTTATTTATTATAATTTTTTTTTAATTGCTATAGGCTTATGTGGACTTACAGAGAGAACCAGATAGAGAGGGAAAGTGAGAAAGTAAGCTGCCAGGTCCAGAACTTGAACCATAGTTAGCCATGTGGGAGTCCAACTGCTTAGCCACTATGCCACCTACTGGTACTCCCCCAAGAAATTTTTTTTGTATTTCAAAACTGTTTGTCCCTGGGATCATCTTGCATTGCCAGGTTCAGGCTCCTCTGGTATGGAGTCTGTCTGCTTTGTGTGTATGCATGGGTGGGGGTGGGGTCTTTGAGCCTCTAGGAGCCATCTTGTGGGCCCTAGCAGCCATCTTGTTTCCTTTTTGAAGAACTCCAGTGGAGTGGGCCCAGACTGCTCTAAACTCCTCAGTGACTTGGGAATCCTTTCTAAATTATCAGGGTCAAATTTTGAGCATGTGCATGGTACCTTAACAAATTTTAGAACATTAAAATTGCTATTATAATCACTTTTTCTTTTGTGTTCTGTGGTAAGTTCTGTTTACTGTTTGGTGTAGTTTTGTTCATGGGAGTAGAAGTAGGGAATAAGGAGGTTAAAGTCATTACATGGGGTTGTGGGGAGATCTACTTCAGTGGTCCAGGTTGAATGATATAAAGGTGGAATAGAGGCCTGTGTAAGGAAAAAAATTAATATTATATCTGGGAACAAGCGAGGGTGACATTTCAAGGGTATTTATTGTTTTTTAGTAATGATTGGATGAGATGTTAGCTGCAGAATACCAAAGGCCAGTGGTATAATCTGTCTGTGGCAAACTTTTTTAAACATTTGTTGTATGTAAGACACTAGACAAGGTGCTGTGGAGTATTGGAAATAAAAGTCCCTTTTTTTGGGGGGGGTTGCTATAGGGCGTGTGCACTTGCCAGAGAGACAGAGACAGAAAGTGAGAAATCACCCCCTGGGGGGATGGCCACGCCCCATGGGCATGCACGCACATGTGTCGGGCGTGAGTTTAAGCCACCAGGTCCGAGATTCGAACTGTGGTTGGCTACATGGGAGTCCAGCGACATAGCCATTACGCTAACTGCTGGTCCCAGAATAGTGTTTGGTTTATAAGATGTGGGCCAAGCAACTTAACATAAATCTGAGTGTGGCGTATGTACTAGGGAGGCATGGAGCCCACCAGTGTTGTGAAGAGGAGTGAGAGCATAGAAAAACCTGTACTCACTAGAGAGACAGAGAGAGAAAGTGAGAAATCATCCCCCCAGGGGAATAGCCATGTCGCAGTCCCTTCTCCATTCTACTCTTGGGATTTGGGGCACACACGCATGTGTGCCCAGGCTTGAGTTTCAAGCTACTGTGTCTGGGATTCAGACTGCTGTTGGGCATGTGAAAGTCCAGTACCTTAGCCACTATACCACTTGCTGGCCCCACTCCTTAAGGTTTGCTTTTTTTATTACTATATTTTTAGATTTTTTGCTATAGGGCATGTGTGCTTGCCAGAGAGAGACAGAAAGCAAGAAATCACCTCCCAAGGGTGTCCCAAGGTTTCAATTCTATGAATTGTGAAGACTCTTAAAAAGTACAGTAGAGAGACCAGCAGTTAGCGTAATGGCTATGTCCCTCGACTCCCACATAGTTGACTGTGATTCGAGTCCTAGACCCGGTGGCTTAAACTCAAACAGTGCACATGTGTGTGCGTGCCCAAGATCCGAGAGGAGAATGGAGGAGAAGGGATTGCAGCGTGGCCATCCCCCGGGGGGTGATTTCTCGCTTTCTGTCTCTCTGTCTCTCTCTGTCTGGCGAACGCACGCGCCCTATAGCTAAAACCTCTCCAAAAAAAAAAAAGTACAGTAGAGAAGCTGGCAGGTGGTGTGGTGAAGAGCTCTGGACTCCCACATGACTGACTGCAGTTTGAGTCCTAGACCTGGTAGCTTGTTTTGTCACTCTCTTGCTCTCTCTCACTCTGTCCCTCTCTGGGCATGTTAAAATAAATAAATGAATAAAGATAAATACAATATTTCTTTTTAAAAAGAGTATAGTAGAAAAGAAAAAAGTACAGTGGAAGGAAATAACTTATGAGAGCAAATGCATAAGTACTGTAAAGTGTTTGTTCATATAGAGGAAGGGAACAAGGGAGAGTAAACAGACAAATTTTACTTGCTGACTAATTTTAAACTTGAGCTGGATATAGAAACAGGGTTGGGGTCATCTGGTGGTGTGGAGGTTAAGTCTGCTGGATCCCACATGGCCAACTCTGGTTCAAATTCTGGACCCAGTGTCATGAAAAAAAAAGAAAAAGACAGCCGCGTTTGCTTATGTGTACAAAATCTCAAGAGGGAATTAGAGAAGGGATTGCGGTGTGGCCGTTCACCCTAGGGGGTGATTTTTCATTTTTCTCCCTCTGTCTTTATGTCTATGGTGAGTGCACAAAACCCTGAGACCAAAAAAAAAAAAAAAAAAATTAAAGTTTCTTTTATATTGGCTGAGGGAAGTAATGCTGCCCTTCTGTATATGTGGTTTGGTCCAGTGTTGTCGAATAGTGACCTGGAGTGGACCTGTGCTTTCAAGAAGAGCTCTGGGCAGGGGGCTTCACCTGAAATTCCTCCATGTATAGTGGCAGAGTCCATGGTGAAGAGACTGGGGGGAACAATGTGGAGCAGTCTGTTCTGACTAGGTCCCTTTCTTTTTAGCATTTCTGCTGTGCAGTGGCTCTGTAATGCTAACAAGAAGTCCGACATACCTGCCAAGCGCCTGTACTGCTTTTTTTCTTCTCTTTATTCTGTTCTCGTGAGTATGAGATGTGGATGGGCTGCCTGTCCCTCCCTTGCCCTGCAGTTAGAGTGATGAAGTCAAGGTGTCCCATAATGGAAAAGCCACTCAGATGGGATGTATAGGCATGGACTTATGGTTACTTCTGTACGGTTTCTTATACTAAACAGAAGCTCGAGTTCAGTGTGCTGACAGTCTCTAATCAAACCCAGAATACACCAATAATCAAAATTGGAGACCAATTTACTAACTTGAAATAGGACCTATGTCTCTTGATTGCATTTCTTGTGTCTGCTATGCTGAATTGTAATGAGAAGGTGGTTTTGGGGGCATGGACTGAGCAGAGTGGAGACGAAGATGTGTCCAGGCCACATAGAGTACGCCTTCCAGAGTGCCTACTGCCTGTGACTCCCCACTACTCACTCCACTGCTGGTGTGTTTCCTTGGATGGGACACAGGGTGATATTTTACCACTTGGAGAGCCTTTGGTAGCTTTAGCTTATCTTCAGAACTGATGATTGGTTTCAGTTTTTACCAGAATTAGGTGATAGTTAAGGCCTAAGTCATAAAAGTGAGTTATTTTACTTTTTAAAAGATCTGGTTTTTTTTTTTTTTTTTTTTTTTGTATTCCCTTAGCACCTCCCTTCCCCACCAAGTTTCCTAGGGTAGATTACTACTGATCTTTTACATTACATGACTTCTCCCACATACACATGGGTGTTAACCTGAAGTTCTGAGGGCCTTTGTTTGCCCTTCTTTCTGCTGAGATGCTTTTTCCTCGTCTGTTTAAGTAGTCAGTTTTCCACTGGACTCATATCTCTGCTCAACTGTCCTTCAGAGAAAGGCTTCCTTGAATCAAAAGAGAACTTGCCAGTTCGTCACTCTCTAACACTTTATCCCAATTAGTTTTTGGCACATGTCCCTATAACAGTTAGTTGTTTTTCCCACTGTAACATGAGCTCCAAAGGTTTAGGGGCTATCTCTTGTTCATAACTGTGTCTCCAGCCATAAGAACAGTGTCTGCACATAATGTGAACTCAGTAAATATTTCATGAATGAAGGAAGGGCATAGTGTCTAGTTCCTGACCTTAGGAGGTTTTGTAAGATAATGATGTTTTTGTTGCTCGTAGGTTCGTGGAGGCAGAGCTGTCCTGCAGCTGTACCCTGAGAACTCAGAGCAGGTGAGCCCCTCAACCTGCAGTTCAGAGAAGGGGGAGGGACCTAGATCAGGTAAGCTTATAAAGTACAGACTTAGAAGACAAATGATGAACTGTTCCTTACTAATAACGCAAATGAGCCTGGCTTCCAATTGGTGATCTTACTTCCAGAGGTTTAAGTAGAGAAATGGATCCCTGGCCTACAATATAAGAACTAGAGGAATTGCTTTGTTCCATAATTCTCCTGCATGAGGTGTGTGCCATGACTGGTTTTAGGCTGCACTTTCCTTTGTGCCTTTTTGGGGATTTGGTATTGGCGAAGTCGGATAAAACTTCCAGTCCTCCCAGGCAAGAGCCATCCTGGGAGCAGACTGGTTAATTAAGGGAAGTGGAGATGGAGCTGTCTGTTCCTCTATCCTTCCCTGCCTGACTCACTGTCTTTCTCCTCAGTTGGAACTGATCACGACCCAGGCCACCAAGGCTGGCTTCACCGGTGGCATGGTGGTAGACTACCCCAACAGTGCCAAAGCAAAGAAGTGAGTACTGGGGGCCAGTGTACTGCCTGGACTTTAGCATAGGGTAGTAGTGTTGCTCTTTCAGGTCAGTCGGTGGACTAGAGTGCTATTGGGGTATATCATCAGGGCCCCAGGCAGGCAGGAGGAGAGGATGAGGGCTTCTCTCAAGACTTTATGAAGCTGGTCTTCACTTTATACTTTTTTGCTTCAGGTTCTACCTCTGTCTGTTTGCTGGGCCTTCAACCTTTGTGCCAAAGGTAAGGGACCTTGGATGGTGCATGTCGTTTGGATTCCAGACAGTGGGGCTCAGCCTGAAGAGCATGCAGGAGAACACATACTAAAGCATAAAGCAGGCCTAAGCCCCAGGGTACAGAACCTGGCATGGCTAAATTGTCTATAATCTGAAGACAGAGACCTCTGCTCTTTAGGTCCCTGAAAGAAGTGTTGTTTTTTTCTTGTAGGACTGGGCCTCCATGTACTGGTTCAAAGTGTTCAGACCTGGGTCCCCAGGTTCTTGGAATAGGGCAGATGGATTGACAGATCTCTAGGATGATCTAAGACCTCTTTGATTCTTACAGGGGCTGAATGAAAATCAGGATGAAGTTGAGGCCAGGGAGTCCACCTTCACTAATGAGAGGTAAAGCGGTGATTGAGCTCTGCTTCAGAAGTGGGGGTGCTGCTGTTGTTTGGTAGACTTGACTGTTTTCACCCAGGCCTTTCAAGTGTAGCTGTGCAGTGACACCAAAGTGGTGTTAGAAATGGAGACAGTTTTTGGCCTGTGTCTGCTCCTGCCTTGGGCTGGGGACCTGGGGCCCCCAGGATGTCTGGGGGTGGCCATGTAGCCTTGGCTCCCTTTATTAGCCTGCACACACCCCTTCCTCTTGCCTTCCCTCTTGCCATACTTTACAGGCTGTCCCCTTCTTTTCTGAGGCTGTCCTCTACTTATATCCTGGACTCCATCCCTTCTTGGCTCCTGTGTCTCTCCCTTCCCTCTCCTTTATCTTTAACTGTATTCTCTTAGGTCATTTCCATCAGCACACCAGTGCCAAATCTGTGGTCACTTCTTAGTCTTGTCTCTTAGACTTGTCTTTTCTGTCCTTTTCACAACTGACTGCTTAGTAGTTCTGACACAGCTGATCATTTACTTTTTTTTTTTTTTATTTAAAGAGATTTTGCTATAGGGCACCAGCGCTCACCAGAGAGAGAGAGACAGAGACAGAAAGCTAGAAATCGCCCCCCAGGGAGATGGCCACACTGCAATCCCTTCTCTGTTCTCCTCTCGGGATCTTGGGCATGCATGCACATGTGACCATGGTGAGTTTAAAACCACCGAGTCTGGGACTTAAACCACAGTCCACTACATGGGAGTCCAGCAACGTAATCATTATGCCGTTAACACTCTCCAGTTACCTCTAGGGTCTCACCTCCACCTCTGATTTCCCAACGGCCTCCTAAGGAGCCATACCTTTCTCCCCCATTTTTACTATCCTCAGTCATTCGTTATCTTTCCTTCTTTCTCACATCCAGTCAGTCCATTAGCAGGCCCCGCTGTCTCATTCCTTGATGTATATCCTAGTGCTGAACC
>NW_006159934.1:588659-594487 GCF_000334495.1 Tupaia belangeri chinensis
TGAACCGACCCTACTCCGAGTTAGTCTAAGTTACTACCGCCCTGGATCTGAGCAGCAGCCTACCTTGTCTCTGTCTTTAGTCTTTGCTTCTTTCAGTTTATTTTCTGCACATGCAAGACTATTTTCCTTCTCACTTTTTTCAATAATGTAAATTAGAGCTTGTCATTTCTCTGTTGAATGTCTTCAGTTGAGTTCCTTTCACCCTTATTTTCCTTAATGCCTTTTTTTGCTCTAAATCATGTATGTTGTTTACTTGGTTGTTACTTGTATCTCCAACTAGAAGGAAAGGTTTGCAATATTTTTGAATAATTCATTATAAGCTAGTGAAGGTTTTATCTTTTTTCCCCAGCATCACCTTCTCAGAATAGATCTTTGTGTGTGTGAAGGTTATATCTTAGTTCTGATTGGTGTGAATAATAAGTCTTAAGTAAGGCCCTTAAGACTTGTAAAGAAAAACAGGGAGCAAGTGAATGAGTTTGGAAGGTTCTTCATGAGTACTATGGATTTATGTCATCTGACCCCTTGGTCCTCTGTGGTCATTTCTCTTAGCCTCTTCTAGATATCTTCTACACTAAGATGCCCATCACTTGCTCCCAGTGAGTGGTCCTATCTCCTCCTTTACAGAGAAAGTACATGTTGTTTCACTCCCTCCATGCATCTTAGGATCCCTCTTGTCCTCACACCGGTGTCTGCAGACGACTTGTTCTAACTGTAAACTCCGGTAAGTTGATGACCTGAGCATCCTTCCTCACGTGTTTAAAAAGGGGCTAACATCACCCACTTGGTCAGTGTGTTGAAGAGTAGAGAGTGTGTTTGTGCAGCACCTGGCATGGTATTTGTCATATCCCTTCCCTACATCACCTTTAGGTTCTTTAATTCCTCAGATCAAGTGGAGGGAAGGGGTAGAGGCTGTTTCCTCAATTGCTCTCATGTTTTTGTGTCACCGTGTTTCACCTGGGCATTCCTTCAGCCTTGCTGCTCGGTCTCCCTTGCCACTCTCAGCTGCTTCTCTGGAAGACTTGGTCCCTCTAGCACTTTTCCACTGCTTACCACCACTCTTCTCTTGGCACCTGTGGCTCTGGGGGACATCCCTCCTCCACCTGCTCTCTGATGTCTGTCTTGCTCCTGTGGCTCACATCTTCCCACCTATGGCTCTGGGGGACTTCCCTCCTTCACCTGCTCTCTGATGTCTTTCTCCTTGCTCCTGTGGCTTGCATCTTCCCATACTCTGTCTTTCCCCCGCCCCCCCTTTGTACTCTTAAGGACGCTTTGGTATTGATCTTCCTGCATCTTCAGCCCCCAGTTGGCACCTGTTTCCTGCTTTGCACCTGACCCACCAGCCTCAGGTGTTGAAAGGGAAACTCAGGCCAGTCCATGGTGTGGTAGTTAAGGCAGCCGGATCCCACGTGGCTGACTGTGGTTCAAGTCCCAAAAAAACACACTGGTCATTTGTGTATGTGTCCCCAAAAATCTGAGAGGAGAAATGGAGAAGGGATTGTGTGACCATCCCCCATGGGAGATAATTTTTTAAAAAAGTGTTGGCATACACTCCGGCACTATTTTCTCTGGAGTGTCACCAGGATAATTTGGTTGTACCAGTCCTCTGTCTATTTTCCCTTAACACCCTTCAGTCCTTCCTTTCAGTCTCTCCTTTGCATCCCTGTCTTTCTTGACTCCTGAGTTATGGGCCCTCTTAACTTGCTCTCACGAACCATTGTGTTTCTTGCCCTAACGTTAGGATGGTGGTATGTCATTATGTTGCTGTAAACGTCACTTGTGCCCTCTGCGTACCAAAGGGAAAACAGACTTCTCACTGGGGTTCTGACCTCCATGAACTAGCCCACCCTATACTCATCTCGTCATGTTCATGATTCCAGAGAATCACCCCTTCGGTCTTGCAGTGCCTCCTTTGCATGCATTACCTGGGATTCTGCCCTGACCCCCATCCCTCTGCTGCTTGTGGACATTCTGCTGTCCTTCCTGGCAGCCGCACATGCCTTGCATAGTGTAGTTGGTCCCTTCCATGACCCAGTCATGGGCTTTTGAAGGACAGGTTTGGTCTGTGAGCTCTGTTGAGCAGTCATGGGCCATTCTTGCAGGTGCTCCTTAGTGGTTGAAATTCGGGTGGCAAACGGCCCTCATGTGAATTAAGCTAGGAACAGTTGGACCACAGCTGCCAGGTAGGATGCAGTTTATGATGGCCAGGATCTCTTGGTTCTCTGCCTCTTTTCCCTAAGGCTTTGGGGCATCCCTCCTCCTCAGCTGAGGCTAGAGACCAAGATGAGCTGTTGAGGATCATCCTTCTGCTGCTAAAAGCCGGGCAGCCTTGTTTTCAGACATTGGCGGTTGCTGGGATTTCCCCATGTGCCTCAGGCATGGTGATGCTAGAACCAGACTAGGGCCTTAAGTAGCAGCACTGGACATGAGGCTTTTTTCTTTGGGCTCTCATGAGCTGATCCTGGTCTTGGCCTAGGTTCCCCCCATAGTAGCATACCCTCAGACTGTCCCATAGACAGGATGTATACACACCAACAAGGGGTCACATACTGCAAAGATGCTTGCAAGCGAGTAGGGCCTCTCACCTCTGGTCTGTTAAACAACTGTGTAGGCCTCAGTGGATGTTAGCAGGAAGAGGTGTGTCCAGAGCCTGACTGGATAGTAGAAGGGAAGATGAAACATTTGAAGAAGGGGCATCTAAGGCCTCCTGTCTCGGACGGAAGCTTGCTATTTTTCTCAGACTGGATTAACACAAGTGCCTGCTGGGCAGTTAACTGTCAGCTCATTGCTTTTTCTTGGTGCAGGGTTCCTCACAGGGTTGTGCGGCGTGGGTTGGTGAGAAAGAGCCGGGAGTGGGTGCTGGAGAAGAAGGAGCGCCGCAGGCGGCAGGGCAAGTAAGTTCTGGTGCAGGCCAAGGGGGAGGGGGGCCAGTAGACAGCTGTCATTGCTAAGGGCTTCCCTAAACTTGAAGGGGTCCCAGGGCTTCTCTGTTCTTTGGTCTGAAACAGTTCTGTTATTCCTTCCCACAGGGAGGTCAGACCTGACACTCAGTACACCGGCCGCAAGCGCAGGCCCCACTTCTAAGCAACAGCTATGTCCAGCGGGCCACCTCTGGGGCTGCACAGTGAGAGATGTGTCACCCAGCCCAGCACTTACCTCTGGAAAGTTTTTCTATGTTGAAATGCTTACTTCATCAGCTGACCAAATAGTATTTTAGAAAAGTTCTAAAGTTCTACAAATGTTTTATTCACTAAAAAATGTTTTGAGAGCACTTTATTTTGTTTTAAAAGCAATAAACCACTTTTGTGGAATTCTAGCCCTGGTATTTCCCAATATTGTGATCGTAACCCAGTCGGTGTCTTAGGATTCTTAGTTGGTGGGTCTACGGTATGACTCCTCAGGCGCAGTGAAAGTCTAAAGAACTTAAAAATACAAATGGTTTTGGGACCAGCAGTTAGTGTAACGGCTATGTGACTGGACTCCCACGTAGTCTACCACGGTTCAAGTCCCAGACCCCGTGGCTTGAACTCACGCCAGGTGTGTGTGCGTGCGTGCATGCCCAAGATCCTGAGAGGAGAAGGGATTGCGGTTTGGCCATCCCCCCTGGGGGGGTGATTTCTCGCTTTCTATCTCTCTGTCTCTGTCTTTTTGACGAGTGCACGCGCCCTATAGCGAAAACCTCTCAAAAAAAAAAAACAAAAACGAATGGTGTTTATTTTTGTTTTTTGGGTTTTTTTTAAAGAATTACTTAATTTTATTTATTATTGGGTCATCAGAAAAGTCATGACTTTTTTTTTTTTTAAAACTTTATTTTAATTTGATCAGAAAGGGAGAGAGACAAAAAGTAAGCTACCAGGTCTAGGACTCAAACCACAGTTGGGCATGTGGGAGTCCAGTCCTTAACCACCACACCACCGGCCGGCAGCGTGATCTATTTATCTGTGCAAAAATGTGTCATGACTTTTCTAATGACCCAGTATTTTAATTTGCTATAGGGAATGTGCATGCGCCAGAGGGGTGAGGGTGGGGAGTAAGTAAGTCGCCAGGTCCAGAACTAGAACCATTTATGGCCGTGTGGGAGTCCAGCGTCCTAATCACTGTTCTACCTGCTGGCCCCTTTGTGTTTTAATCATGAGTGAGAGGCAGGTAACACTCGCAACAGGGTCTTTTTCTTTTCTTTTTTTTTTTTTTTTGGTCATTAATGTATTATTTCGACTGGAAACAGAGGGGAAGTGAGAAAGCAAGCCATCAGGTCGGGGACCCAAACTGGTCAGCCATGTGGGAGTCCAGCACCTAACTACCATGCCATCTGCCAGCATCCCCAACAGGGTCTTGATGCCACAATCCATCCTCAACCAGGCCTGGACCATAGGCAAGTTGTTGGGGTACTCGGGGAGGTCTCGACTTGAACTGGGAACCTTCATGTAGATGAGCCTCCTAAGCAGTGTTCTGCTGTGCCATGTCTGGTTCCTGAAAGCATTCTTTTAATCTGCAGCACACAGATTCTTTTCATTTTGGGGCTTATTATGTAATATGTAACTGTTTTAAAACAATATTAAGTTGGGAAGGATGGTGAGGATAAAACATACCAGAGGTACCCTCTGGCCTGAGGCTCTGCCTAAGCTCTGCATTCCCTCAGGTTTGAAGGCATTTCTCAGCCCAGCAGCCCTGGGCTGAACTTGGGTGCTGAGCTGCCAGGTCACCTGCAACCAGTCCAGGATGGGTTGCATCCGGGACCTGTGTCTGTCCATCAATGATCAGCAGGCAGATAAGAGATCTAGTGGTCACATGAGACCTGAGTCAATAGGAAAGTGGATGTAGACCTGGGCATTGTGTTGGTACAGAACAGGCCTCAAGTGTTAAGAATTCAGGGATGAGGGGACAGGTTGGTTGAAGAGCTAAGGCTTAGGGCCCGAGGTTCTAAACCCTATAGTGGGGCATCCCCCACGCAGCAGATTCCAGACTGCCCTTGGTGAAGGCTCTGGCCGTTTCACCTGGGATGAGGGTAGGATTCTCTGGGCCTGTCCTCATAAAAGCCTAAGTGTGTTAGTCACTGAATGGCCCATTTCTGGGGGCTTTTGCCTCAGCCCTTAGTGCCATACGCCCCATCCCAGTTCTAAGGCCGATGCTACAGACAAATCTAGAGCAGAGGCCAGTAACGATACAAATATTTATTCTACATAAAAATCTCACAAAATGGGCAGCTGGTTGTACCAAGACCTTTGGTGAAGGGGGGCGTAGGGGAATGCTGTTAAAGAAGGCAACATGGACAGTGGTCACAGTCACTGGGCAGGAGCAAAGCTGAGGGAAGCTGGGGCGTGCAGACATGGCCCCATCCCCTACTGCATGCGTTTGCATGCACACTCCTTGCCTGTCAGCAAGGAAGGGGGGGTCTTGGAGTGGGGCATGTTTCTGATTTGAGAAGTCCCACGATGGCAGGGAGGAGGGAGGTAGACTCCCTGGCTGGCTGCTGAATACTGCATCCGGGATACCTGACACCCACATGGCACATCAGGGGGCAGCAAGGGCAGGGTGAGACTGCAGGCCTGAAGTGGCATTTACTTCCCAAAGCACAAGAGAGCAGGGACCACTGTCCCAAACATGCAACACTGGCTTGAGGACCTGATAGGGTCTGCCTGGGACCACTGGTAGCCCAGGCTGCAGGCTTTGCCAGGGCAGAGGCCTTCCTTTCATCTGCCTGCTCTGTCTGCCTAGCTTCAAGGGTAGCTAGAGATGGACACCAGCCAGCCTCTTCCAGGGGATCACCTGGGGTCAGACCTAGCCCAGAGGAGTTGCTCCTGGGGCTGTAGGAATGTGGGAAGGGAAAGCGA
>NW_006159934.1:594732-599548 GCF_000334495.1 Tupaia belangeri chinensis
GAGACCTATTAGACTTTGCCCCAGGTAGGGGAGAGAGCCTGGTCTTGACAGGCCAGAAGCCACAACACCCGCAGCCTCCCTGGCAGTGATCAGCTATTAGAGGCTGAAAGCTGGGCTGTCCCTCAGGGCCACCCCTCCCCTAACCTGAAAAGGAGCACCATGTGGCCAGCTGGTCCCCACCCCTCAGGGGCTCAGCTTGGGAGAGCTGGAGAGGCCAGAGGATGGGGCAGATGGGCAGGTAGGTCAGGCAAGATGGGTGTCCAGAAGGAGCCTTTATCCCAGGCAAGGGCAGACCCCTGGCCTGAGTTGTTACTAAAGGCAAGGAAGGGCAGCATGTGCCACCCTGGGCAGCCCTGTTTGGTAAAGGTGAGGCAGCCTGGGCCAGGGTCTCAGCCTACTCCTTGCTGACCCACCCCCCTGCAGCTGTTGCCCAGCCTGGCTCCCCCCGCCTCTCCTGTACAGACACACACTGTTACAAAGATCATGCACACAACAGGGCTTGGGGCAGGGTGGAAGTAGAGGGCCCCATGGCAGAGAGAGGAGCAGAATGGGGTGGGAGGGAGGGTGCTCCAAGCCTGAAGACGGGGTGGGGAGGGCAACCCAGCCAGTCAGCAGCCAGGGACCTCCTGGGGTGGCCCATTCAGAGTAGAGTGGCAGGTGGGCGGTTTCTATCCAAAGATGCCTCCAAAGGTGGAGGCGATGACAATGCCCAGGATCACACAACAGATGATGATCATGATTTTCTTCTGCAAGGGGAAAGGAAGGTGAGGCCTCAGACAGAGTGGGGTGGGACTGTTGGGGGCAACTGGAATGAGAGGACTAGTGTTTGGGAGATGGATCTAGGGGAGAGGGAGGTGATGATCTGGGAGGGAATTGTGGGGCCGTGAACGTTCTGGTTAGAGCTTCTGAGGAGGATAAAGGCAGAAGGGCAAGGGCATGGGATGGCTGGGGATCTACCAGGTGCTGGAGACGTGGCCTTGGCCAGAGTGGGACTACTGACCCGGCGAGCCTTGCTCTGGTACTTGACGGCCTTCTTGGTGTCAGACACAGCTCTCTCCACATAGTCAACGGCGTGTTCCACATTGTACTCAATCCTGTCGATCATCTCCCCCTGCAGGTCAGGGGGTTCCCAAGCTCCAGAAAGCCCCCACCTTGTGGCCAGGAGGGGACTCAGGGCAGGATTTCAGGAAGTACCCTGAGGTTAGAGAGAAAAGGGGTGTGTAAGGATGGGGTATAGTTGCTCACCTGTGTCCCCAGGCTAGGCACCCTGGGCAGGAAGAGGCCACAGCAGGCTCTCTAGGGCAGCTCCCACCTCTTCCCACAGAGCAGCCACTGGGGTGGAACTGGTCATGCAGTCTCAGCCAAGGTGGGCCATGCAGAGAATGCTCAGCTGCCCCCCCCCCCGTGCCCAGTGCCAGACCAAGGAAGGTGGGGGCAGCTGGCAGAGGGCTGGGGTCCAAGCCTGCCCTGGCCATAGCACGTGGTCGCAACTGAGCCCTTACTCCATTCTTTGCAGGCATAATAGTTCCATCCAGCTGTGGCTGGCTGTAGTCTTGAACCTTTAATACTCATGCCCAATCCCACAACCCTCTGGGGCCCTGCAATCTGGTCCCATGCCATCCCCAGAGGCCAATCTGATTATGATATTGACCCCCAAGACTCCTAGAGTGTCTCCTTTCCCAAGTCCACTGCCTTCACTGGTATCCACATTACTGGCTCATCTCTTATCAGATGGCAGCAGCAGCTTCATGACCTCCCTACTTCCTAACTAAGGTCACGTCACTCCCATACTTGAGGGTAGGATGGTGAGATGTGATGCTCCGTGAGGATGACCTACATGGGAAGGTTCCAGATTCATGTCTGGAGACCTCCCTGCATACACAGAGCATGTGTGCACCCATCTGAGGCTGGCTGGTGCTAGGGTTGGGTCGTAGTGTTAAGACCTTGTCCGACTCTGTAGCTCATGGAAGAAATAAATGAGAACGACAACAAAACCACACGCCAATCTAAAAGAGACTCCAAATGCCCCAGCACCTTCTGCCAGGGCCCTGTCTACCTTCTCTCCACCTCCATCTCAGCTCCAGCCATGCCCTGTGCTCTTGCTACACAAACTTTTTTGTTCCCCAATTGAGTCTGCTGCTTGCCAGGCTCAGGACCTTGGCCTTGCGCTAGTCCCTTTGGCCTGGGGCCAGCTTCTTACCCTCTATGACTCAGTCTTCTCAGCTAATTCTTTTTCATCTTTTTTAGAATCAACGCAAACGCCCACCCCCAAAAAGGCCTTTCCTGCTCACCCCATCCGAAGTGGCCTCGCCTAGTCATTCTGTTTATCCAAGTGTGGACCTCAGAGCAGCAGCACTGGTAGTGCCTCTGAGCTTGTTAGAAATGCACATTCGGGTCAGCAGGTGGTGTAGTAGCTGGGGCATTGGACTCCCACATAGTCTACAACAGTTTTGAGTCCCAGATCTGGCAGCTCATTTTCTCACTTTCCCTCCCTCTCTGTGAGTGCCCATGCCCCACAACAAATCTAACAATAATAATAAGTACAATTAAATAATTTTTAAATAGAAAAAAATGTAGGGGAACAGCAGTTAGTGTAATGGCTATGTTGCCGGACTCCCATGTAGTCGACCATGGTTCACGTCCCAGACCCAGTGGCTTAAAACTCACGCCGGGCACGTGTGCATGCGTGCCCAAGATCCCAAGAGGAGAATAGAGGAGAAGGGATTGCGGCGTGGCCATCCCCCCGGGGGGTGATTTCTTGCTTTTTTTCTGTCTCTCTCCGTCTGTCTGGCGAGCGCACGTGTCCTATAGCAAAAACCTCTCTAGAAAAAAAAAAAAAAAAATTACACATTTGAAGTCTTCCATCTTGACCTACCAGTCTCTGGGAATGGACTTGGAAACTCACTAAGCCCTCCAGGTGAGTTTTAGGCACTTCCAAATTTAAGCACCCACTGTTAAATCATTAATCACACTGCCTCTTCCTCACATCTCCCAAGTTCCTGGCCCCCCAGAGAATATTCCATTTGTTCCTTATTTATCCTGCTCTTCCATCTAGTAGCCATTTGCTCTAGGAAGCAGGCAGCTTATGCTGTCACTATTGTACCTCCAGCTCCTAGCTAAGTGTCTGGTCACGGTGGCCTTATGATAAAGTTTGTGAATGAGACAGGACAGGGCCAGGTGCAGGTGGGTGGAGCCATGCAGAGTCGGGTCCAGGAGGGCCAAGCAGAGCCATGCAGTGGAGCGGGTCCTTCAGGTGGGCAGGGCCCCGGAGGCAATTTCAACAGCAGTTGGTTACCTGAGGATGTGATCCCTCCCGAGCAGAGCAGCGTGTTGGGCAGAAATGGTTGGGGTTAGTGCCACCCCAGGTGCAGCTGTGGGCTGGGGCGCTGCAGGTACCCAGGTACTTACCTGGCTCTCCACGAGCATGGCCATGTCCATGAACATGTCGTGCAGCTCTCGGATGCTGTTTTCCAGCTTGATGATCTCACTGTGCCGTGTCTCAATCTCACTCAGGGCCTGCTTCGATATGCTGGAGTCCATGATGATCTAGGGGGAGGGTGCAGTGAGTGAGCGGGGACCTGGGCCTGCCCAGGGGGTGGACATGGGAGCCAGGATGAGGAGGGCAGAAGGCCAAGGGAGAAGGCAGCTAGAATGGACAGAGGAGAGGTAATCAGGGACCTGAGGCTTCCTAGTCATCCCAATTGCTACCCAATTGCTGCTTGGTGCCATTGCTTACTAGCTGTTACTAATTTACCTGTGACCCTATTTCCTACCTGAAATGTGGGACTACCCACATGCTCCCTGTGCCTGCCACACAGTACTATTCACCAGGGTCTGAGCCCAGGTTGGCTGCCCCATGGATGGAGCCAGCCCTTGAACAGCCTTTCTCCCATCCTCTCTCCCACACTGACGGTAACTGTCCCTGTCCCTTCTCTACTGTGAGCTTCACCCCAAGCCTGCATCCCACACCTGTGTGTCACCTCCTTCAGAAAGCACCCCCTGCTCGGCAGAGCACAAAGCTTCACTAGAGTGTAGTACAGAGGGCCAAAGGTGCTCTAGGAGGGCAGAAAGGTCTAGAGGATGATGGGAGGCGCCCCTACCACTGGCAAATGGTCAGGAAGTGGATAAACCAGGGAGACATCCGGAGACAGGTTTGATTCCACCTTTGCCACTAACACGCGACCTCAGCCTTGTCCATTCCACTCTCTGGGGCTCTGCCTTCCCTAAGACCTGCCACACAAGGTGGCTTGTGTCCAAAATGCTGCACAGACCCAGCACTGCACAATACTAAGGTCATCATTGGTGTGGGGGGGTGTGGTAGATGGGTGGGGTCCCACTCACTCCAGAGGCAAAGATGGCGGGGTTCCCACTCTCCAGCATGTCCTCCAGTTCCTCACTGGTTGTGGTCCTTCCGGCTGCAAGCCAGGTCACACTGAGCAGGCCCTTTGCAGAGCGCAACACCATCCCGGCCCCACCCCTTGCGCTGGCCCTCCAACCTCGGACCCCGCCCCGCCGCCCCGCCCCGGGGCCCCGCCCCACCCTCTGCTGACTCCACCCCTGCAGATCAGGGCCCTCAGCTCACTGATCTCCAGCTGCCTCTGGATGCGACCCTTGCAGCGCTCGCGGTAGTCGGACTGTGTGGCGTTGTATTCCGACATGACTTCCACAAACTTTCGGGACAGTGTGGAGTGCTGGGGGTCGCGGAAGGGGGTGAAGAAGTCAGGCTCCACGGGGACCCAGAGACCCAGGTGCCCTCCCACCGCAGAGTGCTGGCTTGCACCTGTGTCTTCCGGATCCGCAAGTCGGCCGAGGAGCG
>NW_006159934.1:600193-607141 GCF_000334495.1 Tupaia belangeri chinensis
CGGTTCAGGCCCTCCTCCTGCTCGATGCTCTGCTCAATGCCTGGGAGAACAGATGGATGCTGAGCCGCAATCGGCCCCTTCACCACCACCCCCTCTCACACGGGGGTCTGGCTCCGGACTTCTCCTGGGGCCTGTGAGTGGTGAGGACACGGGGAAGAGCCAGGCCCTGAAGGAGAAGGGGCCAGAAAAGGCCCCTCCAGCTACGATGCGTGTGTACGTGTGTGCCAAGCTGTTGAGGCCGCAGACACATGAGCTGCGTGTGTGCATGTGCACCTGTGCGCTAGACCACCCTGTGCCTCTGTACTGCTCCCTTTCGGCTTAGAAAAGCTGGGCACATGGGCCATGCCCAGATAAGGAAGGGTCAGGTGGCCACTACCTACCTACAGGGCGCTGGTCTGCAGGCCCAGGCATTGGTGGGGTGTGTGTGGCTGTGTTCATACAAGTTACAGGGGCTGCTATATGGGACCAGGAAGTGTTGGCCACTTGTTAACCCTCTGAAGAAGTGAGGAATAGCATCCTTGCTACTTGCTACTTGCCAGAACACAGCCCTTCCTCTGCAAAGCTTCAAACATCCCTGTCCCCGGGCCCTGCCGAGAGCCTGGCACTAATGGGCCTTGCCAGGGAGCTGCTGAGTGGACAGACAGGATATCACCCTCAGAAAGAACAAAAGAGCCAACATACTCACACAGGGTTAGTGAAACACCACAGGCCTGCTCCCCTAACCACCCCCAGACAAGGCCAGGAGCTTGACTCACTCTTCAACTTGGAGCGGACTTTGTTCGCTGTCTTCTTTATGTCGGACATGAGTTCTTCCAGCTCCTCCTTTGTCTCTGGGGAGGTAGGAGTGGGAGGTAGACACCCTGGTTCCCCATGCCTCATGTTCACGCTCAGCCTCATGTGCAGGGGGCCAGGGGAACCCTGGGTCTCCCCTCTCTTCCTGGCAAAGGCTCTGGCCTGCCCTCCAATTCTGGGCCAGGCCACACCAGCTGCAGCCTCACCCCCTCGTACTGCCTTCCAAGAGTCTCTTTCCTCCTTCGCTGGCTCCCCCACCCCCTGTAGATAACAGATGGGTCTAAATTTAAGGCAGAAATAATTGTGGAGCAGCTGGTGATGCTGGGGTTGGCACTGGGGAACGTTTACTTGCTACTTGCCTGAATCGAAGGTGGGGGTGTAGACTCACCTAGCATTACCTGGAGACTTGGGGCGGGGGGGTCAGCAGCCAGCCTGTGGGCTGATGGGGGCTGGAGAGCTAGAAGCCTCCTCCCACTCCACATTAGTTGAGTCACAGCTCAAGTTCCCGAGGGTCGGGAGCAACTGGCCTGGGTGGGAGTGGGTGGAGGAGGTTCAAGAGGGCCCCTTGGGCACAGTCAGCCTCAGATGTGGTAGGTAGGGGGCTCATGAGAGGAGAGGTGGCATAGTGCTTCTGGCCCTCATTCTAACTAGAGCGATCTCCCAAACATGGCAGAGGCCATGGTGCCTCTCACACTGAGAGGGGCTGAGGGGTTGGCTGACAAAGTGGGAAAAGCTGGCTACTCCCCACCCCCTATGCTCCTGGCAACACCCTAGCCTCTAAGCAGCTCCTAGGACTCCGCCCTAGAGGTGGGCCTGAGCCCCTGGCTGTAACCTTTCCAGCTACACTTTCTGCTTGAGAGGGGGGCCTGGGGAGGGGTGTGGATGGTGGTCTGTCAGGAAGGCCCTGACAGGTCACCTCCGGAGTGGGATGGGGGGGCTCTGCGGAGTGGAGGAGGGAGCCTCATTCTTCCAAACAAAGGAAAACTTGGTTACCAGCTGCTCTGATGTCTCAGCCTCTTTTGCTCAGACCCAAAATAGCCCAGCCCGGATGGCAGCCCCCAAAAGAGGCAGAGCAAGCCTGGCCCAGGAAAGCCCCCCACTTGCTGCCATCTTCCTTTGTGATGCCACATTAACGTGGCTCTGTCCTAGAACTCCACAGGGACCCCCCCTGGCCCTACTGGTGAGCACTGGGTGGCCAGCCAGGCCCTGACTGCTCAGCTCTCGATGATGATTCTGATTCCATCCCTACTGCCTGTAGAATGCGCTGGGACCGGGGTGAGGGAGCCCCAGGGAGGGGGCTGAGTGGCTCCGTGGCCCCTGCCCTGCCTGCCTTCCAGTGGTTGAGATGCCTGCCCCCTCATTTTTATAGGCCACCTGCTGACCCTTAGCAAGAGCAACCCACCCAGAAACACAGGACACCTGCCATCCCAGGCACATCTGGGAGATGTGCCAAGTGGGCGATCACACTGGGTATAGCCTTGCCCAGGGTGGTCCCCCTCTCCCTCCTACCCTTCCTGGGACAGCCCCTAGTTCCCCCTGACTCATTTTGCCTTCCAAGGGTCGAGCACTGAGTTCAACTGGAGTGGCATAGGCACACTGTGGGGCTGCAAAAAGATTTATTCTGGGTACATGAGGATGCCAGGAGGCTTGGGGGTGAGGGGCCAGGGATGGGGAGGCAGTGCTGGAGATGGGGATAAAAGCCAACCTTGGGCACCTGGACGGCCAGGCTTTCCCCTTGAACACTTGGGCAGCAGCTAGGCTGCAACTTTCCCCTGAGCTTTCTCATGGGCCTCCTAGGCTGGAGCCTTCCAAAGGCATCGGAAAAGCAAGAGGTGAGCAGGCCTCTAGACAGGCAGGCAGCCTGCCCCGCCTCCCTCCCCTGGGCCAGGCACGGCCTCCTGGGGATGAGAGTGAGCCCCCATGCAGGGGAGGGAATCTCAGAGGGCCTGCATGCCCTGAGCCTGGCCAGGTGTGGCGATCAACAACTCAACAGAACACGAAAGCCCAGCCAGGGGGACCTGTGTGGGGACAGTAGAATGCAGACAAGCACAGGCTCCCTGTGCCAAGGGAGACCAGTGACTTCCTGGAGCCATGAGAATGCCCAGCTCCAGGGTACCAAGTGGCCAGGTTCCAGGGCTGCCAGCTCTCTCCGGAAGCTCTGCCCGCTTGGTCGGCCTGCCCTCCCACAGCGCTGACGCCTCAGAGTTGCCATCTGCTCCCCAGGGAGGTGCGGGAAGGGGAGGGGCTGGGTGGAGAGGCCTCCTATTGATGGAGACAGCTTCCTCCCTCCCAGAATCCCAGGGCTGTAGCCAGCCCTGCCGCCTTAGGAAAAAGCCAGCTCACCTGGGGAAGGAAGGACTGGCACCTGACCCTTCCAGGCCCAAGGAGGGCCGCTCCTTCCCACAACCCATGAGCCCTCCACCCCTAGCTAGTGACACTGGGCGCTGACCCCCAGTCTCAGGCCTGGGCCGGCTGTGTTGCCCCAGGCTTCTCATGGAACCCTCCCAAGCTTAGTCTGCCCAGGCACTCCTGGGCCTGCCAGCAGTCAAGGGTGCTGGGTTTCCAAGGGCCTTCCCTGGTGGCCCATAGGCTGGCACCTGTCTGTCCCTCACACCTACACACTCACTCTCGTCGGGGTTGGGGGAGGCCAGGATGGCACTGTGCTTCCTCTTCACCTCCTCCACATTCTCCGAGATCTTGTCAATGAAGCCCCGGATCTCCTCCACCTGGGGACCAAGGCCAGGCGGTCAGAAGAAAAGCTGGGGACCCAGGGCTTGCCCAGAGTAGAGCTGAGGTCAGGGCTCAGGGAGAAAGGATGGGCCAAGCTTCAGGTGGTGGGGCAGGAGTTGGGGTGGCTGCTCCAGTGTCCTAGATGGGGATAGGGAAGAGCAGGGAGTCCAAGTTTCAGACTTTGCTCTGCTCTGAGCTTCAATCTATTCACCCTTAAAATAGGCTCACTGGTTGGGGTCTTTGGGCTGCTGAGCCAGACCCAGGTAGGTAAGAAGTGGCCACCCCAGGTCTGGCAGTGCCCGGGGAGATGAGGTGTGCTGGCTCCCACCTGCTCAAAGAACTCATCCATGAAGCGGTCTCGGTCCACGGTGACAGTGACGTCATCATCATCATCGCTGTCCTTGGCCTACACAGGGTTGGACACATGTAAGTGGCCTGTGGGAGGACCACTGGGACCCCACTGGACCTGGGACGCAGGCACATGGGAGGCAGTGCCATGGCCCGACCACCCTCCTCCCTCCTGGGGATGCTGCTAGGCAGGGACAAGAACAGGCCTGGGTGTACCCTCTGGTCTCAGCCACAGTGAGACCAGCACAAGGAGACAGGCCTAGCCTATCAAGTTGGCGAGGGGGCCAAGTCTCCACCTGCAGGCCAGGGACTTCGTCTCTACAGTAAACCACAGGGCTTTGTTCCCTGGCCATAGCCTGTGAGCCTGAAGTCTGCTTATGGGTTGAGTGTGTCTGTGACTGCCTGGACCCTCTGGGTCACCTACACCTTGACTAAGACAGGCTGCTTGCCAACAGGGTTCTCCATTCTTCCGTCCAATGGTTTTAATTCAGATGGCGGTCCCAGCCCTCTTCCTGGGGGCCCCTGCAGAGGGAGGCCTACCTGCTCCATCCCGGGCACCACCCAACACTGCCGCAAGAGGTAGGATGGCCCAGACATGAGGCTGCCCAGGTGGGGCTCTGTCAGGTGTCAGCTTTGCCCAGTGAGGTCTCAGGGATCTTCTCTCTCCCTGTCATGTCGGCCTTGACACGACCTGGATCCTCCTCCCTCCCAGCAGGCATGCAGGGCCAGTCTTGGCTCAAAACTGCCTTCAGCTGCAGCCCCGGAAGCCACAGTACAAAAGCCAGTCCCTGCTCTTGGGTGGACGTGTAATTATCCTGGACTTCCCAGGGTGCCCATCACGGTCACTACTGTCTGCCCACACCTCGAGTTGGTCTTGCCCACTGGGATGGCAAGGCCAAGGTCCACTCCATACCCAGGCAAGGCTACCCAGGTGTCCACCCTCAGTCACTGTCACCCCTCAGACTGGATTTAAGGCCCAGGCACACCCCATTTCTCAGTGCCCCACATCAGCGGGTGCTGCCTGGGAGCTCCCTTGTCAGGTCTGAGGCAGGCAGAGCTGAGAGGCTGGGAGAGTTGGCATAGCTCAGACATCGACGTGAAGGACTTCGCTCTGGGTCTTCACTCTTCTGTGAACTGGGGACTGTCTTCTGCCACTGTAGTCCCCCATGATCCTCCCAGCTTTCCCCATTCCCTCCTCCTGGGACGCTGAGTCTGTGAAGTTGACACTCCCCTCATCCTTAAATGTCACCTCCTTCCGGAAGCTTCCCTCAACCCCCATTGGTACCTGGGGTTGCCTGAAATGCCTGGCTGCAGGGAGATAAGGCTGTCTGTGCCCCTGGGATTCATGGGTCCTATTAACCCACCAGAGTGGGGACCGAGAGGGAGGGAGGTAGGAAGTTTTATGGAGGGGCTTGGAGGTGCTGTTCTCATCAACAGATTCCACCTCCTCCCCCAGCAACTAAAGTCCTCACCCTGACTCTCAACAGTGTCTGCGGCTGCCAGGTTCCCCTCTGCCACCCCAAGCCCACCACAGACACCAAGAATCTATGAGCCTTTTACATTCTTTTTCAACCAAGCCAGGTCCAAAAGTTGAGTAAAAGGAGCACTTCCTAGGGAAACTGAGGCAGAGTATGGCCTGGAGGAGCCCTGGTCCCCCTCCTGGGAAGCTGCCAGGTTGGGAAGTAGTCCCAGGAGTTCCTGCCATTCAGCGTCCTGCCTGCTCTGTCCTGGTGCCCATAGGACAGAGGTAGATGGACAAGGGTGGGGGAATTTTCCAGCTCCTCTCCCAGAGAGAGGAATGGCCAGAACTGAGTCACAGTGAGCCCTGCTGTCACCTCCGAGCCCCCTGGGAGCTAGGCTGTGCCTCTCCTGGCCTCAGCTTGCTCATCTGGACCACAAGGACTGCTCTTCCCCAGCCAGCTCTGATCTGCTACCTCCACAGCCTCCCCAGGGAGCTTCTCCAACAAAAGGTCACCAGGGCCGATGCCCTAGCCCTCCATCTTTCAGGGTAGAGCTGGGGACGGGGAGATCCAAGGCCAGGTTCCACCCTGGAAGTGGCAGTCCACTTGGCCCTAAGCAAAACCTTGAGGGGGCCAAGGGGCGGTACAGCCTTAACACAGCTGGAGCTGGATGGGAAAGGCCCTGGGTTCATGTTCTGGGATCTCCCTGAGCTCCCTGGGTGCAAGTCACGTGCACATGCGTGGCTGGGACTCAGGCTGGTCAAGAACCGGGGGTGGACGGTGGAGTGGACCCTATTGGGGATGACTGTCTTTCTCAAAGGAGAAAAACAATGGGACCAGCAGTTAGCGTAATGGCTATGTCGCTGGACTCCCACGTAGTCGACCGTGGTTCGCGTACTGGACCCGGTGGCTTAAAACTCACGCTGGGCGTGTGTGCGTGCATGCCCAAGATCCCCAGAGGAGAATGGAGAAGGGATTGCGGTGTGACCATCCCTCCTGGGGGGTGATTTCTCGCTTTCTGTCTCTATGTCTCTCTCTGTCTGGTGAGCGCACGTGCCCTATAGCAAAAACCTCTCCCCCGCCCAAAAAAAACAAAAAAAAAAAAAACAAAAAAAGCTCACGCCAGGCACGTGCGCGTGCGTGCCCAAGATCCCGAGAGGAGAAGGGATTGCGGCGTGGCCATCCCCCCTGGGGGTGATTTCTTGCTTTCTGTCTCTCTGTCTTTCTCTGTCTGGTAAGCGCACATGCCCTATAGCAAAAACATCTCAAAAAAATAATAATAATAATTAACACACAAAACAAAAAACCTTGAGGGGCTGCTCCTAGAGGACCTTTCCCAACCAAGTCCTGCTGCTTCCTCCTCAGGACTCCTCCCTCCTACCCCTCCTCTTCAATCCTGGCCTCAGCCTGCACCTACAACTGCCTCCAGCTCGTAGTCACCCGTGGTCCCCCCAGCCTTCCCCCTTCCGTCCTCCTGGAATGCCAAGTCCACAAAGCTGACACCTCCCTCATCCTCAGATGCCACCTCCTTCCAGAAGCCGCTCCTTAGCCACTGGTATCTCACTCCTCTGGTTTCCCCCAACACACTATTCACATCCCTACAGCCACAGCCCCCCCG
>NW_006159934.1:607396-615189 GCF_000334495.1 Tupaia belangeri chinensis
ACGCTGGGCGTGTGTGCGTGCATGCCCAAGATCCCCAGAGGAGAATGGAGAAGGGATTGCGGTGTGACCATCCCTCCTGGGGGGTGATTTCTCGCTTTCTGTCTCTATGTCTCTCTCTGTCTGGTGAGCGCACGTGCCCTATAGCAAAAACCTCTCCCCCGCCCAAAAAAAACAAAAAAAAAAAAAACAAAAAAAGCTCACGCCAGGCACGTGCGCGTGCGTGCCCAAGATCCCGAGAGGAGAAGGGATTGCGGCGTGGCCATCCCCCCTGGGGGTGATTTCTTGCTTTCTGTCTCTCTGTCTTTCTCTGTCTGGTAAGCGCACATGCCCTATAGCAAAAACATCTCAAAAAAATAATAATAATAATTAACACACAAAACAAAAAACCTTGAGGGGCTGCTCCTAGAGGACCTTTCCCAACCAAGTCCTGCTGCTTCCTCCTCAGGACTCCTCCCTCCTACCCCTCCTCTTCAATCCTGGCCTCAGCCTGCACCTACAACTGCCTCCAGCTCGTAGTCACCCGTGGTCCCCCCAGCCTTCCCCCTTCCGTCCTCCTGGAATGCCAAGTCCACAAAGCTGACACCTCCCTCATCCTCAGATGCCACCTCCTTCCAGAAGCCGCTCCTAAGCCACTGGTATCTCACTCCTCTGGTTTCCCCCAACACACTATTCACATCCCTACAGCCACAGCCCCTCAGGCCGTAAGGGACCTGAACAGCCCCTTTGGCCTCTGCCTGCACACCTCTTACCTAGGGAGCTCCCTCACTGTCCCAGGCACACTGCCCATCTTGGGCAAGCCCAATTACTAGAAAATCCTTCCTGTGGTTTGGCCCCAGGCCATAAGGAACCTGTTGGTGCCTCTCTGAGGTGGCCCTGCCAGAGATCTGAAGGCAGCACCCACATCCTCCCTGGGTTTCTCAAGTGAAGCATTCCTTCCCCTTCAGAGCCTTCCCAGGGACTCTAAATTGCAGTCCCTGCCCCAGACCTGTTATGCTCTGCCAGTCTTCTATCATACAGCACACAAACCGACTCTGCTGCCACTGCTGTGCGGTCTGACCTTTCCCCTCACTTTTTCTATATGGTCTACCTTTATTAATGTAGCCAAAGATCACATCAGGGATCATGTAGTACTTCCTACTAAAGAAAGACCCAAACCCATCTTACCACCATCTGTCTGGTTGAATTCTGGATTTAAGTAAAAGACCTTTCTCCTGTTTTCATTTCTTCACTTACTCATTGTTGTGCCAATCTGAGATTCTGATGGTTCCTGACTCTGATACCTCTTTTAACATCCACATCCAGGCCAGAGCCCTGTGGTACCTTTCTAGAGACATCCTCCAAATTATCTCAGATCTCCAATCAGTTCTTATTGGACACTGAATGAAATGACAAGGACACAGGATGTCAAATTCTCCCCCCCACACACACACATACACGCAATCTACTTCCCATTTCCCAACTCAGACATACTCCTGACAGGAACAGACCTAAGTAATGTGGCCAGCCTGGCATGCTGTCTTCCCGGTGTCTCGGGCTGGAAACAGTGGACACTGTACACATACCCAAAGTGGGCACCTGTTGTCTGTTGAATGATTAGGGCCCCAGTGCTCTTGGAAATCCACAACCCTCTCTGAGTGGCAGTCACGGCTCCAGAAAGGGGGCTGGAGCAGAGCTGAGGACTTGGAAGGCTTTGGTGTATGAATGGCAGCTGGGGCCCTGGGACAGTTACAGGCTCTAAGATCCAAATGGCTTTTCAATGGACACACCTAGACAGCACATGGGCACCTTGCTTGCCACCTGGCCCAAATCTGGCTCTCTCTCTCTCTCCTGAGCCCTCCCTCTTCTGAATTCCCCCGCTCAGAAACCACCTGTGCCCCAGGGTCCCCCATGCAAAACCCTGGGATAGCCATACTTTTCCTTTTTGTCTCACGGCCAACCAATATCCGATCTGTCTCGGTGTTTTTGTTCTTCACTCAGTGGGTTTCAAGCGCCAGAATCCCGTAGGAGGATTTTTTTTTCAATGATAGCGTGTGCATGTGTGTGAGAGAAAGAATACCCTTGACAGGGTCACGTCACGCTGTGATCCCCTCCCAGCCCTCCAGCTCCTCACGATCCTGTGTGCATGCACTCGACACGTTTTCAGGCCCACCTGGAGATCTGAACCTGTGGTTAGCCTGTGGCCTCCAGTCTTGGGGATACTTGCATTATTGCTGAGCCACAGTGGCTGGATCTTTGGATCTTATTTTTCTTTTTTTAAAAAATTATTTTTTATTTGACTTTATTTATTTATTTTAATAGAGAGGGACAGAGTGAAAGGACTAGAGAGGAAAACTGAGCAAGTAAGCCACCAGGTCGAGGACTAGAACCATCATTGGCCATGTGGGAGTCCTTTGGATTAAAAAAAAAATCTTACAGGGTTCTACCCCAGAGACTGAATCAGAATTTACAGGGGTGGGACCGATGAGGCTAAGTCGTTTGTTTTTAAGATTTTTACCATAGGGCAAATGCAATGGCCCATGCAGGAGACAGAGAGAGAGGAAAAGTAAGAAATCACCCCCAGGGGCAATGCACACAGCAACTCCTTCTCCTCCATTCTCTTGAGATTTTGGGCACACATGCACATGTACCTGGAGTGTTTTTCAAGAACTTAAACCAAGGAGTCAGTAATGTGGGATCCAGTACCTTCCACCACTACACCACTGGCTGGCCCAAGACTGTTTTTTAAAAGCACTCTCCACCCCCAGGGTTAAGAAAGGCTGCTCCAAGGGCCGGCAGGTGGCGTGGTGGATAAAGGCGCAGGACTCCCACATGGCCGACCACGGCTCGAGTCTCGGACCTGGTGGCTTGCTTTCTCACTTTCCCTCTCTTACTCTCTCTCTCTCTCTGTCTTTCTGGTCAAATTAAAACAAATACATTAATTAAATGAATGCATAAATAAAATTAAATAAATAATTCTTAAAGAAAGAAAGGCTGCTCTAGTCTCCCCACCTATGACCAGCTGTCCCCACTCGTCTAATCACCTCCAGACTGAGTAATCGGAATGGAAGTAGGGAGGGCTGGAAGCTGGTGTTGCTCCCACTACAGAGGCCATCAGAAAAGAAAACCCTGGAAGAACACTGTGTCCTGCCCTGGTTAAGGCAGACCAGCCCTGGTGGTCTCTCCTGGCAGAGGCTCCAGGATTCCAGGACACTTCCCTCCAAGAGGCACAGAGGCCAGGCAGCCTCCAGGCCCGCTGTCCCAGGGGATGGCATCAGGCCAGTGGGCAGGGTTGATTCATCACTGCTGAGCAGAGTCGCTGTTGTCTGCCTTGAGGGCTATTTTTTTCCCTTCCCTTTTTTAATGACTAATCAAAGTCAATATCACTAGTGCAGAGAGGCCCAGAGCTGAGTCAGGGGTGCGTGAGGAGGCCAAACTGGGTCTCCAAGAAAAAGGGCTCTCCAAGCTGAGCCCCTTTGTCTCCTCCCCACCTTCTGGTCGGTGGACTCTCCGCATTTTCTACATCAGGTCCCTGCTCAGCAGAGACTGCCCCTCAGCAGGGCCCCAGACCAGCTCAGGGGGCAGCTGTAGGCCATGCAGAGGGGCTGGGCTCAGCCCAAGGGCACTTTGTGACCTTGGATAAACCCTTGGCCCTCTCTGAACATCAGTTTCCCACCCCCCTTTTTTTATACTTTTCTATAGGGCGTGTGTGCTCAATTGAGAGAGAGAGAAAGAGTGAAAGTGAGAAAGCATTCCCCAGGGGGGATGGCCATACCATGTTTCCTTTTATTCCACTCTCCTCTTAGGATTTGGGCATGCCGGCACACACACCAGGTATGTTTTTCAAGCTGCCGGATCTGGGACTTGAACCAAGCAGTAGGCCATATGGCATCCAGCTGTTTTCACCACCACACACCTGCTCGGCCTGAACCTCAGTTTTCTGATTTGTAAAATAGGAGACTGGATTAGATGGTCCTGGAAAGCCATTCACCCAAGATGAAAATGTGCTCAGCTCCATTGTCTATTCTGGGAAACCCCAAAAAGTAATAGGCAGGAAGGAGGGAGACTCTGCCCTATGTCTCTCCTTTTTATTTTTTGTTTTTCCTTTATTCATGACAGAATGCACTCATGTGGAATGGCACTCAGCAGTACCCTCCACAGGATCTGGTCACGCCGTAACCCTCTTCTTTTAAGTCTCCAGCCCAGTGGATTGTGGGCACTCAGGCAAGTGCCTGGTGTGTTTCGGGCTGACGGGGCTAGGATTCGAACTGTGGTCACCATGTGAGATTTCTCCTGAGTAGCATGTTACTGCACCACGGAGCTGACCCACTACACCTATTACATCCTCTGTGAGGCAAATAACACTGGCTCCGCTTTCCAGATGACGAAATGAGCAGAGATAAGAATGAACCTGCACCGTTTTGTCTACTGACCAGTCTCTTCCTACAACGAGACAACCAGGGAAACTGGTAGGCAAACAGGGGCACTGGGCTTCCCCACCCAGGCCTGCCCTAGCTGGTCCATTCTAGACTTCAGGGAGCCCTGAAAGGCCATGTGTCAGGACCCCAGCTATTCTCTCCTGATTGGACATTCCAGCCTCTCTGCTCTGACTCAAGCTGGTTCCTTTTGGATCACCTATTCAAATTCCACTCCTCCTGCGGCGCCATCGCAAGTTCTCTGCCTCCAGGGTCAGGCCGCTCCAATTGTCACCAGTGTCTGCCACGGCCCAGTATGGAGAGAAACATTTTGGGCCTAGAGAGGGTCAGCTCAGGAAGTTCCCATAAAGGAAATCAAGGAGGCCTCGGGAACCAGCAGTTGGCGTAATGGCTATGTCACTGGATTCCCACGTAGTTGACCGTGGTTCACGTCCCAGACCCGGTGGCTTAAAACTCACGCCAGGCGCGTGTGCGTGTGTGCCCAAGATCCCGAGAGGAGAATGGAGGAGAAGGGATTGCAGCGTGACCATCCCCCCTGGGGGGTGATTTCTCACTTTCTGTCTCTATGTCTCTCTCTGTCTGTCTGGCAAGCGCACGCGCCCTATAGTGAAAACCTCTCAATAAAAAAAAAAAATTAGAAAAAAAAAAAGGAGGCCTCGGAATTGGGGGGTGGGGGTGGTAGCTACATACCAGAGTGGAACTGCCTGGGGACATCCAAGCCTCTCCCTGTCTGTGTGGCCCAGGACCCCTCTAAGGGCTCCATTTCCCACCTGCACCCTGAAGGGTTGCCCCTCTGATCTCTGAGGGCCTGTCTACAGCACTGAGGCCCCCACATCAGCCCCTGAGGATCCTCTTCATTCTCATCTGCACAAGGGCAAGAACAGGCCCCCGGTGAGGTGGGGGCTGGAGAAGCCTGGAGGGCCGGGCAGGGCCTGCATAGCGCCCAGGAACTGTGCCAGCTCCTTCCCCAAGTGTGACTTTTATAAATAAGTTCCCTTCGCCTCCCTTCCAAATGTGGTGGCGTTGGGTGGGGGAGAAGGAGAAAGAAGAAGGAGGAGGAGGAAGGAGGGAGGGAGGGAGGGTGGCGGCGGCGCATGGTGGCTGTCCTGAGTACCAGCTCTGTCCAGCCCAGCAGGCTCTAGTCTTGTCATTCCTTGGGATTCTGGGCTGCAAATTCTGTCCCCTGAGGATCCAGGTCTTCCCCCAGTGTGGGGTCAGTGTCGGCGGCCTCGGGCCCACCTCTCACCCTTAGAAACCGGGTTCCAGGTCTTCCTAGTTCCAATTTACAGACAGAAATCCCAGCCCAGGAGAAAAGGGACTTGCAGAAATGGCAAGTCTCCCCAGCCTGGCTATTCCACCTCACCAGTGTGGGCTCCTGCCATGTGCCCGCGAGGTGGCCAGAAACCCTCAATGGCAGGTCTGCACAGCAGTGAGTACAACCCAGATGCGTTCCGAACGCCTGGGGTGGGAGAAAGGAGGGGGTGTCTGAGAGTGAGCCTCCGGCAGTTCAAAGGGAAGCCAGGCTAATGTGAGTTTATTTTCTTCCTTTTTTTTTTTGGTGGGGTTGGGGTGGAGAATAAGGTGATCTCAGAGGAACACATGATGGCAAAAAGATCTGAGTTCAAGCTCCTCACAACCCAAGCGCCCAAGCTCTCCTGGGGGGGTCCCCCAGTACCAGCCAGGTCTAAGTCTGACCATCTTCAGGGACTAGGCAAAGTCCCTTTCTACCGCTCCTTGGTCTACTAAGCATGGTACTTCTCCTTTGGGCCTCAGCTTCCCCTTCAGCAGAGGGGATGAAAGCTGATTGGCCAGAGGCTGTGATCAGATATAAGGAGCTGCACCTCCTCTGCCCACTTGGTTCCCACGCATCCCCTGGTCCGCCCCACCGGAGCCCCAACATCAGCAATACACCGCATAGCCCTTCCTCATGAAAACACTCTGACTCAACCAAGCACAGGAAACTTGAGGGCAACCACAAGGGCTGAAGTGGGAAGTGTTTAGAGACCATATCCGACATAAGGGACCATCTTCTTCCTTTGAAATCTCATGGGGTTTAACCCAGGGGCTGGCGCTCACCCAGGAATAACCAGGTCTTTAGGCGATGGGAGCGGATGGGGGGTGGGAGGGGTAGAGGCAGAACCAGGTCTCTGTTCAGCCTGCCCAGGAGAGCCCACCTGGGTAAGTGAGGAAGCTCAGGCACAAACTAGGGAACCTCTGGGCAAAAAGACAGGCCCAGGGTCAACAGACCGCAGGGCACTGGAAACTTTCCATAGAAGTGGATCTAGGGCTAAAGCTAGGCAGAGGGGGAGTGTGGGGTGCCCTTGATCTAGGGAGCTCCCAGAGGTCAGTGGGCAATGCCTGCCAGGAGGGCAGTCGGCCAGGAGGCCCAGATGAAGCTTCACCTGGGCGTGAACTGATTCCCAGCACCCCCCCCACCCCTGCCCCCCTCTCCCGCCAGACAGGCTTCGTTTCTTTCACTGTTCCCCATTCACCTCCTTCAGGGCAGAGGCCAGGGGAAGGGGAGCCGTGAGATGAGGGGCAGGCGGCAGGGGTCTCTGGGCTGGGAGAGGGTGGGTTCTGCCTCAGAACCTTTGTGCATCCTCCTACTCCCCCAAACCCCGCCCCGGGAGCCACACCCCAGGGGCCTCTGAGACAGAGGTGGAAAAATACATCCAGGTCGAGTCAGACTAGGAAACCTTGGAAGGGTCTGGAAACGCCAGCCCAGGCTGCCTGGAAGCCCAAAGGTGGACCGGGGACGGGTGTGACCCTCTCAGACCCAGGGCGGGCAGAGGATCCTGACCGCAGACCGGGAGCCACAGGTGATGGGAGCCACAGGTGGAGGGGGCGGCGCGGCGCCCCACGAGACAGCTCCCGCCCAGGAGGCCAGGCCGCCCCCACCCGACGACCGGGTTTCCGCAGCGCGCCTCGCAGCGGGGAGCGGGGCGCTGGGCAGGGGACCGCCCCCGGCCCGCTCCCACCGCAGTCCTGCTCCCACCGCAGTCCTGCCGTCTGTCTACACCGACACGCAGCGGGAAGGGAAGATCAGCGATGGGCGGACAGAGTTAGGGACAGAAACAGAGGTGCTGCCGGGCAGTGGAGAGGTCAGGCATCCGTCCCGTCACCGACACCCCATAATAACCTTTTCAGCGCCCCTGTTTCTTGGCGCTGAAAAGTTTCTCCAGGACCCCAGGCTCCAGCCACCAGTCCCCGGGCCAATGCAGACGATCTCTTGAGAGCCCGTAACCCCGAGTGGGTCCGAGGGGCGGGACCCAGAGGGGGGGCGGGGTCCCCGGCTCGCACCGCTCCCTCCGGCTCCGGCGGGGGGCAGAGGTGTGCAGCCCCGACGGCTGCGGAGCCGGGCAGGGAGTATCTGGCGCCCCG
>NW_006159934.1:615277-625790 GCF_000334495.1 Tupaia belangeri chinensis
CCCAGTCCCGCCCCGCCCAGCGCGGTCTGGGCCCCGCCGGCTCCCGCCTAGGTCCCCGCCTCCACCCCGGTAGGGCGCTCTGTGGGGTCTAAGCCCTGGGACCTTCTCCGCCTAGGTTCCCGACCTTGATCCCTACCCGGGACGGTCCCGAGCCCCCTATTACCTCCCCTGCCCCAGCCCCCTTCGCTCAACCCTCAGCATCCCTGTTCTGGCTCCTGAATGCCCGTCCGCGGGGATTGCTGGAAGTTGGAACTGCCGCCTTGATTTTATGGCTTCGGAATCTCTCCTGTCCCCCAGCCTGAGCCTCCTTCAGGAAATTCTACCTCAGCGTCCCTCCCCTTCCCACTTCTCCCACCGTCTCACCCAGACCCAGGCGCTGGCCCCATTTCCCCAGGATTTCTCAATTCGAAGTGACCACCCTTTTTCACTTCTAGCAGAATGCAGGAACCCCTCTGTCTTTGGGAGGAGATGGCGTTCCCTCGCCTTCCTCTTTTCCAGCATCCCCAACCCTGAGCTCCAGCCCCAGGCTAGAGGTCTGACTTCTGTCTAGGAGCTGGGAGCCTAACTTCCTCCTGGACAAAGCAAGATCTTAGCCGTACCTGTGGAGAGGTGGGACCCGACGGCTAGTCAGAGCAGATGTTCCCACGTAGGTTCCTGCCAGCACCTTGTTGCAAGAGCCGTCACACCTTCCCCACCTGACTCCCACCCCTGGCTGTCCCTGCTCTGTGGTGGCGCAGACTGTCTTGACCTTAAGCCAAGTCCTCCCCCTTTCCCTCCCTAGGGCGGCCAAAGCATTATTCTGGAGTCAGTCCAGCCCCCTGCTGCCCAGTGTTGTCTGGGCCTGGCACCACTCCCAGACTGTGGGCACAGGTTAGCTGGCTGGCAGGCAGGCTGGAGACAGTTCCAGCTTTACCCTCTTCCCCAGAAAATCTGGCACAAGACACTCAGATGTGGCCTGGCCACACCCCTACTGGGTGTCCTGACTTCTGCCCTGTGTCCGGCAGAACAGACATTGCTGGTGTCCTGGTTGACAGATGAGAGACAAGGACTCATCTGCTGCAGGGTTATGAACAGGCGATGGGGAGGCTGCCTGACCCCGGGCCCATCAGGCTCTCCTGCATGCAAAATGAGTCATGGGGTGGGGCATGAGTACACCCCCAGGGCCCAGTGTCTGGCCATGTGGAGAGGGGGGTGAAAGGGGAGACCCAGCTCCTGCTCCCAGAGGGCCCCCGTGCGTGTCACACCACAAAGCACTCACTGACGGGCATATTACATGGTAGCATGAAAATGAATACAGGAATGAATGTGTGCTGCTATAGTTTGGATGCCCCCTTAAAATTCATGTGCTGGAACTTGGTTGTATTATAAATGTGTTAAGTGAAAACTTAAAAAATTTTTTTAATTAATTAATTTAATTTATTTACTTTAATTTGACCAGAGAGGTACAGAATGAGAGAGAATGAGAGAGATGGAAAGTGAGAAAGCAAACCACCAGGTCTAGGACTTGAACCATGGTTGGCCATGTGGCACCCTTAGCCATCACGCCATGTGCCAGCCCCAGTGAAAACTTAATCCCTTCATGGTGTTTCAGGGTAATGAAGTAATTAGGGCAGGGTCCCTATGATTCTGGTGGGTTTATAAGAAAGGAAAGACCAGAATAGGCAGAAACTTACAGACAGCTGCTCTGCTTAAGATCCCGCCCTCTGGGGTTACGTGGCTGGATCCCACATGGCCCACCGCAGTTGAAGTTAAAGGGGGCCAATTAAAGGTCAGATTTTCATTCCTTTACCCAAAAGGTAATTACTGAGCACCTACTATGTGTCAATTATTCTAGATGCTGGGGATATGGCAGAAAACAAGAGATAAAAGTCCCCCTGGGGCCAGCAGATGGTGTGGTGATTAGATCATTAGACTCCCACATGACTGAACACAGTTCAAGTCCTGGACCCAGTGGCTTGAAACTCACACTGGGTGTGTGTTCATGTATGTCCAAGGTCCTGGGAGGAGAATGAAGAAGGGATTGTGGCATGGCCAACCCCCCAGGGGGTGATTTCTCACTTTCTCTCTCCCTCTCTCTCTCTCTAGCAAGCACACACGCCCTATAGCAAAAATCTCTCCCCAAAAATTAATTAATTCATTCATTCATTAAATAAAATAAAAAAGTCCCATAGTGGAGCGAGTCCAAGGTCTGGAAGGAAAGATGGTACATAAACAGATGACATATAGAGGACCAGCTGGTGGAGTGGTGGTTAAGGTTGTTGGATCCACCTGGTCAACTACATAGTTCGAGTTCCAGACCTGGTGGCTTGAGAAACATACGGGGCATGTGTGCCTGCATGCCCCAAATCCTGAGAAGACAAAAGAGAAGAGATTGCAAAGTGGCCATCCCCTCTGGGGAGTGATTTCTCACTTTCCCTCTCTCTCTCCCTCTCTCTCTCTCTGGCAAGCACATACAACTAAGATAAAATAACATATATAAAAGTATAATCTGCTCTGGAGAAGATAAAGTAGGAAAGAAGGTATCGGGATTGCGGACTTTGAGGGGAGAATTCCGAGTTTAAGTCAGATGATCAAAGAGGGCCTGAGGTGGTGATGACTGAGTACGTATCTGAAGGAGGTGGTGGAGTAAGTCATGTAAGTATCTAAGGGAGGAGCATTCTGGGCGGGGGTAGCAGCAAGTGTAAAATCATGCGGAAGGCCAGCAGTTGGCATGGTGCTTAAGGTGCTGGACTCCCACATGGCTGGCTGTGCTCTGAGTCCTGGACCTGGTGACTTGTTTTCTCACTTTCCTTCTCTCTCTCTCTCTCTGGTGAGACAAATTAAAAATAGTAATAATGGGCTGGCATGTGGCATGGTGGTTGAGGTGCTGGACTCCCACATGACCGACCACTGTTCAAGTCCCAAACCTGGCAACTTGCTTTCTTACTCTCCCTTTCTCTGTCTCTCTCTGATCAAAATTGAAAAATAATAATAACAAATAAAAATTAAAAATATTTTAAAATAATAACAATAATAAAATTAAATAAACCATTTTAAAAAAATGAAATAGGAGCCTACCTAGTATGTCTGAGAAACACCAAGGTCTGAGAAATACCAGGAGGCCTGGATTAGTAGGTGAAGAAGAGCTCAGAGTGGGTGAAGCTAGAGAAGACAAGAAAGGGGCAGATTGTAGGAGACCCGGTTTCCACTCTGAGTGGGTAGAGACCACAGGAGGATTTTGGACAGAGGAGGGACATGATTCCTCTTTGGCTTTAACAGGATTGCGCTGGTTGTTGAGTTGAGAATAGACTGAAGGGGTGCTCCACGTTATTTAGGAGGTGACCGTAATAATGCAGGTGAGAGGTGATGGTGGCCGGGACAAAGGCGATAGGAGTGGTGGTGGTGAGAGATGATCTTCTTCTGGGTATATGTTAAAGGTGGAGCCAGTAGGATTTGCTAATGGAACTGGGCGGGAGGTGGGTGGCCCAGAAGGACTGAGAGAAAGGGAGGAATCCAGGATGACTGGAACAACTGGAAAAATGGCATTGTCATCTGTGAGGATGAAGGGAGACTGGGCAAGCAGGTGAGGCAGGGCTAGACCAGGATTTGGGTTTTGGGTCTGTTAAGTTACCCATTAGATAGCCCAATGGGGAAGGTAAGTAAGCCACTTCCCATAAAAGTCTGGAATGCATGACGGAAGTGTAGGCTGGGAGCCACCAGCACAGATGGTTTTCTTTAATTTTTTAGAGAGATTTTTGCTATTGAGAACATGTACTCGCCAGAGAGACAGAGACAGAGATAGAAAGCAAGAAATCACCCTGAGGGGGATGGCCATGCCGCAATCCCCTCTCAGGATTTTTGGGCATGCACACGCATGTGCCCAGTGTTATTTTAAGCTGCCAGGTCTGGAACTCGAACCACAGTTCATTGTGTGGCGGTTCACTACATGGAGTCCAGTGACGTAACCACCATGCCATCTACTAGTCGAGCACAGGTGGTTGTCAAAGCAAGGAAGAGGCCCCTTGGTAGCAGCATGGATGACAGCTACAGGTTGCTGTGGTATCCAGGAGAGACTGTTTGAACAAAAACTGGACCGCCCAGGTGGGAGAGAAGGGCCACAGGCTTTCATGAGATTCAGTTAATATTACTATCCCTTACTTCAAATATCAAAAGAATTCACGTTTGTTGTAAAACATTATAACGGACAGTCCCAACCTGGCCAGTCCATAGCAAACTGAACTGCAGTGCTGGAAGCCACATGGTTGACTGTGGATTCTGTTCTTGGGTCAGCTTGAAATACACCTCTGTGCATGCCCAAGATCCCGAGGTGCTGGAGTGCTGGGGAAAGGGGATTGCACAGTGACAAAGGGGTGTTTCTCTCTCCCCTCACCTCCATCTCCTTCACATAATCATTTAAAAACAAAAAAGTTGGGTCAGCAGGTGGCTAAGGGTGCTGGAATTCCCATATAGCCAACCATGGTTTGAGTCCCGGACCTGACGGCCTGCTTTCTCACTCTCCCTCTCTCTCTCTGTCTTTTTCTGGAAAAACTCATGTGAAAAAATAATAAATAAATAAAATAATTCTAAAGAACAATTTAACAAGAAAACAACAAACCGATATGAACTAGAAGCAACAGGCCCTGGTGACCAGTCAGGCGAGGATGAGAATAGAACTAGCTCCTTAGCTTCTGGCTCAACATCCTGGAGGAAGAGGGGTCTGGGTACTAGAGGGGAGTTCAGCATTTGAGATGTCCGCCCCATCACTCAGTGGTGCACCCAGATGGCCGATGAAGCAGTAATGTGGCATGCTACTAGCTGCAGACTTGGGATCAGGAGTAGTCTGGCATGGGGTGGAGATGAGGCTATGGGCCAGTCTGGGGGTGTGTCTCTGTGTCTGGGAGAAGGCCTGAAGATGGACTTGGAATGCTCCCTGACAGGAAAGGGATGAATAGAGACTAGGAGCCTGAAACGTGGCAGGGGCTAAAACAGAAATGTTCCCAGGTGTCCACAGTGACAAGCTGCCAGGGATCTGGGACCATCTCATGGGGTGAAGGTGCAGGTGCTTCAGTTGGGCCTTAGTGGATGAGGAGGAAGTGACCAGGGGGAGAATGGGGAAAAGGCATTCTCGGCTGAGAACGTGAACAGACAGGGATATGTGAGAGAGAAAAGTTTACTTTTATTTTATTTTTAAAGTTGTTTATGAGAGATAGTGTACTTGTGCATGTGTGCATGTGTGTGAGAGAGAGAGACCCTTGACAGGGTCTTATTACTGCAATCTCCTTCCCTAGCTCTCCCACTTATCAGGATCTTGGGCACATGCGCACCAAGAATGTCTCAGGTCGACTTGGGATTCAAACCTGTAATCAGCCATGTGGCTTCCAGCACTGCAGGTCGGTACATTACTGCCTGTGTCGCTGAGGCTGGGCTGGCTGTGTGTGTGTGTGTGTGTGGGGGGGAGTCCTGGTACCTCAACCTGGCTTTCCTCTATGATCTGGCCCTGCTGCACCTCCTACAGACTGGCCTCCCTCCCACCCTGGGAGTGGGTGTAATGGCCTGCTGCAGGTCCTTCTGCCCAGGGCATGTTCTCCTCTCAGGTTTGCACAGTGTTAGTTCCCCAGGCCTGGAGCACTAACTAGCCTCTCTGTTCCTTGCTCCCTCATCCCCATGGACTTGGCCGTGACGCTTAGGCTTTCCCTAGTAGACATCACCTGAGAGGTGTGGGGCTCCTTCTGCATGGTTCTGCGAAGACCTGTGTTTATTCCAGTCATAGCACTGATGGTCATATGCGGATATGGCCTGTATTAGGTGTCTGTCCCCTCTTAACTGAGGGCATCTGGTACAGAAAATATGTTTGCAGAGTGACTTGCATACTTGGAAGAGCAGTGTTCCTATAAAGGAGCACTGAGAAAAGGCTGGACACTAAGGACCTCACAAAGCCCCTGGGAATATTTGGGGTTTCCATTCCAGGGGCTATGGGGGGGGGAGGTGAGCCAATGGCCCACCAGATCCATTATTGGGAGCTGCTGCCATCTGCTGGGAAGAACTGATATTGCCTTGTGGATGCTGTCGCTGCCTTGCACCTGTGTGAGGTGGTTGCTGGCGAGACACTGATAAGTACAGGGTCTGGAGGAGGAAGGGGTGGAGGTTTTGTAGGATTCAGGAACCGTTATGGGGGATGGGGAATGGAAAAGGCCAGTGTAAGTGTGTGTGTGTGTGTGTGTGTGTGTGTGTGTGTGTGTGTTGTAGAGGTACTCCTGTTGTTGCTTTTTTTTTTTTTTAATAAGATTTTTGCTATAGGGCGCATGCGCTCACCAGAAAGACACAGAGAGACAGAAAGACAGAAAACAGGAAATCACCCCCTGGGGGGGTTGGCCATGCCGCAAACCTTCTCCTCCATTCTTCTCTCAGGATCACGTGCCTGGCGTGAGTAAGCCACCAAGTCCGGGACTCAAATCGCAGTTGACTGTATGGGATACCAGCGACATAGCCATTATGCCAACTGCTGGTCCCTCCTGTTGCTTTCTTAGGTCAGACTGGTTTATTCTCCTTTTCTCCCCTCCTGGGAAGTCTGGGCCTGACCCATTTGTTGCACAAAGTGCTGGCCATTCTGTGAGGGGCCTTATTTACCCCTCGGGGTGACGCTATCAGGGAAACCCTATATTAGCTCTGTGTGACAAATCAGGACCCTGGGGTTCAGGCAGGTACACATCAACAGGGTGGGAAGGGCTAGAGACAGTTGGTAAGCTGTCAGGCCCTGCAGAGCCCAGCCTCCGCCCCAAGTGGGCAGCTCTCCCTCCACCTTCCACCCCCCACCCACCCTCCCCCCTCCCCCCTGGAACCAGCTCAACCCCAAGGCCTGAGGTCAGCTATCCTGGGGAAGCAGGAGAGGAGGGGGATGCCCGCAGCTAGGGAATTGGTCCTACTACTTCGTATTTTTAAGTTTTCCTTTTATTTTTCTCTTTTTAAAATTCTTCTCTCTTGCCTTTTCTCCCCCCCGCCCCAGAATCAGTCCTTCTACTTAGTGTGTTATATTTTTTAAGCTTTCTTTTTTTCTTTCTTTTTTATCTCATGCGAGAGAGAGAGAGAGAGAGAGAGAGAGGTATTCCCAGCAGGGTTTTCATGCCATGATCCACCCACAGCTTCAGCCAGCCTGGGTTCATGAGCACACATGTGCCTGGGGCCGTGTTCAGTTAGTTTCCCGGATGTAAACCTAGGGCCCTTCTATGGGCGTCAGCCTCACAGAGGCTGTGTAGACTGCATCGCTGTCCAGCCCTGTGTGTGTGATATTTGAGGTAGCACTTGGGGATAAAATTTGTTTTGCAGTTAAAGGGGCTGGATTCCCACATGGCTGACAGCAGTCTCAAATCCTGAACCCAGGGCTTGAAAATGATGCTGGGCACGTGTGCGTGCATGCCCAAAATCCGACAGGAAAATGGAAAAGGGATTGGGGTGTGGCCACCTCCCAGGGGGTAATTTCTCACTTTCCCTCTCTCTGTCTCTCTCCACAGGTTGCACACACCCAATGGCAAAAGTCAAAAGACAAAAGAAATTTGACCCAGTATTCTAATTTAATCTTTTAGAGATGCAGATGAATAGTTACCTACCTACTTACACTTCCTAAGATACTTAAAATTTAAATATTTTAAATCACATATTTTAAATAATTTTATTTAGAAACGATGATTTTCTACCCTCAGGGTTTGCAATTTCATTCAAACCCTTCACCTGTATTTCTGCCTCCCGTGTTGTCATTGTCATAGTCATGTGTCATCGCTAGCACCTCCAACTTCCCTGGGTTTTCTTGAACACGTCATCTTCACTTTTCCTTGAAAACTCAGCAGTTTTTTGAACTCATGAATGACACCGTTACTGAAAAAATTATGCCATGTCATGAGGGGACTAGGATGATTCTCATCTAAATGAATATTTGTTATCTCCTTAGGGAACCACAGAATTATGAAAATAGCAATTGCCTAGTCCTTCCTTATTTCCTTCTCTGCTTAATTTTTCTTCACAGCAATTTTTTTTTTAAAGAATTATTGGGACCAGCAGGTGATGTGGTGGTTAAGGTGCTGGACACTCCCTCATGATCGATAACGGTTTGAGTCCCATACCCGGTGGCTTGCTTTCTCACTTTCCCTCCCTCTCTTGCTCTCTGTGGTCAAATTAAAATAAATTAATGGATAAATAAAATTAAATAATTATTAAAAAATTATTTAACTTTATTTATTTATTTTTATTTGACCACAGAGGGGCAAGTGAGAGAGAGAAAATGAGAAAGCAAGCTGCCAGGTCTGGGACTTGAACCGTGATCAGCCATGTGGGAGTCCAGTGCCCTTAACCAGCACGCCACCTGCTGGCCCTCTCCATAGCACTTTCTACCTTCTGATATACTGTTTTGTTTATTGTCTACCTCTCCTTACTAGAATGTGAGCCCATGAGGTCAGGGAATTTCATGTTTTGCTGTTTCACAGCCACTACTTGGAAACATGCCCAGAACATAGTAAGTGATTAAAAAATATTTGTGCAATGAGTGAATGACTGTAAAGCTTTTAGAAACATCTGACAATCAGTGAAGGCCAGGCTCATGTGACAATACCACATGAGGAATGGCACTAGGAGGAGGTGAGGGGGCAGGCCTGCCAGCAATGAGTCCATATAAAGAAAACATCTAAGTTAGGGGGAGCCTAGTTGTGTTGGGAGATTAGTTACATATGGAGATACTGAGCGCATTATGAAATATACTACAGACCATGAGAAGTCATTTTCTCACTGTTAGGAAAGGGGAAAGCTGGTGTTGGCCCTGTAGTTCAGCAGTTAAGGCAGCTGGATCCCACATGGCTGACTGCATTTCAATTCCCAGCCCGAGTCTTGAATAGCATACTGGGTACAGGTGTGTATGCCCAAAATCCTGATAGGAAAGGGGGATGGAGGAAAAAGGATCATAGCATGACCATGCCCCACTAGGGGACTCTTTCACAGGGCACGCACACATACTCTGCTCATTTAAAAAATACATATGTGGGGCCAGTTAGTGGCCTGGTGGTTAAGATGGCTGGATCCCAAATATCTATGTGGCTTGTGTCCTGGACCCAATGGCTTGAAAAACAGGGTATATGTGTGTGCACATGCACAAAACCCTGACAGCAGAGTGGGAGAGAAGGGATTGCATCCCTCTGAGGGGTGTTTTGTCATTTTCTTTCTATTGGGTTGTCAGAAAAGTCATGACATTTTTTTCTATGCAATCTTCAAAAATGCCAAGGTCATGAAACTCAAAGTCTGCAATTGTTCCAGATTGAAGGAGACCAGAGAGATGTGACAACAGGGTACCGTGTTTGATACCGGATTCGATTTTTTTTATCCTAAAAGGTTTTTTTGTTTGCTTGTTTTTTTGACACGGAAGAGCAATGTAAAATTGTTTCAAAATAAAAAGTTAAATGCCTGGTGAGTGTTAGCCCTGCTCCTGGCTGACAGTTGGTGACCTACAGAATTCTTGGATAAGCTCCTGAGGAACCCCACTTGACTGTGTGCGAGGAGCCTCCTTTATGCTCCTTCTGTCCCTGGGCTCCTTGCAGCACTTTAATGACTATCTATGCTTCGGCCCTGCTGGCCCCAGAGGTCCCTGAGAGCGTCTGGGTCATGGCCGGGTAGTTTCTCAAAATACATTGACAGCACCTCAACAAGAAAGGTGTATTTAGAGTACAATTCAAGCCTACTTCTTTATGAGGGGTTCAATCAAAGAAATTGTTAAGACTGGCTATTGGAGCTGCACCAGGCTGAGTGGGGGCCATGGACAGCCTGTCACTGTTGCAGAGAGCACCCTGAAGGTCTTGGAGGGGACAAATGCCATTCAGGGCCGAGATGAGGAACTAATCTCTGAGACATAACCTTGCAGAAAAGGCCTCTCCAGAGCAGAAAAACTGCCTTCACATGTTTTACGTCGTTGCTGTACTCATGTGTTTGTGGAGGGTGAGGATCACCTTGCGAGAGGTGTGGGGTCCTGAGACCCCAGAGGCACAAGGATCAGAATGTTGCGAATGCCGGAGGTTATTATGAATAATACCATAGGGAGGGTGGACATTCAAGATGTTAGGAGGGATTTGCCAGGAATAAACTTTACTTCTGTTTTCTGCTGAGGTGAAGTTACAGAATGAGGTCTTTCAAGGTACCAAGATGCCAATCCTTCAGGATGAGGGGCTAGGGCACTTATGTCTCAGCATTGGAGCGTCCTGGGTCCCTGTCCCTCCTCCTGCATCAGGAGATATGGGTAGTGCGCCCCCTGGGGGTGACTGGAGGCATGCACCGGGGCAGTAAGGGATTTTTAGCTCAGGAACTGGTCTGAGGGCTTCAGGATGCAGGAGGGAAGGGAGGGGCCTCCTCCTCGCCTTGGGCTGGGAGAGGCCTGCCTGGGAGTGCCTTGCCCGGAAGGGAGGGCAAAGGGCCATGTCTTTCCTTTGCCCCACCCCATGACAGTCTCACTCAGTCACCGGGCCACCCTCTCTGTCCGGGACCCAGAGGGTAAGGGTCCTGCTGA
>NW_006159934.1:626829-627202 GCF_000334495.1 Tupaia belangeri chinensis
TCTGTGGCAGGGGCCACACCTGCTACCTCTCAGCAGGCCCAAGTCTCCCTGCTCCACTTTCTCAGGCCCAAGAGACAAGAGGCACGGGAGAGGGGGTGGAGGGGTACACAATGCCTCAGCTCCCTCCCCTCCTGTCATCAGCATCAGGGCTAAGGCCAGAGCAGAAGGACCCAGAGTGGGACGCCTCATTCAGTACACCCAGATCACGACCTCTCCTCCGTCACCCTACAACAGAGCTCAGAATCCCAGTGGCTGGAGCACTGGGGGACACCCAGACAGAGCCCTCCCTGGATCAAGTCCTCCAGGAGCGGGATGAAGCCATTGCCAAGTGAGGCAGCTGCTTGCGGGGACTGGGAGGGTGGTGAGGGCTCAC
>NW_006159934.1:627298-634786 GCF_000334495.1 Tupaia belangeri chinensis
TTCCTGGGAGGAAAGCCACAGAAATGCCCACCCTGTCAGCAGGCAGGGTGGGCTGTGACCACCCATGCCCACCCCTGCAACCCAGCACCTGACTCTGGGCCTGGGCCTCAGGCTGTTCTCCCCGCTACCTACAGGAAACGTGCAGTGGAGGCTGAGCTGCACACCTGCAAAGCCAAGCTGCGTGCTGTGGAGGCCCAGCTGCTGGAGGTCCTGGAGGAAAAGCTGAGGCTGAGACAGGAGGTGGAAGCTTGGGAGGTAGAGTGGGAACACCAGCTGGGCCTGGGGGTGTGGAGAGAAGGGCACAGGGTTGGTCCTAAACCCACGTTCCTGCCTCCAGGAGGACATGCAGCAGCTGGTGAGGCAGCAGGTCCAGAGTCAGCTGGAGAGAGAGTCCAGGGCTGCTCTGGGAGCCCACATGGACCGCAATGCTGAAAGGCCCCCCCAGGCCCGAACGCCCTGGGGTCGGTGGGTACATTGGTGGTGACGAAGCTCATCCCAGGACTATGGCAGTCATGTCTTTATTCATTAAAGCTTGAAGCCTGACATTCCTGTACCCTTGGGCCCTCTCAGTACTTGCCCCTGCTGAGTCCTCCTGTGCAAAAATGTGCAGCAAGCTGCAAGGACCTGAAGCCGGGGTTTCATGCCCCTTGTTGGCAGCAACTCTTAGTCCAGGAAACCTCGGATAGCAGCTATGAAATCCTGTGGGCGGTCGGCATGGACCCAGTGGCCAGCGTCAGGCACAGTCTTCATCTGGGCTCGCGGGAAGAGCCGCCTGATCTCAGGGTGGTGGCTCGGACTATCCACCAGAGAAGGTGGTTGAGCATGGGTGACAGATGGATGATGGACAGACACATGGTGGCAGAGTGGGGAGAGATAGAGAGTCACATAAGCCCATGCTCCCAGTGGTGTTTGCAGGTTCTCGGGCACCCCCTGCCCAACCCAGAACCCTCCTTCAGACAGGTGCCCCAGGCTGGGGCCAGGTGAGTACGGCATGCCCCTCCTACTGCCAGGACTTACTGCACAAATTGGGAGTTTCCACCAAGGAGGAAGAGGGTTGGCCCGGGGTAGGAGTCCTGTCGTCGTGGGAAGGCCATAATCGTGTCCATGTGCTGGGCCAAGGCGTCCAAGTTCACGCGCCACACAAAGCGCCCATCTACCTCCACCAGGTTGGTGAGCAGGAACTGACGCACCGCTATGTCCTGTGGGAATCTGGCAGTTGAAGGGCGCCTCCCTATGGAGGCCTGGGGCCCACTCTGCCCTTGACAGGTCCCAGTCTACAGTACCATCCCGAGGCTTAGGGGCATCACCTGGACAACAGGGCTGAGCTGCTCATCCGCCAGTTTTCGGGCACGGGAGCGGGGCACCTCGGCTGGGATGTCTATAGCCCTCATGGCTGCCATATAGGTCACGAAGTTCGAGACGGAGGTGGTCTCCATGGGGCTGATGTCCACTGCAATCAGACGTTCCACCAGCTCTGGCTGTGAGAGAGAACTGGACTCGGGGCCTGTTTTAGGGCAGGTATGGTGGGTCTCAGATACAGTTCCTGAACTTGGCTGTCCAAGGCTCGCTTGAGTCCTAGGTTGCCTGCTGGGACTCAGGGTCTACACTGGATGGAGGAGGCCCCAGATGGGGGAGGCTCACCCTCTGTAGTGCCAGCAGCATGGCTGTCTTTCCTCCCATGCTGTGGCCAACGAGGACGCAGGGTACCAGGTCCAGCTGGGGCAGCAGGCCCTGCAGGTCCAGGCTCATGGCCTCATAGCTCATGTCCGGGCTGTGAGGGCTGTCACCATGGTTCCGAGCATCTACTGTCAGCACCTGGGGAGTGGGGTGAGAGATAGAGCAGCACTGGCATCCACATTCTCGGTGCAGACTGCAGGTCCATGGGGGTGGACAGATCCTGACGAGGGAGAAGGGCCCAGATGGTGAAAGGGCTCTAGGTGCCAGACGTCTGAGGCACAGATCAAGAACCTGGGGCCACTATGCCAGAAAAGAGAAGATTCAAGGGTGTGACTACATCTATCAGGGTGGCAACCCCAGAAAAAGCCAGGACACAAAAGAACGAGCTTCCCCAAGCAGCTGCCTGTCATCTCTTGTGAACAAGCGGGGGGCTAGCCCCCTTGATGGGGAGGTTGTTGGTACTTAGGTATTGGCTAGATGAGCCTGGCTCCGAGGGAGCACCAGATGAAGATCCACAACGTGAAGGAATGGATAGATGGCAGCAGGAGGGAGTGAATGAGGTCCATCAGGGCCTGGTTCTATCTGGCCTTCATTCTCAGACGTACTCTTCTCATTTCTGCTTCGGGGATACCTTGCACTGAAATGGGCCACCCCTCAGCCAGGGCCAGAAGAAAGGGCAAGCCCGGCCCCGGTCTCCTCGGAGGCCCCGCCCCGCAGAGGCCCCGCCCTACCCGGAAGCTCACCCTTCGGCCTGTCTGCTGGGCCAAGGCCTTGGCTATGGAGTTGAAGTTGGTTTTGCTGCCGAAGAGCCCGTGGAGAAAGACGACGGCCGGGAGGGCAGCCTCCCCGTCTAGTAGCTTATAGGAAAGCGGCAACGGCCTAGCGGGAGGAGCAAGAATAGAGGGAAGGTCTGAGCCAGGGAAGGGGTAAGGGATTTGGGGGAGCGGCCCATGGGGGCGGGCCCAAGGAGAGGAGGTGGGGCTTTCGGGGCCGGTGAGGGGGAGGAGCGGAGTACGACCTCCTACCCGGAGCCCTGGACTGACCTCGGCTCGGTGGCCCCTCGGCCGCTGCTGCTGCTGGGTGCGACGGGCACCCTCCAGAAGCTGGGGCCGGAGGGTCTGAACCCCCCATGAGGGAGCCTCCAGGCTTGGGCCCAGCGGAGCATGCTAGCAGCCGCCGCCCGACAGGCACCTTGCTAGGGACGTCCTGCCCATGCCCCGCCTCCCGCTGTGGACGTCCTGCACATGCCCCGCCTCCCGCTTCGCTCAGAGCCCTGCCCAGTTCCGGCTGGAGCTCCGCTCTCTCCCGGGCCCTCTGCGGAATTCCCCGCCCCTCATCACGTTTCGTTACGTAATCCCAGAGAACTGTCCATCCCTACCCCAACCCCGCGGTTTGCGTCATTACGTAATCCCCGCAGGCGTGGACGCCCGCCGCCTGGAGCGACGCACCTGGCCACGCCCTGGGCGAGGCTACCATGGCGGCCCGGTCCCGCCCTTAACTAGGCTCCGCCCAGTGTCATTCCCGCCCCCACGCGCCTTCCACAGCTCTCGCCGGCAGTAGAGGTCCTACGTTCTGGGAATCTGATCCACACAACTCTGGATGTCCTCCGACCTAGGCGTGAGCTCTCAGTGGCCGCGGGGCAGGTACCTGGCAAGCTGAGAGGCTCCGCACCTGTCCTGCGCCTCCTCCCTCGTGCTCTGCAATGGGTGGGTGCCTTACTTCTGTCGGCCGGCGCGAGCGGAGAGGCGCCAGGTGTGGCTCTTGTCGGGGCCCCAGGTTGGTGGCGCCATGCTCCACAGCTGAGGGCCCAGCCAGGCTGGGCGGAGGCCGGGCATCTTTACCCATAGTAAAGTCATCGGCGCTATAAAGAATTAGGAGACTTGATTCTAGAGGTCACCTCCAAACCTCGTTCCCCTGGCAGGTGTGGAAACTGAGGTGCAGAGAAGGCAAATAACTTGTCCAAGAGGCAGAACCAGAATCTCTAGTCTGTTCGTGATTGTGATGCAAGCGAAGGTGGGAGATCGGAATCACACCCTGGACAGGCGATTGTACATTTGCAGGCATTTTGCTGGACTGAGCTGCTGGCCCAGAGTAGCTCTCCCCTGTTTACCAGCAGAGGAATGAACAAACCTCCCATCCCTGAAACTCATGCTGCGGGGAAATTGCTTTTCTTGGAAACCTGACTGGCTGCCATCTCCTCTTTCCAGTAAAGGGTAATAGCGATGGTATTGTTTCAGATCTCAGCTGGCTTCCACTGCAGGTACAAGAGGACCTGCTCGCTCTTTCTTCTTTATTTTTTAAGATTATTTATTAATTTCATTTATTATTATTTAAAAATTTGTTACTGGATACGTGTGCTCACCAGAGAGAGACAGAGAGGAAAAGTGAGAAAGCATGCTGCCAGGCCCAGTACTGGAACCATAGTTGGCCATGTGGGAGTCCAGCTTCCCAACTACCAGCCACCTACTGGCCCCATGACCTGCTCTTTCAACAGCTTACTCATGGCATTCTACTCAAAACTCACATCTCCCAATCCCTCAACTTGAGTTGAAACTTTTATTATAGCATTGAAAGTCTTCATCTACTCTCCCCATTCTTTTTTTTTTTTTTTTTTTTTGAGAGGTTTTTGCTATAGGGCATGTGCACTTGCCAGAAAAACAGAGACAGAGAAATAGAAAGCAAGAAATCACCCCCCCCCCCAAGCTGGGAATGGCCATGCCAAAATTCCTTTTCCTCCATTCTCCTCTCGGGATCTTGGGCATGCATAAACACAAGTGTGCCCAGTGTGAGTTTAAGTCACTGGGTCTGGGACTCGAACTGTGGTCGACTACATGGGAGTTCAGTGACATAGCCATTATGCTAACTGCTGGTCCCCCCATTCTTTTTTTTTTTTAATTTGTCAAAGATCACATGTGCTCATGAGAGAGAGAGAGAGAGAAAGTAAAAAGTCACTCCTGGGACCAGCAGATGGCATTATGGCTACATTGCTGGACTCCCATATAGTCAATCACTGTTCAAGTCCTGGACCTGGTGGCTTAAACTCATGCTGGGTGCGTGTGCGTGTGTGCCCAAGATCCCAAGCGGACACCCCCAGAGGGGATGGCCACACCACAATTCCCTCTCCTCCATTCTCCTCTCTGGATCTTGGACATGCACGCACGCATGCCTGGTACTGGGTCCAGGACTTGAACTGTGGTTGACTACAGGGGAGTCCAGAGACATAGCCATTACACCAACTGCTGGTCCCAACTTTCCCCATTCTTTTTTTTTTTTAATAATTTTTTTTAGAGGTTTTTGCTATAGGGTGTGAGCGCTTGCCAGAAAGACAGAGCGAGAGACAGAGAGACAGAAAGTGAGAAATTACCGCCCGGGGGAATGGCCACACCGCAGTCCCTTTTCCTCCATTCTCCTCTCGGGATCTTGGGCATGCACGCACACGTGCCCGGCATTAGTTCAAGTCCGGGACTCAGACTGTGATCGACTACATGGGAGTCCAGCGACATAGCCATTACGCCATCTGCTGGTCCCTCCCATTCTTATATTCATCTACCAGACACCCTGCTTTTTTTTTTTTTTTTTTTTTGAGAGGTTTTTGCTATAGGGTGCATGTGCTAGCCAGAAAGACAGAAAGAGCCAGAGAGACAGAAAGCGAGAAATCACCGCCCCGGGGGAATGGCCACGCCGCAATCCCTTCTCCTCCATTCTCCTCTCGGGATCTTGGGCATGCACGCACACGTGCCCGGCATTAGTTCAAGTCCGGGACTCAGACTGTGATCGACTACATGGGAGTCCAGCGACATAGCCATTATGCTAACTGCTGGTCCCACAGACACCCTGCTTTTAAGAGTCTTTCCCTTCTGCTGGGATACTGTGTCTGCCTTCCAGAATTGTTTTATTTAACTTTATTTATTTATTTACTTGTTTTTTAATTTGACCTGAGAGGGACAGAGAGAGAGAGAGAAAGTGAGAAAGCAAGCCGCCAGATTTGAGTCTTGAACTGCAGTTGGCCATGTGGGAGTCCAGTTCCCTTAACCACATGCCACCGGCTGGCCCTCTGTACATCTCTCTCTCTCTCTTTTTTCTATATATCTTTTTAAGGCTCAGTATAACTGCTGCATTCCAGGTTTCCTGAGTTGAAACTAATCTCTCCTACCCCATGTTCTTCTGAAAGCATAGTACTATAGAATTGTTCTTTTCTGTGTCTGCCATGTATTGGGGGCTCCTGGAGGCTTGGAGCTACATTTTGTTTCTTTTGGTGCAAAGTGTAATGTGGGTTGAATATCTCTTATCTGAATTGTTTGGGATCAGAGGTGTTTTTAGATTTTTTTTTTTTTTTTTAGTTTTTGCTATAGGATTTATGTACTTGCCAGAGAGATACTGACAGAGAGAAAGAAAGAGAGAGAAAGTGAAAAATTACTCCCCAAGTGGAGGCCATTCTGCAGTCTCTACTCTATCCTCCTCTTGGGATTTTGGGTACACATAGACATGTGTGCAGCATGATTTTCAAGCCACCACGTCTCGGACCGAAGCTGCCCAGTTGACCATATAAGATCCAGCAGCCCCAACCACCATGCCACCAGCTGACCCTGAACATTCTTTTTTCTTTTCTTTTTTTGAAAAATTTGCTGGGGGCGGAGATGTGGCATGGTGGTTAAGGTGCTAGACTCCTATATGGCCCACCATGGTTCAAGGTCCAAACCTGATGGCTTACTTTCTCATTTTCCCTTTCTCTTTCTCTCTCTCTCTCTGGTGAGTGCACGTGCCCTATTGCAAATTAAAAAATAATAATAACAGGGATCAGCAGTTGGTGTAATGGCTATGTCGTTGGACTCCCATGTAGTTGATTGCAGTTCGAGTCCTGGACCTGGTGGCTTAAACTCACGCCGGGCGCGTGTGCGTGTGTGCCCAAGATCCCTAGAGGAGAATGGAGGAGAAGGGATTGCCATGTGGCCATCCCCCTGGGAGGTGATTTCTTGCTTTCTGTCTCTCTGTCTTTCTGGTGAGCACACGTGCCTATAGGAACAACCTCTCAAAAAAAAGGAAATCACACCAGGTGCATGTACGTGCATGCCCAAATCCCAGGAGGAGAATGGAGACAGGATTGCAGCATGGCCATCCCCCTAGGGGGTGATTTCTCACTTTCCCTTTCTCTGTTTCCTCTAGCAAGCACAGATGCCCTATGACAAAAACGTAGAAAAAATTGCTAGGGGGTGTGCACACTCACTAGAGACAGAGAAAGAGGGAGAGGGAAAAAAATCAATCATGGAGGATGGTCACATCACAGTCCCTTCTCCATTTCTCTTTTTGGGAAAACACACCCGCGTATTTTTCTAGCCACCAGAATCAGTACTCAAACTGCTCAGTCAGCCATGTGGGATCCAACCACCTTAACCACTGTGCTACTGATGGGCCCAGATTTTAGATTTTTACATTTTATTTTATTTTGGAACACTTATATATGCATAATGATCTAGCCTGAGGAAATAACCAAGTCTAAGCACGAAATTCGCTTGTTTCATATATATCAATATATCTAATATACATAGCCTGGGGACTAGCAGTTGGCATGGTGGCCATGTTGCTGAACTCCCATGTCGTCGACCACAGTTCGAGTCCTGGACCTGGTGGCTTAAACTCACACTGGGCATGTGTACGTGCGTGCCCAAGATCCTAAAAGAAGAATGGAGGAGAAGGGATTGCAGCGTGGCCATCCCCCACCCCTGGAGGGGTAATTTCTCGCTTTCTGTCTCTCTGTCTCTTTCTGTTTTTTTTTTTTTTTTTTTTGGGAGGTTTTTTCTCTAGCGCGGTCGC
>NW_006159934.1:634862-639806 GCF_000334495.1 Tupaia belangeri chinensis
CCATTCTCCTCTAGGGATCTTGGGCACACACGCACACGCGCCCGGCGTGAGTTTAAGCCACCGGGTCCGGGACTCGAACCGCGGTCGACTACGTGGGAGTCCAGCAACATAGCCATTACGCTAACTGCTGGTCCCTCTGTCTCTTTCTGATGAGCACATGCTCCCTATAGCAAAAACCTCTCCAAAGAAAAAAATATATATATACACATAGCCCGAAGGTAATTTTGTATTATATATATATATATATACACACACACACATATGTATTTATTTTATTTAACTTTTTATTTATTTATTTACTTACTTATTTTATTTGACCAAAGAGGTACAGAGTGAGAGAGAGAGAGGGAAAGTGAGAAAGCAAGCCACCAGATCCAGGACTTGAACCACAATCAGCTATATGGGAGTCCAGTGTCCTTAACCACCATGCCACCTGCTGGATTTTGTACAACATATATTTAAAAAATTTTTTATGATAAAGAATGTATGTGTGTACATGTGTGCATGGATGAGAGAGAAGCACCCCTGACAGAGTCTCATCCCACTTCAATCCTCTTTCCCCAGCCCTCCAACTCCTCGGGATCCTGGATGCCCAGGTGCATACCTGGCATGTTTTTAGGTCACCCTGGGAATGTCGCTTCCAGCCTTGCAGGGCATTTGCATTACTGCTATGCCACGGTGGCTGGGTCTACAATATTTTGACTAAGACTTGTAACATGAGGTCGGGTGTGAAATTTTCCACTTCTGGACTAGCTATGGTGACACAAGTGGTAGGGTGCCACTGTGTGATACTGGGGCCACATGATTGGCTGGGCTTTGGATCTGCCATCAGCCTGAATACATGATTCTGGCCGGAAGGCTGGGAGAGGACTGGGATATAGTGAGACCAGTTGAGGTACCTGTCTCTCTCTCAGTAAGTTAAATTAAATTAAAAAAAAATTTTTTTCGGGAACCAGCAGTTAGCATAATGGCTATGTCGCTGGACTCCCACGTAGTTAACCGCGGTTCGCGTCCCGGACCCGGTGGCTTAAAACTCATGCCGGGTGCGTGTGCGTGCGTGCCCAAGATCCCGAGAGGAGAATGGAGGAGAAGGGATTGCATCGTGACCATCCCCCCTGGAGGGTGATTTCTCGCTTTCTGTCTCTATGTCTCTCTCTGTCTGTCTGGCGAGCGCACGCGCCCTATAGCGAAACCTCTTCAAAAAAAAATTTTTTTTTTCTCTTGTGGCATCATGTCAACATTCCAAAGTTTCCAATTTTGGAGCATTTCAGATTTTAGATTTTCAAATTGGTGATACTTGTTTATTTATTTATTTATTGGAGAGGTTTATTGCTATAGGGCGCATGCACTCGCCAGAAAGATAGAGACAGAAAGCGAGACTCACACACACGAGAGACAGAAAGCGAGACTCACACACACGCGCCTGGCATGATTTTAAGCCACCGGGTCCAGGACTCGAACTGCGGCCAGCTACATGGGAGTTCAGTGACATAGCCATTACGCTAACTGCTGCTGGTGGCTGGGCTAGTGCCCTCCAGGAAACAACACCTGGGCCAGCCAGTGTTAAAGCCTTAGGGCAGCTCCATCTTCTTGTCCAGTGGGACTGAGCAGGTGTTTTATTTAAATCTGAGGAGGGCTCTGATTGCTGGGGATCCTACATACACCAGGTGGTGTGATCATTTGTTGCCAGCACGGTTATTAGGGAAGTAAGGAGAGCTGAGCTCTGGGTGGGGTTCCCAAGTCTGGGAGGGGTTCTCAGGTGTTTATTTCTAGAGTTGGTGGATGAAAGGGAGGGGTTTAAAACAAAGGGCAATGGTGATAGGAAAGGGTAGTATTTCAAAAGGGTTTCAAAACACTCCCCACCGCCCCCATCCCTCTCCTAGCAGCCTACATATTGCCTGGTAACCTGAGCCAGGCTCATGACCCATGGCCAACTGTCCAGGAGCCAAAGAACCCCCATCTAGGAACTAAAGCCCCCTGAGACATTTACTCAGAGTCCTGGGCCCCAGTCCTGTCTAGTGTCTGGTTAGGGTTGGCCTGGCAAGCAGAAAAACCTGTTGGCTTGAACATTCCAGAGAGAGTTGAGGGCTCCAGGGAGGGAGACTTGCTACCTAGGAAGGACTTTCAGTGTTGGTGTGTTGGGGAGGGGTCATCCTAAGGGCTGCCCATCCCTCTTCATCTCACAGGAGCAGGTCCATGGACCTGCTGTTGTTCTTCCTCTGGGGACTGTCAGGCCATTGGAGGGAGGCTTCTGGAGCCTCCCATGTGCTGATGGGAAGGTGGGGAGGTTGCATAGACACTTAACCCATGCATATTCTCAGCAGCTGGCCTTCCTGTGCAGTGAGAAGTTCTCACTCTTATCCTGGTAAGGAAAGGGAGAAGGGGGTGGGTGAGTCACCCAGCTCCAAGCCACTTAGTCAGCGAGTGGCCAGCCTAGATTCCTGCCTCAATTCTTTCTTCCGTCACTACTAGTGCAATGCTCCTTGTATTTTGTCAACCCCCCCCCTTCTGGCTGGGGACCTAGGGCTAAAGGGGGGTGCAGCCTGGGGCATTAGGGACACTGCACCCTGGTGGTGGTGGCATTGAATGGGTTAAGGCAGGAGGCGGTGAGTGTCCCATAACCGCACCTGGCCTGGTATCGGTCACGTGGCCAGGGTTTCACCTGCCCCGCTGAGCAGGGACAATCGGGCTGCTTGTTTCCCGACTGGTCGCCATGGTGACAGGAGTGCACCAGGGGAGGTCACCGGGCTGCTGGGTGGGGCAGAGGTGTCAGCTGTTCTAGAGCCTGTTGGGGGTTCCCAGAAGACCCTGGAGGTTTCTCAAGGGGTTGTGCCCAGGGGACCCCACGTGGCCTACTGTGCTGCCCCCAACCCCCAGCCTGGCTTCTCTCTTCCCAGATTTTGAACATGAATGTACTTACTGCCAAGATTTTCATATACATTATCCTGACTTTACTTACTGCCAAGATTTTCATATACATTATCTTGTTCAATCCGCACAGCAACCTTTCCCACGTAGGAATAGTAATCCCCGAGGGTCTGTTACCTGGTGCCTCCCCACAACACCCTGAACACTTTGAGAACAGATGGGCCTTCCTGACTGCCTCCCATGAGCAACGCGGAGTTTTGGAGCCTCCACCAAATGCAGGCTCCTTCCTAGACAAAGCCTGAAAGAGAGCGACAACTTAGTGAACCACGTAAGACGGGATGGCGGAGTGTTTATTTTCTTCAGAGCAGGTTAGGGAGGCCCCTGGGTGTCATCAGTGTAAGGGGGGGATTACAGAAGATCATCTTGGCCACCTCCGTGTTCCACCTCAGCCCCTCTCTGAGCCTTCCCACCAGGCCCAGATTCTTCTACGGCTCTCCTCCACTCACTCCTGAACCTTCGGGCTCGCAGCAGCAACTGCCATCTTATTCCTGCCTCCAGAAGCAGTGCTAATCCTTATGCCCCAGGAACAGTCTTGTCACACAGATTCTTCTTTTTGTTAGTTTGTTATAGGGTGAGTATGCTTGCCAGAAAGAGAGACACACAGAGACAGAGAGACAGAGTATGAGGAGCAGTGAGAAATCGCTCCTCCCCAGGGAGGATGCCATGCTGCAATGCTTTATCATCCATTCTTCGCTCAGGACTTTGGACATCTACGCACACATACCTTGCGTGATTCTCAAGCTGCTGGGTCTGGGGCTTGAACTGCACAATTGGCTAAGTGGGATCTAGCTGCCTCAGGCTCCATGCCATCTGCTGGTCCCCACACATAGATTCTTGAAGTGGATGGGGTGACAATGTTTTCTCTATTGGAGTGGATGGGGGGAGAGGGTTGAGGGAATCTATATTTGTATACATATTCGTTTCATTTTTAAAAATGAACAGATAGGGTTGATCTGTAGCTTGGTTGTTATGGGAGTCAGATCCCACATGACTGACCATAGTTTGAATCCTGTCTTGACATACACACCAGGCATTCGTGCCCTAAATCCCAACAGGATGGTGAAATGGAGAAGGGATTGTGATGTGCCCATGCCTCATTGGGGAGTGCTTCCCCCCACCCCCTGTCTCTGGCTAGCCCATATGCCATCTGGCAATTAAAAAAAAATTAACATACAGTAATTGTACATATTGTGAGGGAACAATGCAAATTTTCGGTACATGACTATGATGTGTAGCAAGTCAGAATAATTAGTATACCCATCACCTCAGCCATTTGTCATTAGAATTCATTTCTTTTTGGTTTTTACCATAGAGACAGACAGGGGACGTGAGAAACCACCTCCTAGCGTGGATGGCCATCTTGCAGTCTCTTCATTTCCTCTTGGAATTTTGGGCATGCACGTGTACGTGCCTGGTATGATTTTCAAGCTGCTGGATCTGGGACTCGAAGCATGGTCAGCCATGTGGGAGTCCAGTGACTTAACCACCACACCACCTACTGGCTCCTAGAATCTGTGTATTTTGTTTGTTCACTTTAGAGAGATTTTTGCTATAGGGTGTGTGTGCTTACCGGAGAGACAGACAGTGAGAAGTCACCCCCCGGGAGGATGGCCATGCCACAGTCCTTTCTCTTCCATTCTCCTCTTGGGATTTTGGGCACGCACGCACATTACCCACACCCAGTGTGAGTTTTAAGCCGCAGGGTCTAGGACTCAAACTGCAGTCAACTACTTGGGAATCCAGTGACATAACCATTACGCCATCTGCTGGTCCTGAATTTATTTATTTTGGAACCCAGCAACCTCTACACCACTTGAGAAACACCAGCCTACAAGATGTAGTCCTTTCTTCTCTGTCTACATTTTGGAGCTTTTAATTTTTTAAAAAAATTTATTTTCTGAGAGAGGGAACCGGCAGTTAGCGTAATGGCTATGTTGCTGGACTCCCACATAGTCGACCGTGGTTTGCGTCCCAGACCCGGTGGCTTAAAGCTCGCGCTGGGCGCGCGCGCGTGTG
>NW_006159934.1:639832-648734 GCF_000334495.1 Tupaia belangeri chinensis
TGTGTGTGTGTGTGTGTGTGCCCAAGATCCCGAGAGGAGAATGGGGGAGAAGGGATTGCGGCGTGGCCATCCCCCCGGGGGGTGATTTCTCGCTTGTTTTCTGTCTCTATGTCTCCTCTGTCTGTCTGGCGAGCGCACGTGCCCTATAGCGAAAACCTCTCCAAAAAAAAATTATTTTCTGAGAGAGAGAGAGGGGTGAGAGAAGCACCCTCAACAGGGTCTCATGCCATGATCACCACCTCCATCCCAGCTTTTCAGCTGACCAGGAGCACAAGCACGTGTGCGTGCTCAGCCTGCACAAGTGACTGGAACGGAGCCAATCTCCATATGGCTTTCAGCACCGCATAGCATTGCGCTGCTGTTCCACTGTGGCTGGGCAGTGGAGCCTTTACTTAGTGAGCACCTACCATACGCTGGGCACCCGGATGTAGGGGTGAGGCCAGATCGACTTATGATCAGATACTAATGGAGGTGTGATCAAACACTGAGTACACAGGCAAATGAAAATGAGAAAATAGGGGACCAGCAGTTGGCGTAATGGCTATGTCACTGGACTCTCATGTGGTCAAATGCGGTTCTAGTTCCGGACCCGGTGGCTTAAACTCACGCCAGGCGCATGTGCATGTGTGCCTAAGATCCTGAGGAGAAGGGAGAAGAGATTGCCATGTGGCCATCCCCCCTGGGGGGTGATTTCTCACTTTCTGTCTCTCTATCTCTCTTCCTGGTGAGCACACGCGCCCTATAGCAAAAACTTCTCAAAAAAATATAAAAAAATTCTCACAAAAAAATAAAAAAAAAGAGAGAGAGAGAGAGAGAGAGGGGACCAGCAGGTGGCATGGTGGTTAACGATGCTGGACTCCCACAATGCTGACAATGGTTCAAGTCCTGGACCTGGTAGCTTGCTTTCTCACTTTGCCTCTCTCTCTCTCTTTCACTCTGTCCCTCTCTGGTCAAATTAAAATAAATAAGTAAATAAATAAAGTTAAATAAAATAATTAAAAAAAGAGAGAGAGAGAAAGAAAGAAAATAAAACCAGGGAACCAACCTGGGGTTAGGTGAGGTGGCTCTACAGAAATGAGGCTTGAATGGAGACATGAAGGATGCTCAGGAGCCAGCTAGGTGCCAGGGTTCAGTGGAGGAGGGAGTTCTGGAAGTGGGAACACTATATGCCACAGTGAAGCCATCTCACATCCGAAGACAGACTCTTAGGAGTTGTTCTTGATGCTTCCTCCTTCCTTCCCTCCCACTCCCCAGCCCAGTCCCTCCTCTAGTTCTATTGATTTTATCTCCCAAATAGCTCTGATTCCCATCCACTGTCCTCCATCTTCCCAGCCCCCATCTCTCCCTGCATTGCTGCCTCCTCAATGCATGTCTTCATCCCTGCCCCCAAAATCCCTACATGCTTTTCAAAATGTGTAGTGCTTTTCTGTGTGACTCTGGCTTGTCTTTTTCTACATTTTTCTGTGCTCTGGGTTCTATGCTCATTGCCCTTGGGATGGATGGGACGGATCTGAGAGTAGAAAAGCTGGTTTCTGTGTTTCAAAAGCTGAAGCCCTCAGGGGAAGGAAATGGGTGAGGAGAGACTATGTCTTGGCCAAGAATTGGGGGGAGGGGGGGTCCTGCTACCTGCTTCTTGGAAGAGTCCCCAGAGAGGAGCAGGTTGTGGTCCTCCTGAACAGGTAGGACCATAAGCAGCTTGCAGAATATTCCCCTGTCCCTTGGAGCTGGCAGGTGGCGTGTGGTTAAGGGCACTGGACTCCCACATGGCTGAATTTGGTTCGAGTCCTGGACCTGGTGGCTTGCTTTCTCATCCTCCCTCTCTCTCTCTCTCTGGTAAAATTAAAAATGAATAAATGTAATGAATTTAAAAAAAATGAATATTCCCCTGTCCCAAGCCTGGAGCAGACATAGTGTAAGCCACAGGACCTGAGGGGCCATGGAGACAGGACGATGGATGTCTCATGATGAAGGACATTGCTAGATGCTGTCTAACTTTTCCTCTCCCCAGCCTCCTCCTTCCCTCCCAAGCAAATTTGGCCTTGCTGAATATTCTAGAATTTGTGCCCAACCTCAAGAATTGAAGTTAAACGAGCTTCTAGCAACCTTGGCAAAAGGAGCGTTGAGGAGGGACACTAAGATGAATTCCAGGAGATAGCCATGGCATATCTAAGTTTGTGCACTGACATTGTGATCGCCAGAATGCCATACATACTGACTTTTTTTTTTCCTCCTAAATCAGCAATCCGATCATGCATTTAACAAATATTTACTGAGCACCTGCCAATGCCAAGTATGACTCTTAGAGCTAGGGAGACGGCAGTTATATGGCCTTGTTCCTCAACGAACTTGAAAAAACAAAGTCAGCTCTCCCCACTCCCCACAGCTTTTCTACCCTTCAGTGGGGAAGACAGGCCATAAACAAAAACAAAAAAATGAATATGCAAACAAGAGTTGTGTAAATTCAGTGAAGGGGGCTGTGTTAGATGCTGGTGGGAAGGAAGACTTTAAGGAGGAGGCAGTTATATGAACGTTAGGGGCAAAGTGTTCTAGGCAGAGGGAATAGCAAGTGCAAGGGGCCTAAATGTGCAAAAGACCTGGCCTTGTAAGAGGAACAGAGAAGGCGGAGGATGCTGGAGCAGAGAAAGCAAGGAAAGAGGTGGGCTGGGCTTAGTCCAAGGGGCCTGGTGAGCGATTTCAACTTTATCTTGAGAGAAATCAGAGCCCGTAAAGGGCTTAAGCAAGGATGGATATGATTTACATTAAATTAAAATATATATATAGTCTATTACTTAGGCCAGCTGGCAGTATGGTGGTTAAGGCACTGGTTTCCACACAGCTGACTATGCAGTTCAAGTCCTAGACCTGGCAGCTTGAGAAACACACCAGCTGCATGTGTGCCCAAAATCCAAAGGAGGAGAGATGGAGAAGGATTGCTGTATGACCATGTCCCCCCTGGGGGGGGGGGCAGGCGCTTTCTCACTTTCTCTCTCTCTCTGGTGAACACCTGTGTCCTCTAGCAAAAAAAAAATAAAAGTTTCTTCTTCTTTTTTCGAAACACATCAGCTGCATGTGTGCCCAAAATCCCCAAAGGAGGAGAGATGGAGAAGGATTGCTGTATGACCATGTCCCCCCTGGGGGGGGGGGCAGGCGCTTTCTCACTTTCTCTCTCTCTCTGGTGAACACCTGTGTCCTCTAGCAAAAAAAAAATAAAAGTTTCTTCTTCTTTTTTCTTTTCCTTTTTCTGTTTGGATTTTGCCAGAGGGCATATGAGAAAGACAGACAGACAGATATCTCTAACAGGGGCTTCAAGCCATGAACCATCCCCAGCCTCAGCAGCCAAGATCATGGGTGTGCATGGGCCCCTGGCGTGTACAACAAGACCTCAGAGTGTGAACCTGGGACCTTCTCAGCTGACCTCAGCATGGTGGAGTGCTGTCTTGCCACTGTGTCACTGTAGCTGGCTATGGTTGATTCACTTTTAGTTTTTTGAGTTGTTTTAGTTTTGGGGAGATTTTAGCTATAGGGCATGTGCGCTTGCTTGAGAGACAGAGACAGAAACCGAGAAATCCCTCCCAGAGAGGATGGCCATGCTACAATCCCTCCTCCATTCCCTTCTTGGGATTTTGGGCACACAAGCACATGCACCTGGCTTGAATTTCAAGATGCCAGGTTTGGGACTTGAACCATGATTAGTCATGTGGGAGTCCAGTTCCTTAACCACTAGACCATCTGCTGGCCCCTTGATTTACATCTTAAAGGATTTCTTGGTTGTCCAGAAAAAGAGTGGAGGCAGATTAGAGGGGAAGTGGAGGAGAGGAAGGGAAATGGTTAGGAAGCTACGGCAGATGTTCAGTTGAGACATGGTGACTGTGTCTGGAAGGTGGCTGCAGAAGCAGATTTGGGACATATATTGAAGTTAGAATCATTAGGAGTTGGAGAAATGGGTGCTGAAGGAGGAAGATGAAGGTGAGTGAAAGGAATAAAAGATCCCCAGTTTTCTGGACTAAGCACATGAATGGCTAGTTGTGCCATTTACCGAGACAGGGGTGTTTTTGTTTTTCCTCCATTGGGTATTGGTGGTAGGACGATTTAGGGGTTCACTTGGAGCATGTTAAGTTCGAGATGTCTCTGGGGGATCATAACCGTCAACAGTCATTAAGGCTTCACAAGGGCCACACGCTAAGTGCTTTATATCCATTCACTTACTTGATCCTCCTAATGACTATGTGAGGGTATGTTACTATTTATGATCTCCCCTTTATAGATGAGAAATGGAAACACAGGTAAAATAACTGCCCAAGATCACACAGCTCGGAAGCAGCAGGTCCAAGATCCAATCCCAAGGGGCTGGGCTCCAGGGCCATGCTGTTAACCACTGCTCTTGTTCCCTACCCCCGTGGCATGCCATGAGGCAGCAGGGAGCTGGGGTATAGGTCCTGGGGGGTGTCGAAGCCACGGGAATGGGCAAAATGACCCACAGCAACAGCACATTGGAGGAAGAGAAGAGGGCTAAGATAGACCCCTCTGTCAAGTATTAGGTGTGGGGATAGCGCAACGGGGAAGGAGCAGGTAGAGTAAGAGGAGGACAGAGGGACTGAGTCACAAAGGGCTGGACAGGGGCGGGGGGGGGGGCAAGGAGCAGCCCACTTTGCCAAAAGCTGCTGAGAGAGTGGGTAAGCTCCTGAGAGAAAAGTGACCGTTGGCTATGGCAACCTGCGGGCCACTGGGATCTTGCCAGGAGCAGCTTGGAGTGCTGAGGGCTGGGGTGGGGGTGAGGGCGGGGCAGGCAGGCGGCTGACTGGCATGTGGGCCAGCAGAAAGTGCAACCTTGGGAAAGCAAGCAGGGAACCGGTGCACCTTCTGTATGGGGACGCCAAGCCCAGGAACTCCCTCTTTAAGGATGTGAGCTCTCCAAGCATGTTTATGTGTTGACATAGAGGGTCCAGCAGGGAGCGGGTGGAGTTTGATAGTATCAGAGAAAAGGGGATTTTAGAGGGATTTCCCAAAAAATCAATACAGACCTACCCTGATGAAAACTTTATGAAACATGTTAAACGTAGGCCAAGGGAGATAGACCGAGACGATGAATCCCAGGTCCCTGTCAGTATGGTCTCATCTATACCTCTGTGCACCTCTGGCACCTGTGCATTATTGTGCAGTAAATCTCAGACATCATCTCTGAGTATTTCAGTATGTTTCTCTAAAAGGTCAGGACTTGAAAAAACCCTCCACAAACCTCCACATCATTTATGCACCTTACAACTATGAATAATTCCTTCAGGTTACCACTTAGCCACTCAGTACTCATAAATGCCATAATCTTTAACAGTTTGAAGAGTGAACCAGTTAAGGTCCACAACTGTGATGAGTTGATGTATTTTTTTGCAGGGAGAGGCCCGATCTGGAAAAGGCACTTTATAGTGACCTTTAAAGTAGATATGGTCTTTGTGCTGACGCTGCAGGGCAAGTAAAGCTCTAACAAAGGCACAACCTACTGCTGCAGTAAAGGGAGCTGTGTCAGCCAGAGGAGGCCAGGAGGGGCTGCTCCACAGTTGCAGCTGACAATAGAAAAGACCTGGCCCCACCTTTTTCTCGCTCCCCCATTGCTCTATAAAAGAATAAACCTGAGAATGGCTCAGAGCCACAGCAATCTCAATCGGAAATGCCCAGATGGCCAGATCTCTGGTTTTCTCTACTTGGCTGTCTGTTCTTTTTGTTTTGTTTTGTTTTTGTTTTTGCTTTTGTTTTTGAGAGGTTTTTGCTATCAGGCGCATGCGCTCACCAGAAAGACAGAGAGAGACAGAGACAGAAGGCCAGAAATCACCACCCCGGGGGATGGCCACGCCACAATCCCTTCTCCTCCATTCTCCTCTCGGGATCTTGGGCATGCACGCACACACGCCCAGCGTGAGTTTAAGCCACCGGGTCCAGCCTCGACCCGTTGTCAACTACATGGGAGTCCAGCAATGTAACCATTACTCCATCTGCTGGTCCCATGTCTGTCTGTTCTTTTTGCATCCACCACCACTCCCACTCCCACTCATGGTTCATGTCCATGCCTTGCAGGCTGAGGCATTTTTTAAGTCTCTTGAGCATAGGTTCCTTAGACATCTCATTTTTTTTTCTTTTGATTTTAAAATTTTGTTTTGTTTTCTATTGAAGAACCCAGGTGTTTGTCCTATAGAGTTCTTCATATTCTAGATTTTGCTGATTGTATTCTATATTTGACATCAATATGTGTCCTCTCTTTATTACATGTCTTGTAAATTGACATTGGATGTAGACAATTGATCAGATTCAGAGTCAATTTTTTTCCGTCAAATATTTTTAAAGAATTACTTTATTTATTTTCTTTCTTTGCAGAGGTTTTTGCTACAGGGTGCGTGCGCTCGCCAGAAAGACAGAGAGAGAAAGAGAGATAGAAATCACCCCCCGGGGGGGAATGACCATGTGCAATCCCTTCTCCTCCGTTCTCCTCTTGGGATCTTGAGCATGCATGCACACGTGCCCGGCGTGAGTTTAAGCCACTGGGTCCGGGACTCGAACCGCAGTCAACTACATGGGACTCCAGCAACATAGCCATTATGCTAACTGCTGGTCCCAAGAATTATTTTATTTATTTAATTTGACCAGAGAAGGACAGTGCAAGAGAGAGAGAGAGAGGGAAAGTGAGAAAGCAAGCCACCAGGTTTGGGTCTTGAACTGCTGTCAGTCATGTGGGAGTCCAGTACCCTGAACTACTATGCCACCTGCTGGCCCCAGTCAAAAATGTTTTTTGCAAGATTATTTCACAGTGGGGCTGGCAGGTGATGTGGTTAAAGGTGCTGGATTCCCACACCGAGGCTTGCCTTCTTGCTTTCCCTTTCTCTCTCTGGTCAAATTAAACAATAATAATAATGAATGGGATTAAATACATAAATAAATCTAAAAAAAATTTTAAAAAGATTATTTTACAGGATTTATCGTTCTTGACTTGTACTCATTTTAAATTTTATTTCATTTCATTCTATTTCATTTTCTATTTATTTATTTATTTATTATTTATTTAAAAGAATTATTTATTTATTTCCATTTGTTATTATTATTATTATTTCATTTGATCAGACAGAGGCAGAGAGAGAGAGAAAGGGAAAGCATTTTTAAAGAATTATTTATTCATTTAATTTTATTTGTTGTTGTTAATACTATTAATTATTTTAATTTGACCCAAGAGAGACAGAGAAAGGGGAAGTGAGAAAGCAAGCCGCTGGTTCTGGGACTTGAACCATGGTCAGCCATATGAGACCCTGGTACCTGCTGGCATCACACCATCTACTGGCCCATTATTTATCTATTTGTAAGATTTTTGCCATTGGGCATGTGTGCTTGCCAGAGACAGAGGGAAAGTGAGAAATCTCCTCCTTCTGGTGTGTGGGGGGAGGTGGGGAGGTGCTGGAGGGATGGCCACGCTGTAGTCCTTTCTCCTCCATTTTTCTCCTGAGAATTTGGATATGTGTGCACATGTGCCCAGTGTGATTTTCAAACTGCAGTCTGGGACTCAAATCACATTTGACCATGTGAGAGTCCAGCGCCTTAACCACCATGCTACCTGCTGGCCCCTTATACTCATTTCTTGAATATCTTTGAACTTTATTTTTTCCCCTGTCTATATTAGTTTCTTTGCTATACAGCATGTGTGCTCACCAGAAAAAAAAAAGAAAGAGGGAAAGTGAGAAAGCACCCCTCCACCAAAAGGATTTGGCCACCCCACAATTCCTTTTTCTCCATTCTCCCAGCGAGTTTTTCGAGCTGCTCTGTTTAGGACCCAAACTACGAAGTTGGCCGTGTGGGATTCCGGCACCTTAACCCCCATGCCACCAGCTGACCCTTCATTAGTGTTTTTATTGTGATAAAAAATACATAATATGGGGGCCAGTCGGTGGCATGGTGATTAAGGGCGTTGGACTCCCACATGGCTGACTACAGTTTGAGTCTCGGACCCGGTGGTTTGCTTTCTCACTTTCTCTCTTTGTTTCTCTGTCCCTCTCTGGTCAAATTTAAATAAATAAATAAATAAATAAAGTTCAAATAAGAAATACGTAATATGAAATTTACCATCTTAACTGTTCAAAAGTGTTAAGTATATTCCCATTATTGTAAAGCAGGTATCCAGAACTACTTCATCTTGCAGATCTGATGTTCTGTACTCAAAATGCCAACTCGCTTCCTCCTGTCCCCTCAACACCTGGCAACTTCCAGTCTATTTTCTGTTTCTATGAATTTGCTTTGGATACCTCATACAGTCTTTGTGACTACTTATTTCACTTAGTATAAAGACCAAAAGATTCATTACTATCGGGAACTAGCAGCGTAATGGCTGTCGCTGGACTCCCACGTAGTCGACCGTGGTTCGCCTCCCGGACCTGGTGGCTTAAAACACGCCGGGCACATGTGCGTGCGTGCCCATGATCCCGAGAGGAGAATGGAGAAGGGATTGCGGCATGACCATCCCCCCTGGGGGGTGATTTCTCGCTTTCTATCTCTATGTTTCTCTCTGTCTGGCGAGCACACGTGCCCTATAGCGAAAACCTCTCCAAAAAAAAAAAAAAAAAGGATTTATTACTATTGTTGCACATAAAAGGATTTCCTTTCATTTTAAGGTTGAATAGGATTTCATTGTGTGTGTACACCACATTTTGCTTTCCATTCATCTATTGATGGACATTTCATTCTTTTACCTCTTTTCTATTGTGTATAGTGCTGCTATGAACATGGGTATGCTCTGGACATGATGGAACTTTCCCGACCTTGCTTTTGACTCTTTTGGGTATATACCACAAATAGAATGCTGGATCACTGATAGTTCTCTTTTTATTTATTTTTTTTTTCTTCTTCTTCTTCTTTTTTTTTTTTTACAAATGTA
>NW_006159934.1:648913-649995 GCF_000334495.1 Tupaia belangeri chinensis
CACCCGGTTTGGTTTTACGCAACCGGGTCTGGGACTTGAACCGCGGTCGACTACGTGGGAGTCCAGCCACATAGCCATTACGCTAACTGCTGGTCCCGTAGAAGGATATTTTTTAAAGAATTACTTATTTTTAATTTTATTTATTCATTCATTTATTTTAAGTTGACCAGAGAGAGACAGAGAGAAAGAGAGGAAGTGAGAAAGCAAGCCACCAGGTCCAGGACTTGAACCACAGTTGGCCATGTGAGAGTGTCCAGCACCTTACCCACCACGCCACCTGCTGGTCCCTCTCTTTAATTTTTTAAAGGAATCTCCATACTATTTTATGTAAAGGTTGGACCATTTTATAATCCCACGAACAGTGTGCAAGAGTTCCAATTTTTCAACATCCTTGCTAACACTTTAAAGCAGTAGCCATGGCCAGCTGTGTAGCTCAAGTCCTAGACCCGGTTGCCTGAAACACATACTGGGTTCTTGTGTGTGTGTGCCTGTGCATGACCGAAATCCTGAAAAGGTGCGAGAAATGGAGGAAAAGGAATCACGGTATGATCTTTCCCCATGGGGCGTGCTTTCTCATTTTCCATTTCTGTGCGTGTGTCTCTGTCCCTCTGTCTGTCTCTGGTGAATGCATGTGCCCTTTGGCAAAAAAAAAAAAATTAAACAAACAAACATGAAAACAGTAGCCATCCTAACTAAGGTGAGATAATAGCTCACTGTAGCTTTGACTTGCATTTCTCTGACAACTAGTGATGCTGAGCACCTTCTCATATGCTTACCGGCTGTATGTATGTCTTCTTTGAAGAAATGTCTATTCAAGTCCTTTGCCCATTTTTGAATCACATTTTTTGTTGAGTTTTAGGAGATTTCTATCTCTTCTGAATATTAATCCCTTATCAGATATATGATTTGCAAATATTTTCTCCCATCCCGTGTAAAAATATACTTTATTTATTTTAAAATTTTAATTAATTTATTTAGTTATATATTTTTAAAAATAATGATTTATTTATTATTATTGTTAATATTCTTTTTCACATAAGTTTTGCCAGAGAAAGACAGAGAGAGAGAGCGAGAGGGAGGTG